>NC_077230.1:75135161-75475161 GCF_027887165.1 Monodelphis domestica
CATGGTGCACCATGGAGAGCTCATCAAGCTCTATGAGGAGGATCTAGATTCAAAGATGACCTCAGACACTTCCTAGCTGTGTGACCCTGGATAAGTCATGTAACCCCAGTTGCCTAGCCCTTACCACGCTTCTGTTTTAGAATCAATATTTAGTAGATAAGGTGTTTTTTTTTTTAAAGAAGCAACATAGTGCAATGAAAATCTTCCTCTAGAAGGCCTGTGCCCAAGCTCTCAACTTTGAAGATACCCAGGAGGTACCCCAAAAGGCTGGGGTACCCAGTCAGATCGCATGGATACCTACAAGTTCCCATGCCTTTCATTTCATGTTTTTTTTTCCTTGCTATCATTTCTTTCCACATCTAACTTTATCTTTCTTTGCCTATAATCCCTCTTTCTTTGAATCTCAAGTATGAGGTACAATAGAAAAAGCACTGGAATTAGAGTCCAAAGACCTGGGCTCAAATTCTGGCCTCCCCTGGTTTTCTTTGTGTCCTCTCCAAGTCTCAAGATTCTTTTTCTATAAAATGAGATTAGACAAGATAACCTTATAGGTCCCATCCAGCTCTAAGGCTTTTATGGTTGTTCATTAATTTCATTAGTGTCTGACTCTTTGTGACCATGTCATTAGGAGTTTTCTTGGCAAAGATGCTGGAGTGGTTTGCTATTTCCTTCCTCATTTTACAGATGAGGAAACTGAGGCAAACAGGGTCTCACACAGTCAGTAAGTGTCTAAGGCTTTGAACTCAGGAAGATGAGGCTTCCTGACTCCAGGCCTGACCCTCCAAACTTTGTGCCACCTCATTGGTCATCTAAGTCTTATCAACCTATGAAATTTCTGGTTTAAGTAATAAGTTTAGACTTCTCTATATAATCTATAGTTTTCTACACTTATTCAATAAACTCTTACCACCATAAAAAAAAATAGATTAAAATACCTCCTACCCCAACTAGGGGGCCAGGAAGAGCTCTTTTAAAAAATCAGATTGGTGTAAGGACAAGGTCAAGTTTATGGGTTAAGGGAGAAGGTGCCCTGATCCATTTCTGCAATTAAAAAACCACCAGTTAAGTAAACTAAAAATTATATGGAGTCAACGGAAAGGAAAGCAGTGGGACAAGGCCATCATGGGCCTTGGCTACCTCTTATCTGCAAGGGTTGTCTGACAAATAAGTTCCCTTCTCTTCCCCTTGGTCTTTCATACTGCACACTCCGTGATCTCCCGATTTGTGCTACCCTGGGGTGGCCTTGGCCTATGCCAGCCTGGGGACTGGATATTTTCCTTTAGCCAAGCTCTGTTGAGTCCTTAACTGCGGGCATGGTACCGTTCCAGTTACTGTATGCGGAAGATGCCATCTTTTCCTCACGGACTTTAGGCAGTCTAAACAGTTCCCTAAGCCTGGGCCCTCGGAAAGGTTGCCCACCATCGGCCCCGTCGGCGGGGCCATGATTCATTGCCCGAGTTGTAAGTGCTACTTTTGGATGATTTGTATGTCCTCTTTCGTTAGCAGATCTGGGAATTTTCCGCCGGATTGCAATGGTGTTCTACACTGACTGTTTCCACCAGTGTAGCCGACCCCTGTACATGGTAGGTGGCGCCTTCCCGTCCCCTAGACATAGCCCAGCCATCACATCAGCCAGCTGGAGGGGGGGAGAGAGAGGGTTCAGGAGGCAGCAGAAGACACAGGCCAGCGGAAGCCCCATCGGCCGGGCCCCCCAGGGAGAGTCCGCGCTGACTCCTCCCTCTCTTCCCTCAGGCTCCTCATTTTTTTACTTTTTCAAATCAGGACTTGACAAGTCAAGTCTAGTCAGCCAGCTTTATGAACCTCCTCCTCTGTGCCAGCCCGTCCCAAGTCTTAGGATCCAAAGAAAGGCAGGAGGAGCCCGTCCTCACGGGGCTCACAGCCGAATCCTGCCGGAGCAGTGGTTCCCCTGGGACTCCTGCCAAAAAGAGGGCACGGGCACAGGGAAACTGAGGCTGGCGTGACTTTTTTTAGCGGAAGACTAAAGAAAAGGGCATCAAAGAGAGTGGGGGGCATTTTGAGACTTGGCTCGCTTAGGAATTCTACCCTTGCTGCTCCCTGAAAGAATCGGCGATAGCCCCCAAAGTGCAAACCCTTCATACTGGGGCGCAAAGGAACGCCTGGCTAAAGAGCACAAGAGGGAAACTCAGATAAAACTTAAAAGCTTTTCCTTTAGATGGAGAGAGGCTCCCCAGGGCGGGAGTAGGCAGGAATCTTTCTAGAAGGGAAGAACCACTTCTGACCACGCTGAACTATTGTTCCTGCTTTATTAAGGGAAAGGCTCATTTGGGAGGGGGTCGGGCAGGAGCGTTTCAAAATAACTGGTGTAAAAACACACGGTTTCAATAAAGCTTGGGGTGTGACAAGTGTCCAGAGGGCTATGAGACCTCGCGTTTGCCCTCCCTTTGCCCACATGCCATAAGCTGAACTAAAGAGGGGACAATTTCCAAGCCAATTTGTTCTGACCATAAGGTGCTGCCATGGGCCAGAGCCAGGGAGACCTGGGTTTTAAGCCTGACTTGAAAACACAGTGGCCGGGCAGCTGGCTGGCTCAGGCCTGGAGGGAGGACATCTTTGGTTCAAATGTTGCCCCAGATGCTTCTCAGTCACGTGACCCTGGACAAGTCATTTAACCCCAATTGCCCAGGCCTTTCCAAACTATTGCTTTGGAACAGATACTTAATATTGATTGTAAGACAGAAGGTAAAGGCTTAAAACACACACACCCCCTCTCAAGACTCAGGCTCTATAAAAGGGCTTATTCTCCTTTTCCCCGCTTCTTCCCTAAGTTTCATTGGCAGATAGACCCTTCTAAAGGAGTTCCTCACCCCAATGAAATCACAGGTCCAGGCCAAAGGAAAATTAAATGTTTATGCATTCTGAGGGTCATTTAATAAGGTCTCATTTTAGATACTTGTCATCCATCCTACAATATCAAGGAAGTTGCAGAGGGCTACCGCAGCCACCTCCAGGATCACTGCTCAAGTTTGGTCTCTTGGCCCCATTTTCATCTTCAGGGATGCAGATCATCTCTGTTTGGTCTGCCACAGGCAGGGATTCCACCTGGAGAATCTTGGGAAGAATGTGCTTGTTTGTGCCCCAGAGACACTTTTTTTTCCTTTTTTTAGCTTTGGCTTCCTTATAGTTTATGGCAGAAAATAGAATGATAATGAACTGATATGATGTCCTTTTCCACCCCCCAGGACAGAATGGTGCTGCTCATTGTTGGGAATCTTGTTAACTGGTCCTTGTAAGTAGTTTGAGAGCACCGTGGTTTTCTTATTACTAATTATTGTGACATTACGGTTTATGGACAGAACTGTTTAGTTTCTAATTACGTTAAGGAAACTAAAAGTAAGCTGGAAAGCACAGGTCTATGCTGGCTTAGTGGAGGATGAGGGGGGTACGCTAGCATCCCCATCTCATGCTCTTCTCCATGCCTGTGTTCTAGAGACAGGAAAAATACTTACAAGAGCCATGATTTCGCCGGTGTACCTATTTCTTCTGCCACCATAGGACTCAACCTTCTATATTACCGGGAGTTGCTGGGCCAAAAAGATAGGTGCCTAATGGCCAGGCCTGTGTTGAGAAGTCTCTGTGCTCAAAGAGCTGAATAACTGAGCCATTACGGGAAGTCTTCCAAAGAACTTTTGTGAATGCACAGCCACAGCAAGCGATAGGCAGGTCTTTAGTGGGCTTCCCTCTAAATCAGTGCCTGTTCTGCCTCTGGCTTGCTTCTCAGTATTTCATCTGATCTGTATTAGCCCCTTTGCACTTAGAGTTGCAGAAATTCATTGTGGCTTGGACAGTTTTGAGCAGCCGTATTCCAAAAGGCCATATCATGTGCATATTATTCCATGAATTCTGCCTCCCTCCTTAGGTATCTGTCTTGGCGTGTATATATGTCGAGGGTGTCTCACTTTCTGTGTTTAAACGTCCACTTCTAGTTTCCCCTCTTTTCTTCCGCCTTTCCCAGTCCCTCTAAAGTTAGATACACTCTTGCTCCGGCTCCTTTTTCCATTCCTTTCTCTCTTTCACTCTAAGTTTCTTTAATTGGCAGTAATGGAACTGTAGAATTGATGTATTTTTCTTAGTTGAGTTAATTTGATTGAGTTGTGTGTTCCTTGTCCTTAATGGAAAGTCAAATGAGTAGAAAGGGTTTACAAAAAATTCTTCCTGAAAAGAAACAAAGGAAAGGCCCAAATTGACTGGCTGCTTGTATGGTGAGCCTAAGTGGCGTCATTCCCTGTGAGGTAGAAGCAGTACGGTGGTAGGGCCAGAGCTAGCTGTGCAGCCAGGACTCACACACACATTGAAGCCCGGGGCAATCCACTTCACAGTCCAGGGACCTTTCCCAGACTAGAAATGGTGGGAATTTCCTTATCTGGGGAATTTCTCTACTGGTGAAATCACGGATCCCCTGGACCCCTGTTCCTGAATTCCCCATTCCTGGCCTATAGAGAGACTCGCAGGGGGATGGGGAACACTATAACCAAGTCATTGAGAACTTCTCTAGCCACTAGAAGGAATCTTGGAGCCGGAGGACATGGGTTCAAATTGTGCGCTTAGGTCAACCTTGGGGAAAGTCAGTTATCCTCCTTGGGCCTCAGTGACCTCAGCTATAAAACGAAGGGGCTGGATTGGGATTAGAAGGTCTTTAAGGCATCTTCTCGCTCTAGAACTGTGAGGCTAAGGTCCCTGGACTCCTATTGGGGCTCTGTGTTTTCTGGAAGACATTTTTCATGCTGCCCCTCCTCTAGAGATTCTCTCAGGGCAAAGTGCCTTGGCCAGGGGGACCTTGTCCCCTTGGTATCGGATAGCTCAGATTCTCTGGTAATTCTCTGCAGGCTAATTGTCTTCCCATGACCTCTATTTACTCCCCAAGCAGTCAGTCATTACAAGATCAGGTTCCCCTGGCTGGGGCTGTTCCGTGCCCAGAGGGGTTATCCCTGGAAGCTGCCATTTTCTTGGGAGAATATGGCTTCCCCAGAGACCCGTTTCTTGTTAGAACGTCCCAATGAAAGGCCCCCACCCTCCAGGCGCTTGTTCCTTCCCTTCTTTCCTAAAGCGTCCCGGGTGGGGCGAGGCTTGGGGAAACCAGAGTCTTCTGGGGCCCGCTCTAAGCAGGGGACGCATGTTCAGGGCGAGGTCTCCCGGACATGGTCCTGGAGGAAGTTTCCGTGAGCCCCGAAATGAGGCAGAGGTCTACTTTCCTAGGCCTAGAAGTGTCAGCCAACCTTTTTGTCCCTTGCATCCTTCAGTGCCCTCTTCGGACTGGTGTATCGGCCCAGGGACTTTGCCTCCTACATGCTGGGGATCTTCATCTGCAACCTGCTGCTGTATCTTGCCTTTTACATCATCATGAAGGTGAGGGTTTGCCTGGGAGTGGGGCTGCCTTCTTGGGCCTCGCCGCTAACCCGGCTCCTTTTTCTCCGCACAGCTCCGCAGCTCTGAGAGGGTCCTTCCCATCCCGCTCTTCTGCATCATTGCCACAGCCGTGGTGTGGGCAGCAGCCCTTTACTTCTTCTTCCAGAATCTTAGCAGCTGGGAGGTAAGAGGCCAACTCTCTCCACTGGTGCCATTCCTCGCCTTTCCTCCGGGTTTCTGCACGGGCGCGTACATGGGAAAGGGGGCGAGTGTAGGCACGACCACAGGGGAAACTCCCAGCAAGTCGAGCTGTCCCTGAGCAGAATGGGCCCCCTCCAGTCTTCCCGCAGAGGCGGGGCCCTTGTCAGAGAAGAGAAGGCCACCCGCATCCCTTCCAGTCTAGGATTCTGGGATCTGGCCTTTTGCTTTCTTTGCTGCCCCTCTGTCTGTTTTAATGACTCTCATTCCAAGCCAGAACAGCAGGGGCCAGGCAGTTGGAGGGAAGGGACTTGCCCGGTGTGTGAGGCCAGCTTGGAGCCCGGGCCTCCCTGACTCCAGGCCCGGCGCTCTCTCCACAGACACACCTAGGCGCCCCTGCCTTTACTTTAGTAACCCTACTGTGTGTTATGAGTTTATTGCTCTGGTCTCGACAACGGTTAGCGAGCAAGTTCCTTCTGACCAGAGCTTTGGCACTGGCCCAGTATCTCCCTGCATATGGTACTTCGCATGAACCCTTCCCTTTGCTCATCACAGCCTTCATGCAACATTTATGCAACACCTACTTTGTGCAATCCGCTGTTTGCAGGTTTGGGAGGGATCAAAGATCATCCCTTAGGGTGTAACTACAGGAGAGAAGGGCAAGAGATCCACACAGATCTACGCCACCCCCAAGAGAAGTGCAAAACACTGTGCCTTCAGACCAGGAGAGACCTCTGGGGAAGGGAGGAAGTACATTCCAGGCCCAAAGAATCAGGGGCCTCGGGCAAAGAGAGCCCAGGACACCTTGGGGGAGGGCGGACACATGCCGAGAAGGAATGATGGAAAATGAGTGATCTGGAGCCTGACTGAGCCAAAGTAAGGGCCCCGTTATACAAAATATTACGAGCCACACAGATAATGCAAGGGCGGCAGGATCGGAGCTGGACTGGAGGAAAGAGACCCAGCGAAGACAAGGAGACCATAGTAAACCCGTCGAATTAATTCAAGAAAAAGGCAGCAAAGGTAGCCGTGAGAATGGTAAAGCAGCATACACCTAAGAAATATTAGAGAAGTAGAATAAGCAGCAGCAGCATCGCTGACATGTATAGAACACTTTAAGCTCTCCGTAGAGATCACCTCGTTGGCTCTTCACAACAATGGCATAAAGAAGGTGCTTGCCTTAGCTCCTAGCAATACAATGATCCAAGACAACTCCTAAAGACTCAGGATAAAAAAAAATGCTATCAGACACCAGAGAAAGAACTGATGAAGTGTCCGTGCAGGCTCACTTTACTTTATTTTCTTCAAGAGGTTTTACTTTGGGGAGGAGGTGGGGAGGGGGGTGCAGCTGGGTGGCTCAGTGGATTGAGAGCCAGGTCTAGAGATGGGAGGTCCTGGGTTCAAATCTGGCCTCAGACACTTCCCAGCTGGGTGACCCTGGGCAAGTCACTTGCTTAGCCTTTATCACTCCTTTACCTTGGATGGAAGGAAAGGGTTTAATTTTTTTTTCTTTTCATTGAGTGATATGCGTCTTCTTCTATAAATGACAAATATGGCAGTATCTATTACATGGTAGCATATGCATAACCTATATCTAATTGCTTACCATCTCAGGGACAGAAAGAACAAATTTTGAGAAAATGAATGTTAAAAATTGCTCTTACATGGAATTGGGTGAAAAATAAAATGTCAAAGTAGGTACTATTATTTCCATTTCAAAAATGAAGAAATTAAGGATAAAAGAGGTTACATGACTTGCCCAAGGTGACATAGCTAGTAATTTTGGGAGGCAGTCTTAAAGTCAACTCTTCAGATTCCAAGCCCAGCACTTCAGCTAATAAACTGGAGGTGTCAAACATGCTTCCCAAATGTTCCACAATGCTTCTGAGTAGAGCTGAATCCAAGAAAAATGTCATTGGGATAACCCAGGCTTAGAAAAGGAATCAGAGTTAGCTGAAAAGGAACCACCACAGAAAAGGGAAAGTCCTTCATATCAGATTTCTCTGATAAGGATTTGGTATCCAAGATATATGAATAATTAATAAATAGATATAATACTAATAGCCATTCCCCAATGGATAAGTTGTCAAAAGAAAAAAGTAGACAGTTTTCCGAGAATTGCAAAGTATTTATAACCATATGAAACAATTATATTGTTGGTGGGGTTGTGAAAGGATACAACCATTTTGGAAAGCAATTTGGAATTAGACAAATAAAGTGACTAAAAGGTCTATACCCTTTGAACCAAAGACTCCACTACTGCCCTTATACCCCCAGTGAAGCCATTGGGAAAAAAAAAAGGAGGGGGGGAGAGAGAGAGAGAGAGAGAGAGAGAGAGAGAGAGAGAGAGAGAGAGAGAGAGAGAGAGAGAGAGAGGAAAGGAATAAGGCAGGAAAAGGGGAAAGGAAGGAAGGAAGGAAGGAAGGAAGGAAGGGAAAAGAAAAAAGTATTCATATATTTCAAAATATTTATAACAGCACTTTTTGTATTACCCACCAACTAGGAAATGGCTAAACAAATTGTGGTATATTATGTAATGGGATACTATTGTGCTATTAGAAAAGGTGTGTGTGTGTGTGTGTGTGTGTGTGTGTGTGTGTGTGTGTGTGTGTGTGTGTGTGTGTGATGAATACAGAGAAACATGGAAAGATCTATGAGAACTGATGCAGAGTGAATAAGAAGAGCCAAGAAAACAACATACACAGGAACTACAACAATGTAAATAGGAAGAACAGCCACATACCTAAAAATTTAAAGTAAATGTAACAAAATCATAAAGATCAAGCAGGACTCAAAGAGGTACGAGAGGACACTTACAACTATCCCTTTCTGGAGACAAGAGGTCCACCACTATTATATAGTGCACGTGTTTTCAGTCTTTTTAATGTACTGATTGAGTGTGTTGACTTTTTTTACCTCTTAAAAATATTTGTTTGCTTTTTGTTGGTTTGTTATATGAAATGTCGTTCTGGGAGAGGGAGGGATACTTGGGATAACTGTAATGATTTAAGAAACAGAAGATATCAGTAAAAATGTTGTTAATATGCAACCTTCAGGAATCTTTATCAATGGATTAGTGGCCTCCCACTTCTGTTTGAGTTTAACATCAGGCCTAAATAAGACAAACACTGCGCACAGAACATGACTCGCTGGCCTTCACATCTTTCTCTCTCTCCCACTAGAGGTAGCTAACAGACCAACATTAATTTCCCCCCATTTTAGAGATTGGAAGGCTGAAGCTTAGTGACTGCAGATGATGTGCCTCCCCACCGCCTCCCTCCCGTACCACTGATTCAGGCACAGAAACGAAGACCCCACTCTTGACTTATTGAAGATCTCGCCTCTTCTTGGGCCCTTTTTGCCCCTATTCCAATCTTAGGCCATTCGCCTCACATTGTCCAACTATATGAAACTCCACGCGCACCGGCCCCTCCTCAGCACCTGCATGTAGGTGCTTTATCTTCTGGCAGCATGTTTGCCACTGCAGTGCGTGCCACCCTTCACTTAAACACATGACTGTAAACACTATGGATACTAGTTTGTATTTTTCTTGTGCACTTAAATCCTATTTTGTATCAAAACTATGTGTGTGTGTTGTGTCCTAAGCACTGTCCTCTCTACCTGTGCCTAGGAAATTGCCTTCCTTATCAATAGGCACTTGATAAGTAACCAGGTCAATTTAACTGAAGATTGCCCTGGCTTTGCCCCCCCAGGAAACCCCAGCAGAATCCCGAGAGAAGAACCGTGACTGTATCCTGCTGGATTTCTTTGATGACCACGATGTCTGGCACTTCCTTTCTGCTACTGCCTTGTTTTTCTCATTCTTGGTGAGTTTTTCAGCCTTTCTCTTCCCACTATGTCGTTCTCTTTCTCTAGTCCATGCAGTCAAGACTTCGCCCATCTATTTTTCTCCTTCTCTCTCTCCTCTTTCTCCCTTTCCTTAGGACTTATCCTTCTGATCGTTTGGTTCCCCGCCTCGCCTTATGGGACACACACACTCACACACAGTTGAGGCACTGATTGCCCTGAGCACAAAGATGTCCATTGTCCCTTTGGTGCTTCATTTCCATTGTCCCTTTGGCCACCGGAGCCTAAGGCACAGAACAGCCAAACGATTGACCACAGGAGCTGCCCAGCCCAAGGGTACAACGTGGGCCCGCGTGGCTTTCTTCACCAGTTTCTGACCACATCGTGTGAGCTGAATCAGATGGGGCCTCAGCCCTGTCTCAGGCTCATAGGATGTGGGACAGAAAGGGACCCGAGAAGGCATTTCCCCCAACCATTTGACATTCCCACAGCTTTGTCGTATTAACCACTTTTAGACACAACGTTGGAACTGGGTCGCTTCTATCTCCTCACCCGCCATAGAGAGCCTTTCCTCCTGGGAGGGTCCTAAATCAGCATATCAGTTCCAAGGCAGAAGAGTGGCCAGGGCTAGGCAAGCCACCTACTCCCTAGAGGAAAGGAGCTCCCATTGGGCTTCGCCCCCACACCCACCATAAAGCCCTGCTTTACTCTCTATGGAGGTCTGAGCTCATTCAAGAATGACACTGATCGACACTTTGCCTGTATCCCTAGTCACAACTCTAAGACAGAACATCAGTCAGGTCTAGACACCCAGGGTTAAGTGACTTGCCCAGGGTCACACAGCGAGGAAGTGTCTGAGGCCACATTTGAACTCAGGACCTCCTGATTCCAAGCTGGGTGTTCTAGTCACTGTGCCATGTAGCTGCCCCTTAAGGTGACAACTTTCAATAATATTCTGTCAGATCACCAAAACAGAAACAAGGATGGTGAGGAGGAGACATTGGGGGAAATAAAGATGGAAACCCATCGTAGGATCTGTCATATCTGGACAGCATCACACCGTCTTCAGTCCTTGTGATTGTGTCCTTTTCCCATTTCTCTCTTTGCAGGTATTATTAACTCTGGATGATGACCTGGATGTGGTCCGGAGAGACCAGATCCCCGTCTTCTGAGTGCGGGCTGTGCGTGACGTGAGAGAAAGTGGACCCTCTTAGTGCTGCTCCACAGCTGTTGCAGCCACCACCATAGATTCTCTGGTCATCTGCCAAGAGGACCAACTCGTGTGCATCCCAATAGTGAGCGTGTGAGAAGAGGAGGGGGAGCCCCCTGGAGAGGGACACGGGCAATCGTGGCCGGCGGAAGGCCGACCCCCCAGTTCTTCTTTTTGCCACTCCGCTGAGATGGAACAAGAAGCATAAATATCGTTCCCGCGGCATCGTCCTGCAACCCTCCCCCAGAAGTTGGTCAGCTGCGGCAAACTGATGGTGCCCCTTTTCCTTGATCTCTGGGCCCAGTGAGGCTACAAACTGACTTCTCCCAAGACCTTTTGGCTACAGTCACGTGTTTGTCAGCTTGTCTGCTCTTGGACAAGCCAGAGCATCCGTCTGCACCTTCGGAGCCCTGGTGGGGACGGTCCCTCCTTCGGTGCGCGCTATATAAGCTCGGGGGCTTCCCCTCAGCCCGGGGAAGGCCCACTCTCTGGGGGGAAGCTGTCTGTTTCCTATAGGCTCCCGGTCTATGTTGTTAATGGATGTGGAGCAGAACGTCCACTGGACGTTCTTTGTGACAGAGCCTCTGGGACAGAAGGCTCCTGTTCCTACCTATTCTTCACCCATCAAGCGCCCGTGTCTGCATCAAAGGCTCTTTGCGGACTCCATATTTGGCTTTAACGTTCCTGGGAAGACGCTGCTCCTCCTCCTTCCTCTTGCCAGCCCCTGTGGTGATGGACACCCTTTCAAAGCACGTGCCAGGGCGGGAAACTCCCAACAACCAGTAGAATGACATCCAGCGAGTGAAGCCAGCCCATCCTTCCGGGTGGCAAAATCGTCAGCAACTTCAGAACTAAACATCATCTGCCTCAGCCCAAGGCCGCAATCTTGGAAGATTCTAGACTTTGGTGCAAATGCCCCCTCGTAAAAGTGCTCACTCTGTTCTTCGGCCCCAAATAGCTGAATGGTGTACCTAAAGTATCAGTGAGAGAGAAGCGGGCAAATAATCCAGAAAAAGGAAACTTAGCAAGGCACTCAGATGAGCTCTAGCCTGTCCCTTAGTTTGCCCCACTCTGTGGTAGGCTCAGACCGTCTCACCTTGAGCCATTTTTAGAGCTGACCCCTTCCTGGCTGCAGAGAGCTCTAAGGATTTTAATGCTCTCTTTGGTAATACTCGATAGTCTTTTTTTCTCCCCCCAAAGGTATGGAAAAGCAGAAATCTAACTTAGGTCTGCTTTCCTTTTGCCCAACAGGCCTGCCTCTATGAGGCTGGGAGCCTCCATTTTTACATTGCTCCCTTCTTAGAAGGAATTTGATGTGAGAGGAAAACTAACTTTTGAGTGAAATTTAAGTCCCCTGAATTTTTTGACCCATCCCCTCAAAGAGATGAATCTACATCTTTTTTAAAAAAAGAAAAGTGCTTTTTAGCATTATCTTTACTCGAAAATATTTGCATAAGCATTTTTAACAAATACATTTTGGAAGTTTTACTTGGCAAGCCTCTTCTTGCTTTCACAACATGTGCACACGCACAAAGATGCTTGCAATGAAATATTGTGTGAAAAGTTTCTAAACAACCAAAATGGATTTAATAGCGTTCTGTTTTTCTTCATTCTTAAAAAGACCCATTTTTATAGTTACAGCCACATGGAGACCATTAATTACATACTCATCTTAAACCATAAAACCAAAGCCCATTTTACTGCACCTGGCACTCTTTAGACTATAATCCATGAATTCTTTTTCTTTTCCATTTCTCTTTTGTTTATAAGCCCCACTACGGAGAAATAGAACAATAAAAATCCATCCAAGCAGCGCCACGGCCTAATCTGAACAAGCTGTAAGGTCTATTCCCAATTCTGAGTCTTCCTTGGAAAACAAATCAGTAGAACCAGAGGGTGGGAGGCGGGCAGGAGGGTCCAGGACGCTTCTTCTAGCACTGTGTCTTTGATCACCACTCTGATGTCCGCCTTGTGCTGTGAAGTCACTGATTGTTGTGGATTGTGTTCTGTGTGGCAGGACTGAACGCCCAGATCAAGCCTGCTGTGATAAATGTCAATACTGAGATACAAGTGATGCTTGACCAACTTCTGTGCAGTCAGATCCAAGAACGAGGCTCCAAAGCAATCACTTGGCTAAAGCGAGCCTCCCGGGAACACCCAGGGAATGGGGCGACACACAGATCGTTTGTAAGCAGTCCTTGATCGGCAGTGGCTAAATTAAAAAGTGTGTGCTTGGGGCTCAGGGGACAGAGCCAGACCTAGAGCCGGGAGGTCCTGGGTTCAAATGGGGCCTCAGACACTTCGCAGCTGGGGGACCCAGGACACACCATATTGCCAGGACCGAGCGCTCACTCTAAAAGGGCAGAGAAGGGTTAGAAAAACAACAGCTTTGCCCTTGTAGTGGAGAAGCTGGACTTTAAGATAATGCCGCGGCCTAGTTCTTAACGGGGGCAGCGAAGGGGAATTCTGAGGGTGATAAAGTCAGTAGATGAAAAAGCCAAAGAAAATGCATCTCCCTGTGAGGAGCTGTCAGCAGGGCAGATAAGCAGTAACAGGGCCGGTGGGGGATTGACCTCCCAGAGGGGCAAAGTGACGTGTGGACGAGAAATGGCCCGGATGGGAGCCCACCTGTTTGCTGGGGGTGGCCAAGAGCTTACCTCCAGGGCTATTTTAGCCGTGAGAGACCAGGGCAAAGGCTCTGCCCATTTGGGGAAGGGACTTTCCAAGGTTCATGAAAATAAGCAGAGGCCACTTGGGGCAAGGACGGCTCTACTACAGGCCATCCCGCCTACCCCGCCACAGAAAGATGTGGGCTATGGAGAAAGGAGAGTTGGGCAATTATTATTCTCATGGCTGAATACGGAACTGGCACTATTCTCATTTAACAGAGAGGGAGACTGAGTCTTAGGGGGATAATGTTGCTTCAGAGCCTCCATACACTGGGGCTCCTGACCCTCATTCAAATGTCATGCCCACGGGCAGCTGGATGGCTCAGTGGATTGAGTCAGGCCTAAAGACAGGAGGTCCTGGGTTCAAATCTGACCTCAGACACTTCCCAGCTGTGAGATCCTGGACAAGTCACTTGACCCCCATTTATTGCCTGGCCCTTACTGCTCTTCTGCCTTGGAATGAATGCACAGTATTGATTCTAAGATGGAAGGTGAGGGGGTTTTAATCTTTTAACGTCATGCCCATTGCCAAGGGGGATTATGCCTGCAGGGGAATAGCTCTCCCCAGGGGCAGCCCAGGACTCCCAGCTGCTGTGCTTCCTCCTTTCCAGCTCTGACTAGGGCCCTGAGCCCTAACAGGCCACTAAGAGCCTGCTGTGAAAGCCCAAGCCTGGCCCTTCCCAGCCCCGGTCAGAACTTGGAGAAATACAGCTCCCGAAGAAAGAGTTGTCCAAGTAGGAAAACTGGGCCACCTCCAGGGGAAAGTGCCGCCCAAGCACCAGGAGAAGTGCTTTCTGCATGGAATCCTGTTCTTTCCCCCTAAGCCCTTATCTTCCCTCAACATCTCAACACTAAGCACTGGTTCCAAGGCAGAAGAGTAGGCAGTGGGGATAAAGTGACTTGCCCAGGGTCACACAGCTAGTTAGTGTCTGAGGCCATATTTGAACTCAGGACCTCCCACCTCTAGCCCAGCTGGCCCCAACAGCATGGACCTTTCCAGAGAAGTTCCCCGGGGATGAGATCCTAGA
This sequence comes from Monodelphis domestica, assembly GCF_027887165.1. Taxonomy (NCBI): domain Eukaryota; kingdom Metazoa; phylum Chordata; class Mammalia; order Didelphimorphia; family Didelphidae; genus Monodelphis; species Monodelphis domestica. Next base: position 75,149,459 of record NC_077230.1, read on the forward strand.
CTTAGGTCTGGAAGAGATGGGAAAGGCCCTGAGTCCAACCTCTCCCTCCTCTCATTTTACAGATGGGGAAACTAGGCTCTAGAAAGGTGCCTTCCCAGGTCACGGGGCAGCAGAGGCAGGATTCGAACCCAAGTCACCAGACTCCCAATTGGGCATACCTGCCCCCTTGCTGCCTCTTGAATGCCTAGATGTTCAGGCTGTTCGAGGAAAGGGGGAAAGTCCTCGGGGGAAAGGCGATGAAACAAACTGCAGCAAGAAAGTGAGCCACAGACCGGTCCGGAGAGAAAATGGCTCTTCTATTCCGCCTCAAGCAGCTAGTACAGCTGCTGCCCCATGATGCATCTCCAGCATGATACCGCTGCCTGGGCTCCCGCTCGCTGGCTTAACCCCATTTAGGAGAGAATTTGCCCCCGGCTCAACTGATGTCCCACCGCGGCAAAGGCCTAGAAAGCCTCAAGATGTGGTGGGCCAGTGGGGGAAGGGTCCCCCGGAAGGAGAGGCCGTCCTTCCTGGACAAAGGAGGCAGGGCCTTCCTTGGCCACCCGGCGGCCCCAGGAGGGAGGGAGGCAGGGAGGCCGGCGCTTCTCCCTGGGGCCACCCAATCATTCTTTTACATCTAGCAAATCTCGATTTCAGGACTTCTTAAGGAACAACAACATAAGAGGCCTCCATTTCACATCGAGCGATCTCTTCCCGACCGCGCCAGCACTTTCATGGCTCAATAGACGGTTTAAGTGAGTGGCACTAACAAAAGCACCACCTCCCGCACCCCATGCTGGGGAACCTTCAACCAGGAGCCACCCTGAGGCGAGCGGAGCCAGGCCCCGGCGGATACGGAAAAGGCGCAAGGGCCGCCGGGAAGCCGCGGCGCCACTCCCACCCCGTGACGTGGCAGTCGAGTAGGGCGGAGGGCTAAAATGGCTCCCGCGCAGCCCCTGCACAGAATTTTACGGTCTACAAAGAAAGCACTTCACAGGTGTAATCTCGGTTGTTCCTCACTACAACCCGTGAATAGCCCCACGAGAGACCATGGTGATTTACACTGGGGAGATGAGAAAGCCGAGGCTGAGAGGCTTACCCAGCTAGGAAGCCCCCGCGGAGGATCTGAACTCAAGGCTTCCTGGCTCCAAGCATACTATTCCCAAAGGGTGGAAATCTGCCCTGTTCTCAATGGCGTCTTACCTGAAGGACCATGAACGTTCTCTGAAGCTCATTCTAGCTACTTGATACGTTTCTGGCAGAACTTAGTCTTCTTGTGGAACTTACCCTTATTTCCTCCCTTCTTGCCTTCTTTTGGATAGGGGCAATTGTAGGTCTCAGGGCAGCCACAGAGCACATTGGTCGGGGACCAGGCCTCGGGTTGGAAGGATCTGGGTTCAAATCCGGCCTCAGACACTTCCTAGCTGTGTGATCCTGGGCGAGTCACTTATTCTCCACTGCCTGGCCCTTACTGCTCCTCTGTCTTAGAATTGATACTAGGGCAGAAGGGAAGGGTTGTTTTATTCGTGGCTAACCACTAGCCTTTACACAGATAAGCCTTTAAAATTTTTGACCTCTATAAATGCATACCAAAATTTTTTCTAAGTTCTTATTTTCCATCTTAGAATCAATACTGTGTATTGGTTCCAAGGCAGAATTGTAGTGAGGACTAGGCAAGGGGAGTTAAGTGACTTTCCCAGGGTCACGCAGCTCGGAAGTGTCTGAGGTCAGATTTGAACCCAGGACCTCCCATCTCTGACTCAATCCACTGAGCTACCCAGCTGCCTTCATCTGAGCTTTTACCTGGACTGTTTGCAATGACCTCCTACTGGTCTCTTTGCCTCAAGCTTCTTCCTTGCTCCAGTCTATACTCACACAGCAAATAAAGTCATTTTCCTAAAGGTCTAGATCTGCAGGTCTAACTGGGTCACTCCCCTGCTCAATAAACTCTGCTGGCTTCTTATCACTTTTAGAATCGAATGCTGTTTCATCTCTGGCTTCTCTTTCAGAATTCCCATTTTGGGGCAAGCTTCGATAATGTAGACAATTTTAGTGCCGTTAAACATGTTTATGACCTATAAATAAGTAAACACATACTCGGGGACAAGGAGTGTGCAACCAAAAACATCTGGAGAGGGGCAGCTGGGTGGCTCAGCGGATGGAGAGTCAGGCCTAGAGAGGGGAGGTCCTGGGTTCAAATCTGGCCTCAGACACTTCCCAGCTGGGTGACCCTGGACAAGTCACTTGACCCCCATTGCCCAGCCCTGACCATTACACAGTATTGACTCCAAGATGGAAGGTGAGGGTTTAAAAATGTGGCGGCCACTGGCCTAGGAGAACGATGGGGACTTAACGGGGAATTCGCCCAAGAAATGGGCCTTTTTCCAAGTGCAGAAAATGAAAGCAGGGGGCGAAACCCAAAGGTGTGAGGATGAGCCAGGATGGCGCTAGTGGGTGGGAGACGGGGGAGGGCTTCCTTTTGAGTCTGAAGTGGCCGAGGGAGGCCAGGCGGGGGACTGAAGGGCAGCAACGTCCCCAACAGGGGCCTTCCCCCTCGAAGCCATCCGCCGCCCTCAGGCTGTCACAGAGATCAAGATGACCCTCCCCCGCAGCAGGGAGAACTGGGATAACAGCAGCCTCGCACCCAGCGCCTCACTGGGCGGCAGCTCTGCCAGGAGCCCAAACCTTGTTTTCCCGTCTGATAAGAGAAAGTCAGGTTGGGGCAGGCAGATGGCAGCAGGGCCGGACGCCAGGCCCTCTTGCCCCGAGTTCTGGGCTGCCTTCCAAAGGGTTGGCATATCCCATGTCAGCCTCTGGGAGGATGAACCTGGGGTTGCCCAACTCTTGCTCCACCTTTATAAGATTGAGAAAAAAAAACTTGGACTTAAGAAATAGAGGGGTCTTCAAGTAGGTGCAAGAGTCATCAGAAGGACAGCGAAAGGGGCAGCTGGGTAGTTCAGGGATAGAAAGTCAGACCTAGGGATGGGAGGTCCTGGGTTCAAATTTGCCCTTGGACACTTCCCAGCTGTGTGACCCTGGGCAAGTCACTTGACCCCCATAGCCTAGCCCTTACCACTCTTCTGCCTTGGAGCCAATACACAGTATTGATTCCAAGATGGAAGGTAAGGGTTTAAAAAAAAAAAAGAATCCATTGGATGCCATTTGAGGTAGGTTTTATGCAAAAAAGAGAAGCCTGGACTCAGAGCAGGGCTCTGGAAAGGGGAAAAAAGGGAAAAAAGAATTAGGAGAGTCTATGCAGCTAAGTGGTGCAATAGATTCAGCACTGGACTTGGAATCAGGAAGATTCATCTCTGTGAACTCAAATCTGGCCTCAGACACTAGCTGTGGGACCCTGGGCAAGTTTCTTAATTCTGTTTGCCTCAGTTTCCTCATCTATAAAATGGGCGGGGGAGGAAACAACAAATCTCTCCAGTCGCTTTGCTGAGAAAACGTTAAATGGGTTACAGAGTTTCAGACACGACTGAACCAGAGGGGGAAAAATGAGAGGAGATAGGTAGAAACTTGGACGATGGCTCCAGGAATCTAGTTAAGGGTTCTTTCTTTGGATTTAAAGGTTCCGGGGGCTCTGCGATGCCTAGAGAATGGACACTCCAGAAGGAATAGCTATGTTCTTCCTTAGATGCAAGATAAGAGAATTAGGAAATAATGAGAAACCAAGCAACCAGAAGAGCCTAAATTGAGAAACTTGAATTTCCCCAATGAAAAAAGAAAATGGAAGCCTGGATCTTGAAGGGGAGGGGGCTCCCTCTTGAAACCAATACACAGCATTGCTTCTAAGGGGGAAGGTACAGGTTTAAAGACCAACCAACCAACCAACCAACCAGAAATTAGGCATTAGTGCTTAAGTCGTACCTAGAACTTAACTGTAAAAATTAGTTTAGCTTCTAGTAATAAAAATATTATATTTTAAGAGGTCTATTAAGGATTATTAGAAATCAAGGAATAAAGAAAATACAAAATAAGAAACCACATGCCCAGGGCTGATTAGCCCATTCAAAGCTTGCTTACTACATCATTGCAATGGAAGAGAGAGAGGTAGGCGTTACCGCCAGTTAAATACTCCTTGTGATCTCATCCAGGTGGAGACTCAGGTGAGATTATAGGGAATTCTGGGAAATACCAAGGACTTCTGGGAATTGAAGTCTAGGTTCAAATCTCCATTTTACTTAAGTATGGATCACAGAAGAGAATGGCTGTTCCATTTGAGTTCCGGCCAGCAGAGAATAGTCTGCGGTTGTGAGGAAGAGATGAGAATATTATAACCAACCTCCTTATCACCGGGCAGCAATTCCTGGTTTTGTTTTTTTAAGGTGCAACAAGTTTTTATAAAGGAAACATTATTTGGAAAAAGAGGTGGACCCATCAGGTCTACTGAGGAATAAGAGCGGGAGGGCCCAAGTGCTGCAAGGGAAACTGTTTTTAGACCCAAAGGAAAGCCTTCCCTTCCTTGCTGTTCACTGTAGCAATGGCTATTTAAGAAGGCAGTTGCCAGCCCCAAACCACCAATTTGCCAAAGGTTTAGTTTTTTTTTTTGTTTTAGCCCTTCCCTTCTGTCTTAGAATCAATACCGTGTATTGGTTCCAATGCAAAAGAATGATAAAGGCTAAGCAAGTGACTTGCCCAGGGTCACCAAACTGGGAAGTGTCTGAGGTCATATTTGAACCCAGGACCTCCTGTCTCTAGGCCTGGCTCTCCATCCACTGAGCCACCCAGCTTCCCCCTTACCACAGGTTTCTTGTACCTCAAGAAAACCTCTGTGGAGTCTCTGTGTTGGATTCAGGGGAAGACACGGACCAGAATGGCTCTGGATGATCAGGCTGTGCTCTGATCTAGTGAAATATCAGACAAATGAGCTATTCTCCCTGGGCAGACTCCTGCCCCGCTGCAGCTATCTCCAAGGACACGGATAAGCACAATGCAGAAAAAGTCCTCAGCAGTTATCCAGCCAGCCATTCTCCTTCTGGGGATGAGATAGCTGATTCAAGCCAAACAGTGGCCAAGGGGGTGCCCTACCCTAGCTGGCAAACACAGGCTTCGTTCAGAGGAAACGAAATCTGTCACAGCCTAGCATAGTAAAAGCTCCTTTAACACGTGCACTCACAGTTTTACAGTCGGGGGTCAGACAGCAGGCTGAAAAGCCCTCATTGCAGAGATGAGGAAATTAAAGTCCACAGAGAGGGAGGGAGTGGCCAAGGTCTGCCATTGCTGAATCCAGACACCTCCTCCACCCCTCCAGCCACCACACAATCCCTGCTCCCCGGGAAGGGAAAGAATGGAGTGTCTACAAAGTCAGAAGAGATCCGGCTGTTCTATCAATCCACGATAACCATGAAGCCTGCTGTGCCCGAGGGAAAGCCAACCAATCAGAGAGCAGCTCTGGACAGCTCTGGCCTCCAACGGGGAACAGCTGGATTCCAATGAAAACTATCCCATCAGACACAAAGCCTGTAAACCCCAAAGCCAAGGCCTTTTACACAGATTCAATGATTGAACTTGGCAGCAGCTGAGGACCCAGATTCATTTTTTAAATTAAAACATGCACAGCATAAGGTGTCAGGTTTCCCTTGCACAGAAAGCAGAGGAAAGAGTGAAGGGAAGGCAGCAGGCCCTGGTATGCTTTCGGTTCCTAAAGAATATTCACAGATTTAAGACACTGTCAACAGTCCGAGACACGTAGTCCTTTAGCTTTTGTTCCAGGCCTCTTTCCAAGTTACCTCTGAGACTCCAGCTGTGCCAACCAGATGGATAAAACAGGATCAACCACTCAAAGGGAAGACAGAGCAGTCATTCTCCGTCCTCACTTGGGCCTTTCCGATGGGTAGTGGCTTCATTCGCAGGCAAATTCAGACAGAACCTGCCTACTCTGAAACACTGACTTGAATCTCTCGCTGGGAGGCCCAGGAAATAAAGGGAATCCATGTTCGAAAGTGCGCCTTCCTCTCCGGACTGAAATTCTCATGAGAAGCCAGACACAAAGAGGAGCCCATTTTAAAAAACTGAGATCCTGGGAAGATTCTGATCTTGATCAGAGAGCCACGCAAGGGGCTCTCTGGCTTAATGTTTAATCCACGTGTAACCTTTGGAAAGTGTTGCATCCAGGCATGAGATGCACAATGAGATTCACAAAACGCTACGTAGAGACAGCGATGAGTAAGAAGGGCTGGCCCTGGCGTCAGTGTCTGGCTGTGTAACCCTGGGCAGCTCACCTTCCCTCTACTAGTGTTTGTTGGAGAGAAGTCATTTTTCAGCCCAGTCTGACTTTTCATGGCCTCATTTAGGGTTTTCTTGTCAGATACCCGAGCAGTTTTCCATTTCCTTCTCCGGCTCATTTTACAGATGAGGAAACTGAGGCAAACAGAGTTAAGTGATTTGCCCAGGGTCACACAGCTAGTAAATATCTAAGGCCAGCCTTAAAGTCAGGTCCTCCTGATTCCAGGGAGCAAAGGCAAAGCTCTATGCACTGTGCCCACAACAACATTCCACGGGGCTGTTGTGCGAATCAAATCTGAGTGCTTTGCAAACCCTAAAATGACATGCACGTGCTTTAAACCTCATGGAAGCACAAGGACACCCATTTGACCTCCATTCACTGAAGCAGGACATTCTTCAGCACCACAAGTGGCCTGTTAAGGCACTAATCAGTTAGCTTTGTTGAAGGTCTTTCCAAACTGCTGATCTGGAATCCCTTTAAGCAATTTAAGAAAAGACCCACAAACACCCACACACGGCCAACTTGGTTAAAACCTGGGGTTACAAAAGGTCCTACCAAAAATAGACATCGCTTATTTTCTCTCGGCAGGCTTGGCTTCAAGGCCCTTTGAAAGATGAGGTCTAGCAAAGTTAATAGGTTATCTCATCTGCTAGACCAGTGATGGGTGGCTCTTAAGTTTCTGGGTTCAAAATGCAATGCTGGAGTTTTCTGGAGCTCCGAGAAGCTATTTATTATCTTCACTTTCTTTAAAAATATAAGGGTTTAAGGATGATTTCAGAAAAAGCTAGAAAGACCTCCATGATCCGATGCAGAGTGAAATAAGCAGAACCAAGAGATCATGGTACACAGTCACTGAAATACTGTGGAACAATCAAATGTGATAGACTTACGATGATCCAGGACAATTCTGAGGCACTCATGACAAAGAATGCGATCCCCCGCCAAAGAAAGAACTGTTGGAGTTGGAAGGCAGCTGAAAGCATACGATTTTTCACTTGTTTATTTGGGTCTACGTTTTGGGGTTTGGGTTTTAGAAGATTATTCATTTATAAACATGTTTTGCTTGATAATACATGTATAACCCAGATTGAATTGCTTGCCAGCTTCAGGAGGGGGAGGGGAGAAGAGAAGGAGACAATTTGGATCATATAACTTTGGAAAACTTAGGTGGAAATTTATTACATGTAATTGGTAAAAAAAAAAAAAAAGAAATATTGACAATTTGAAAAAAATCAAAAATAGGGGCTTAGGGAAATAAAACTAGATACCGACCTTTAGGAACAGAATGTTTCAAGAACCAGGTCATTCTGTGAGTTTGAGTCTTTTTGGGGTGGGGTAGGGGTGAAGAAGGGTCAGGGTACAAAGAGTTTGAACTAAAGAACCTAAACCAAGACACAACTGCACTTCAGCTAAAGTCACGATCGGAGAATAGAGGAACGGGAGGGGACCTCAGCAATCATCTGGCCCAAGGACTTCGTTTCACAAATGACAAGTGTTGCCCAGAGGTAAAGGGCTGGGTCGGGGCCGGGCTGCTGGGTACCACCAAATCCAGGCCTAGAACCTGGTGGTCTGACTCCCAGGAGAAGTGTTCTTTCCACCACAAGGTGCGGCAGTGGCTATTCCTTAAAAGAAAATCAATGGCATGTAGAGTCCCGAAGAAGTCACGTAAATAAGCACTTAAGGGCTTCCTACGTGCCAGGGGCCAGGTTAAACACCTGGGAAAAGAAGGAGGGCAAAGCCAGGTCCTGCCCTAATGGAGCTCACATGGGAACAGAGGAGACGATGTGTGTTTAAACAGATCTGCGTATGGGACACACATGCAGGGTAAATGGAAGGTAATCTCGAAGGGAAAAACCCGGGCATTCAGAAAGACCTGGAAAGCCTTCTTAGAGAAGAAAGTGGGATTTCAGCTGAGCCTTGAAGGGCAGCCAGGAGGCAAAGCGTCCCAAGGAGTGGGTGGGGAGAGGGAACATTTTGAGGGAGGAACAGAAAAGATCAGAGGAAGGAGGGGAATATGGCTTAAGACTGGAAGGGCAGGAAAAGACCTGCCAAGCAGGATTACAGATGCAATCCTGGAGGCAAGAGGGAGCCATTGGAGGAGGGAGGGTAACCCAGTCAGACCTGAACTTTGGGTGCAGGATGGGCTGGAATGGGGAGAGGCTTGAGGCATTTTGGCCACCCAAAGGTCACTGCAACAGTCCCAGGAATAAGGGCCTATACAGGGATGGATGGTGACTATCAGAGGAGCGGAGACAAGCATGAGATGTTACAAAGGTGGCCACCGAATATGGGGGAAGGAGGGGTACCTGGGTTGTAGCCTGGGTGACTGGAAGGATGTTGGTGCACTCAACAGTAATAGGGGCATTTGCAAGAAGAGAGCTTTCTGGAGGAAAGATAATGAGTTCATTTTGGGCCATGTTGCTTTTAGTTACGTGATTAACCAAGATGGAGGACTGGACATTTTCTCTGATCCTAACCTCGCAAACGTCTCCAAAACTGGAATATGGCAAAGATAAAGCAACTTCAGCTGTCCCCGTGAGTTAGGACACCCAGAATCCAAAAGAAGGCTTTTAAAAAATAACAAAACATCAACTAACTTCTACAAGGAACTCACTCAGTACTCCTCCCCAATGTGGACTCCATATTCATTCCTGGCATCATGCACTTAGCCTGTCCAGGAATCTGAACCAAGGATTCAACACATGGACTCTCAACCAAACCCACACCCTCGTTCCCACCTCCCTGTCTCCAGGACTGGGGAGATCCCAGCTTCAGGCTTTGGTAGGTTCTTCAGGCCTCAAAGACAAGCAGTACCACCACAGCTCCAGGGGTAGAAGCTTGCTTAAATGGGGGTGGGAGGGTGGAGAACCAGGAACTGAGGGAAGGGCAGAACTCCTATCACATGACATCCCATCATCCTCAGGGCTCTTGAGACCTAAAGGACAGAAATGGGGCCACAGTACATAGGTGGCAACTCTGGACTGCTGGAAGGAGCAAGCCTGGACACCGTGAGGAGTGGACATTGGGGAGAGTTGTCAGGCTTGTCCCCACAAAAGTCACTTGGGGCAGAGACCAACACTGGTGAACTATAAATTGCTTAGTGTGGAAGGAGGCTGAGATGCTTCAGGATCCAGTCCCCAAGGAAACCACCTTGAGAGGGGCAGGATTCAGACAGTGAACAACAGGGGAAATGGGGGGAGGAGACCTGAAATTACCAAAGATCTCAGGAGGAAGAAAACTCAAAACATCATGAACATAATAAGCTTGATAAATCTATAAGAAAAGCATGAACAACAGAAATAAGCCTCCAGATCTCATTAATAAGTCTGGGAAATGTTAGTTCGAGATGTCTGAGACAGTTGGAAATTCTGTTGGTCAAGAGAAAGGGTAGATTTTGGAATTAATTTGTACATAATTGAATACATAAGAACTGGTGGGATCACCTTGATACTTGGAAAATAGTTTGAAAGAAATGTATCTGTCCAAGCCTCTACATTTTTAAAGAAAAATCGGCCATCTAAATAATCTACTAGGTGGGAAAGGGAAGATAGTGCTGGGCCTAGAGTCAGGAAGATGACTTCCAGTCTCAGACACTTCCTAGCTATGTGATCCTGGACAAGTCACTTAACCCTGTTTGCCTAGAAATAACTAAATAATATACTCTTGTTCTCCTAAATTTGTATAACGTCTAATAAGACAAGCAAAGATAATTAATATTATTTGTAACTAATGAACATGCAAAATCTTTGACACAAAATGACATTTTTTGTTACATGCAAACTTTGTACTACATGAAGAGCCCCTTATATAAGGAAAATACATATCAAACCAACTGTTATGGTATTGTAGAACACTTTTGTAGATGTTGAGAGGGAAATAAGGTTTAGATAAATCACACACTTTGCTCTCACAGAACTTAGAAGGCTCAGAAGAAAACAGATAATTATAATAGAAAATTTCACATGTACAATCCACTTTAAATAGTTTTTAAAGGACTTTCACTAAGGAAGAAAGAGCACTGGCTGCTACTATATCAGGCTGGTCCCAGCATCTTCCCAGGCCCATGTTTCTAAATTTAGGAGTAAAATGGCTGGACTAGATGGTCGCTCAGGTCTCTACTGCCTTAAAATTCTGACTAGAATATAATGTTACTCTTAATTTCCTGTAGCATGTAGTTACTTTATCTTTGCTTTTATGACACATTGTTGGCCTCCTCTCTGATTTATTTGATGCCAGGCACACAACTACCAGTTATAACATGGTTTACAACATAGTTTCCAAGAACACAACGTGACAAAATGCAGGGCCTGCCCTCAAGTAAACTTCAAGGGCAATTTCAGTTTGTGAGATACAATTAAGTAATCAGAACCAGAGAGAATTTACATTGCAAAATTGCAAAGTTTATTTTCTTAAATAAAATACTATATTCATATCTATACAAATAATTATTACAACCATTAAAGTGTTACATTTAACAATAAAAATTTCAAAACTTTAAACAAGAGCATGGTTTAGAATATTCACACCCTAATGCAATGTATCTGTAAAAAGATGTCAAAATAAACAGGACACAATCTTATTTACAACTGTATGACGTTCCTGATCATATGATACATTTCTGTTCTGGACTCCATTACAAAAAGGAAACTAGAATTTCCATTAGAATTATAAACCAGGTAATTTACAGTTATAGGACATGGTGCACAGCAGACCCTGCTGGCTTGGTATAGATACAAATAATTACACTATTGAAAGAAATGCATTTAATTTCTCTTGGTAACTGCCATGTATTAGCCTTCTCAGGCAGTGTATGTAAAAATCTGTGAAGGTAAATGTCATTTCTACTTCAGTGTCCTCCACTCTATGGAACCAAAGTGAAATATCTTATGGGCAAAACGTGGAAGCCAAGCTATTCTCCTTCACACTAAAGCAGGAGCAGCATTTTAAACAACACTGTATGGTCCCATCCTACTTGGAAAAGAAATAATTCAACTTCCCCTAAAAAGAATTCAACATAGCCCAGTCCAGTGCCTTAATGACCCCACATGTGGAAAATGACAAGACTTGAGGAAACGATGGGATCGTCAAAAACAAAGGAGTGAAATCTCAAGTTTCTAGGACACAGTCCAAAGTGTCCACTTGTACAGAACAAAAAGATCTACAAAATAAAGGCCACCTTTTTCGGAGTATGGTTTAAAACTATACACGGAGATACGCCCCCCCCCCCCAATTCTCCACTTTTAGGCTCATAATATCTACAATGATAAATTATACATTATACCATAATCCAAAAATGACATTTCCATATTATAAAATGTATTTAGGAAAAAGTGTGATTAGTTGGATAAGATGTATGACTACTCCTACCTTTACACAGAATATATGGGTCACAGAAAGAGAAAGATCAATGTCGATGGGATTCACTTAAATATAGAGCCAATAATTTCGAATGCCGTCACAAGCAACCTCTGTTTAAAGTTTTGCTACCATTAGCTGCTTCTGACAAGATCAGAATCAAAGATGGCTCAGTAAGATAAGGCAACAGTGAGAAACAAGAGCTGGACTTCTTTTGGCAGGGGAGAAACATCCTGGCATGGCAAGTAGCACTCTGGCTGTTCCAACTGGGTGGGTGATAAGCTCCAACAGCAAGCCTAAGGACCAGAGGCACAGTTTCAGTTAAAGTGCAGTACTGGTACAGGGAATTCTGTGCAGAATGAGACACAGCCTTAGGAAGATCTCCACTTTTTATAAATTTAACTGGATTGCCTCAGGCTGAGCTTAGAATCACCTTGCAAGCAAATAAACTCCAGTATTTCTTCAGGGTCCGCAAAAGAAATTTCAAGGACAGAATGGATGGTACCCCAAACATGAAGGTGGCCATTTTAATTTTGAAACAGGAAAAGGAAAACAAATATTCAGTACAACATCAGAAGGATGCCATGAGATCTATCAGAGATTAACTCCAATAGTCTTCACTGGCCATTGGATGTCACTGTTGCCCTCCAGAGATACGGAGCCCTAAGTGCATTTCAACTGGGGGCAAAGTTGAGGTTTATATGTATTTGAAACCAATAAACTCGAAAAGAGATTCCCAACCTTTTGGAGCTGCACTCAAAAGTTGCTGGTGACATGCTGCCTCCCTTCCCCACTTTTTCTGCTCCTTCCTCTTCCTACCTAATTCCACCTTGAAAACAAATATGGTGTAAGATGACACTTGGGGGGAAAAAACTACATCAAATTTTAGTTTGGTTTTGAGAATTTCTTGACAACTCTTTGAAATAACTGCAGACAAGCTAGATCAACAAAACTAGGGGGTAGCTGGGTAGCTCAGTGGATTGAAAGCCAGGCCTAGAGACGGGAAGTCCTAGGTTCAAATCTGGCCTCAGACACTTCCCAGCTGTGCAACCCTGGGCAAGTCACTTGACCCCCATTGCCTAGCCCTTACTGCTCTTCTGCCTTGGAGCCAATACACAGTATGGATTCCAAGATGGAAGGTAAGGGTTTAAACAAACAAACAAAAAACAGACATTGGGAATCACTGATCTAGGAATACAGCACGCCACCTTCTACAGACTGTCAGGCCAATGGCCCAAAGGAAGGCTTTGTTCGGCTAAGAATGCCTAGGCTGACAGACTGCCATCCACTTGACACTGTCTGGCAGAAAGGGAAAAAAAAAAAGCATGTGTACTCATGTGTCAGGACAGAAAGGGAAAAGACAGAGACATTTTTTAGAGCTTCTATTTCTGCGAATGTTTTAAACTGCACTTAAATTCCATTATATTATCACATTATTAAAGTTGGGTTCTAGGCTCACCCACTTTATAGAGACAGCTAAGAAGGCATAAGCAAGTAGTTAAAATATCGAAAAATTGTAATTCCCTTGAAATGCATAAACGTTTCGTATATTCAAGTAAGATTGCTTAACAGGTTAATTTTGGTTCCAGTTCAGCATAGCCACTTTTACTGAAGTTTTTTTGGCAAAGGAATGTTCTGCCTTTCCCTAATCCCTGCCTCCAATTCTTTTTTTCACAGTTTGGGTACGTTAAAGTTTTACAAAGCAAATTCATCCCTGACTTTTCACTTATCTGGAAAAACAGGGACAGGTCTCATACTTCCAAATTACCCAACTAAAAAGAAAACTCACTGAAAAAGTATCATCATGAAAAACCATCTATCCTCCCTCTACTCTACCTCCATTAACCTGCTGTGTGACAAAGTCAATGATTGGTATCAAACATGATTACTTTCATCTTTGATGATTATATAAAAATTACACAAAACAGAACTTTGAATCTTTCTACTCATTAAAAATAGTTATCCGTAAGAGAAATTAAATGTTTCAATGTTAATTTTTCCATAACCAATTCTAAACCAATACTGAAGCAAAGACAAAAAGAATCCATGAATTAAAGGGTAATCACTGATTCTCCAACTATACTGATTTGGAGTTAGTTAACAATAACTAATCAGATCATAAAATCATCTCTAGAATTGGCTTCAATCTCCAACCCAATTGTGAGCTTAATTTTTTTCCCATAAAAATAACCCGTTCATGTTCCACTGCCCAAAACTTTAGATCACTCATTATTATAGAATCAATTGCCAAGATTTATATAGCACATATTTAATACTGCTAGGATATATCACCATAGGCACTGGCGTTTTCAAATCCAAATAAGAGCATGTACATCAATATATAGCAATTACAATTTATTTTTGTATTTGAGGCCTCATCTGAAATGCTCTCCTTAGTACTGTTATATGTAAGTACATAAGTATAAGCCTACAGCAGGGAAACCTCTTTCCCCTATCCCCGCCCCTGCCTGTATCAGTAGCCACATCTTGAGACTAGTAGGGGGAAGGATGGACCTGGACCAAATAGGGAGGATCATTTAGGGCCATTCAAAAATCAGAATGTCCGCACACCTAAAGGTAAGTGTAATGCAAATGAGTAACTACCTTTGGCTAGACCTGAGCAGAATAAAGCAATAAGCTCATTAAAAGGTACTTGGGAAATATTTGGGTTTTAAGGACTTTTCAGAAAAAGGCAGCTGAACACTTTCCTACTTCAAGCTTATGTTTCTTCTGCTTAGCTCAAGGTAGACCTAATGGCTTTCAGGTTTCCAACGGGTCATAAAGGGTTCTACAGAAGTGCATATTCACATATGGTCTATATTCCCAAACTTGCGCACCTTCTGACAGACAGGAGCTGATAAAGTATAGGGAAAAGCTTGATTTTATAGATTAAAATCCCCAAAAAAGTCCAAAAACATGTCTTGCCCTCCTTCCTGCTATTTATTTACTATGTTCATCGTCCCTTAATTTGAACCCCCCTCACACACACTAAATTTTGAGAGAAAAAGAACTTTGAGGGGATGAAAAATAATAGCTTACATTTATGTAAGTTTACAAAAAGCTTCACAAACATTATCTCATTTGATCCTCACAACAACTACAACCTCTCCCAAGCCCAGGAAGCTGCTTTCCTGAGTGGCAAAAGCAACTGAGATTGGCCAGAGCAGCTAAAGAGGCACAAATGACCCTACTGATGAGTCTTTAGAAGAGGTATTAACAGGGGTAAACTGTCCTGACCAAAACTTCAGAGACTCTACCATGGGGGATGGGGGTGGGGGTTATGCTGTAGAAGGTGTGGTCCCTTGGGTTCACTCCATTAGCACAGCATTTGGAATAATGAATACAAGTCATTCACCATCACTGACTCATCACTTTGTTGTGGCATTAAATACCTGCTAAAAAGGTGGCCAGGGAAATTATGAGCAATCTCAGTCACTGCCTTGTTAACTAGTTGGATAAAATGAAGTTTCTGAAATAGTCATTTATCCAAAAAACTTTTTAAAAGGCTTTCTCTCATTCTTGAAGTAGGTCTTATCTGTACATTTGTAGGCAAGTAGACCTGTCAACAAGCCATTTTCTGCATATAGACCTGTGTATATATATTTATTTTTCTCCCAAATTTAAAGATTTTTTTCAAATGAGGATTAAGCTCCTTAATATTCATGCTAGGGAAGAATAGTTAGAAATTTCCTGAAGAGAAATCTGTGTATTTTTGTGAAATAAATCATATATTAGACAAATTAGTAAAGATAGGGGCAGGCTATCAAACAATAGGGATGGTTGGACTATATGATTTTACTCATCTAGGGTATTAAGAAATGAGGTAATTCCTTATTCTAATGCAAATCAGTAACTTTCAACAATTTATGGCCTTAAGAGAGCAGCTTAGAGCACTGAGGGGTTAAATCACTTGCCTAGGTCCACAAAGTATAAGTCAGAGGCAAGACCTAAATCTGGGTCCTCCTACCTTCAAGGCCGGCCCTCTATTTATTAGGCAATCTGAAAATATTTCTCTGCTGAGAAATGAAAAACTCAACCAATCCTGTGAAATTCAATATATTATCCTTAACAGGAACTAATGATTAACAAATGCAAAGGAAATCAGTTAAAGAATAAGCCCAATTGATCAAGTACTTACTGGGTATTTGTCTTTATGGAAAAGACCTACTTTCCAAAAAGGATGAAGAAACTGAAATACGGATTTTCCAAAAAAAAAAAAAATCGGTTTGGGAAAGTTGGTGGGCCTTAGTTTTCTCTTGTGTAAATAAGGGGGTTGGTTTAGATGATCTATAAGGTCCCTTCTAGTTCTAAGTGTATCCTATTGCTGAGGCTAATACTTAAAGGCTTTTGACTTCAGGATCAAACATATTAAAAAGTGTCTATTGAATTTGGCTCCCTATTTTGAAATGCAAGACTTATGAAATTCAAATGATTTTTAATTTACTTGAGCTTTGTAAATCAAGGCAATAACCTTTTAAAAAAATAAACCAATTGGGGGGGGGGGGAATATAATTCACATATTTGTTCATTGTTCTGCTTTCCATTATGAACATTAACCAGAACTTGGTCATTAGCCATAATGTTTTTACATTATGTTATTATTTTTATCTATAAAAATAGGTTTTGAAACTAAGCTCCTTCTCACCTACCAGCCAATACAAGGTTGGTCTATCTCTAATACCATTTGATTTGTTCCCAAGAAATACAAAGCACCCTAAGTGATACTTGGAAAATCCACTGGGAGAAAAGTCATAGTGCATTTCAAGTTTAAGTGTAATTTCTTTCAATAAGCCACTTTTCTTTTTTGGATTATCTCTGCTGTTGCTTCCCTAGTGTGGATAACAGAAAATGGACTATATACACATGCACACATGAATATATATATATATATGTACATATATATATTTACATATACACAAATATATAATCTCACTCATCACATTTAGTTTCTATCAGTGTTTAAACTGCTGAACTGCAATCATGACCTAGAATATGGCTTATGTTGTGGGCAGGTCTGTTTGAGGTCTGTTTGGAAGAGTCAGATGCTGAGGAATTTGCTATTGTAAGCAAAGGAGACATTGCTGAGCCATCAGGAAGAGCTGTGGCTATCTCTGGAAACAAAGATGTCATGTTAAAATTGGACAAGTGAGAGTTGGTCATGTGCATTGGTGGCATATCAGGGAGAAGAGGAAAACTTGGTTGAGCAAATCCAACGGGCCTGGGAGGAGATAATATTGTTCCAAATCGGTTATTTAAACCTCCACTGTTTACCTTCTCTGTGCTAGGATTTGGGAACATCTGATTAGAAAAATAAGGGATTGAAATATCATTGGACAGTGTGGGGTGAGCAGGGGAATAAGGAGGATAGAAGGAAGGCAATGTATTCTGGGGATCTACTGGAATGAGCGCTGGGGTTCTAGTGGCACTGGGCTGTGTAACTTGTGGAATGAAAGAAGTATTGGCATTGATGGGTGGATTCATACCACCCTCTGGAATAAATGGGAATCCAAAATTTTGAGACAAAGTGTGTTGGTCTGGGGCTGAACTATCATTAGGTACTTGTGGGCCATCAGGCATAAAACGAACAATACTTCCTCTCTTCTCTGTAGAGGATTGCTGACGTCCAATAATCATACTGCCACTGGTAGACAGAGGGAGGTGGGGAAGACTAGGATCAAAGACGTTATTATGTCTTTGGTTTCCAGAACGATTCCTTTCAGGCTGACGGATTTTGGAACCACCACTGCCATCCTGTAGGGGATGCCTTGATCGCTGGGTTACTGAAGAATTTGGCTGACGAACTGAAGGAGGCCCTTGATCACCACTCCCATGAGATACAGCCGGATGAGGCAGAGTTGGCCGTGCTACCCCATGAATGTTAGTAGTAACTGGGGGATTCATGTGGCCCTTGGTTCCATGACTTTCAGTCATTCTCATGGGATTAGACTTTTGTACAGATACATTGGGGCTTGTGTTTCGACCCTGAATATCCCCTGAGGAAGAAGAGCTTGAAAAAGGGATATTCAAAGTACTGTTCCTGGTGTTAATAGCACCCAAAGACATGTCACAGCTTTCTCTATTCTGACTCTCGCTCTCTCTTCGAATATGGATGCTCTCATGGCCTGGAGGACAGTTATATTCAATTGTAGAAGATGGGCCACACTGTGAATTCCTCTGATGTTCTGAGATTGATCGTTGGTTCCCAATGACCTGATCACCTAGATGAGGTGCAAGCAAACTCTGCATAAAACTCTGGTGACATGCATTTTCATTGTCCCTAGGAGGAATTGCATTTCCAGCTGGCAGGCTCTGAACTGGTGGATAAGGTAATCTCTTTTGTCGATCAATAGGTGGCCCTGTATTTTGACTAATTCTAAAGGCCTGGGATTGCATGCCCCTCAGAGATGGCACAGGATTACCTATTTCATTGTTTCTTGAGGATTGTACTTCAAAATTAGTCTGGGGCTGTTGGCTAGCCCCACTTGGCTTAAATGTCTGACAGTCAGAAAGACGAACATCCGAGGCAACAGTGTGATCTACACGACTCTGCATATTATGAATGGCTAGACCTTTATTTCTTGGAACATCAAGATAACTTCTCATTTCAAGCTGATCTGAAACCCTAGGACCCTGAACTGATATGCCCATTCTTTGCTCTGAATTAGATGATGTTTTTCCAATGAGTGCTTCTGCAGAATAACTTGAAACTCGATTTCTTTCTGGCCTATGTGGCGCGCAGGTCATATCTGAAGACCTTGTTACAATACTTGGCTGGGATACCATTTGTTGCTCCAACCCTCTAGGTGGCATAAGTCGTTGCATTGGGTTGTGTGCACTCACATGCTCAGAAGAAACTCCTGAACCCTGTTGTCTAGTTCCAACATCCTGTTGCTGATGCATAATATCTTGATTTAGATGGTTGGGGGGGTGGTTATGGTGGGTCCGGCTTGTTGAAGGATTCTCACAACTTTTTTCTGATTGGGAACCTCCAAAATGCTGTTGCATCTGTTGTTGGATCTGTTGATGGTGGGGATGAGGCTGACCACCTTTGGGTCGTGGCTGATCACTCGCATGATGCTTCTGCTGTATTGAAAGCTGAGGGGCTTGAGTTCCCTGGACAAGACTTCTTTTCTTTTGCATCTGAACTTCCTGCTGTATAGTCCTTTGCTGATGTACATTGTGGGGCTGTGAATGAATGGAACTGTCTGCATGAGGCACATGATGCTGCAGTTGATATAAGTGATGTCTGTCTCTTAACTGTCCTGCTTGTTGCTGTTGCTGCTGTTGCTTTAAATACGGATGGTTGTTGTGAAGGTGAGAGATGCCTTGAGCAGGAGGTACATGCTGCTGCAAGGGTTGCAGATGCTGACTTCCTGCCTGGCTTTGCTGCTGCTCAGCCATTGAAGGCTGTGAATTGCACTGAACTTCAGGTTGTCGCAAAGCAGGTGTGACAAAGTTGTTGCTGGATGGAAATAACCGAGAAAGGTCATCCACATGCCCTGGGTTGCTAACAGGCACCACTGAGTTTGAAGAGTTAGAAGGGATTTGACCAACCATCATCTGAGTTTGCTCAGCAATGCTGTCAGGTGTCCGGCTCATCAGGGTCATACCTTCAAGTCTGAGGGGTGCTGGCTGACAATGTTTTTGCCTTTTGGCTGTAGAAAGTAAAAGATCATCTTGAACAGGACGCTTGGCAGGGTCCTTACGGCTGTCATGACTTGACTTTAAGTGTGATTCCTGAATTTGTGAATTTGGTACATTATTAGTCATGGTACTTAGCTGGTCTTGGGAATATTCAGTCATCAGGGATGATTCAGAAGGCTGGTTGGCATAGGAACTAGACGAAACTGATAGATTCACTGTTGCAGGAATAGTCGATTGCTCTGAGCAGCTTACTAGAGGATGGCTGATGCTACTCTGATGGATAAGATTATTAACACTTAAACTGGAAATGCTTGGGGACTGAGAAGTTGAAACCTGTATAGAGGCATTTGATGTTTCAGTTGATACTGAACAACTTGGTTTTTCAAGAGACCTATCTACATTTGCTTGAACTGGATCCTGGGAATTAAATTCATTTGCTGTCACTTCTACCTTTCCTGTGGTACTCTCTTTTGCTGTCTGTGTTTTGAAAGACTGGTCTCCCTCTAAAGATGAAGCTTCAGATGGCTTTGGAGGAGTTTCCTGGATATCAGCCTGGGCACCAACTCTTCCCTTCTCAAGGTTCTCTTGATCAAAAATAGCTCTTGCTGCAAGTGCTACTATGTCGGTTTGTTCTGCAAAAGTACAGCTGTCACATGTATTAGCTGAAGTACTGTTGGTAACATCTTCTCTAGTGGCATCAGGAAGCATGGATGCAACTGAGAAACCTCGACTACTACCAGAGCTAGGTGACATGGGGGAGTCGGCCTGCCTGCTGGCAAGCAAAGAGCTACTAATGGCCTCTTGATCGGGAATACAGGAATGATGCTGTGGTAAATTCCCACTGTCACTGTTCATCAGCAATAGCTCCTGTTTCTGAGGCAAATCAATACCTGATCCAATGATTTTAGAGTTTTCTGAAGAGAAGTTAGGATGGTCCACCTGGGATGAGAGAGGGGTTTTCTGACCATCTTTTTCTTTAGTAAGGTCAGAGAGCAATGCAGTTAAACCATGTCCCTTTAATAAGCCTGTGGCTTGCATTGCAACTGCTGAATCTTGTCTGCATGGCTCAGCAGCAATTTCCACTTCGGAAGCACTGTTGGTACTTGTAATGCTTTGGGTTGATGAGGATGCAGGAACCTGAGAAACCAAAATATGTGGATCATTTGGAGAGGGAACCAAGATACCAGGCGAAATGCAGGACTTGGAAGAATCTGACAATTCTGCACTAGCTGTTGGTTTACTTTGAGATCTCCCTGATTGCAAGGCAGACACAGAATCCTTAGTTGAGGCCAATACAAAATGTTCAACCGTCACGGGTTCTTGGGAGGGTGAATGGGATACTTCTAATGAATTAGACTCTGAGACTATAGGTTCCGAATTTACACCCTCAAAGGCATGAGAATCAGAAACACTCACACTGTTTGCTTGAGATTCAACAGTAGGAGTTAATACCACAGGTAGGCTTTCAAGCAGCCCATCGGCACATGACTGCTCACTGGATCCCTCTGTGTTGGCACAATCTAATTTCCCCGAATCCCTAATAGGATTTGCCAGGCATGCTGACTTGTTAGTTACATGTTTTTTAGGTCCTGGTTTCTTATTCACTCTTTTTGATTTCACATTAGAAGGCAAACTAGTGAGAGCTTTCACTGGAGAAGTGTTCATTTGATTAGCAGTGCTGGGTAGTACTGTTGTGTTTTCAGTAGTTATGGGAGATGCTGCAGTAGTTGGTAATGAAACACAGTTAACTGGAGTGATGCGACTAGTAGTAGCAGGTGGAGGATTGGCAGGCTGGCTGATAGCCAATTGTACACAGCTTTGCCCAGCCATTTGTGAGATGCTTTGATTGAGGCTGGCCAAAGCACCAAATGTATTCAGGGCAACATTGGTATTTGGATCTTCGCTGGTGGTAGGTTGAATAATTTGCATAGGGGTTTGATTTGTAGCTCCCGTTGAGGACATTACAGGCTGCAAAGCAAATAACTGTCCATTTAAAGAAATAGTTTGAGGCTGCTGTTGGTTTGACATGGTAACAGAAAAAGTCTGTGTAGAATTTGATGATGATGATGATGAAGGCCTCGGTAATATATGGACGAGGTGCTTTCCTCCAAATGTTTGTGGAGTCAAAACATTTTGCATGGAATTATTAGACACTACTACAGGACTGGCTCCATTAACAGAGACACGAACAGAACTTGGAGGTGGAGCAGAGAGGAGTGGCAAAGGATTCTGATTAGCTGCCTGTATAATCACTATCTGTTGACCCACTGTTTGATTGGGAACTTCTCTCATGACTCCTGGGCATGGTGTGGTAGTAGGTGGCTGAAGAATGATAACATTTGGATTAGCTGGGCCTGCATTAACAGCTGACCCAACTGGCTGAGCCATCTGAATTACTTGCATTGTTGAATTAAATGGAAGGATATTTGGGGGAGGCTGAGTTTTAACTGTTGGTTGAGCAATTAGTGGCTGCATAGGTAAAGATGGACAAGAAGGCAAGGTCACGACTACTTGCTCAATCTGCTGCCCATCTGTAGGAAATGAGCCATTCAAACTGATGTTTGAAGCCATGTGTCTACTGTGGTTGGTAGCTGAGGTACCAGTGCCCGGCTCATTTAATATTGGGGTCACGATAGTGGATGGTGTCTGGCTTAATGGCTGAACAGTGTTTCCTGCCAGTTGCAACGTAGTCCATGTGGTCTGTGTGTTTCCAGATGAGGGGATGCGGGTAAGGCTGTTTATATTTTTCAAATCAGAAGCACTAACACTTGAAGAAGGCAAAGAGCAAGAAAGAGACCAACCACTGTCTAAATGACTTGCCGAGACCATGCTTACAGAAGTTGCAGGCTTGACTGCGAGAGCTACAGAGGGTGTCTCTACACCAGCTCTACTCATTAAGTCTGTGTTCTTATTAATGCTCAACGGAGAGGAATTCCTAGGGACTGAAGGTCTCAGAGTCTGGGAGCAAGCCATATCAGCACCTAGTGCCACAAAGTTGTCCTGGCAATCACTTCTAAAGTGCTGCAAGCCTGGACAAGATTTGTTTCCATGTTGTACTTGAAAGGAAAGGCCAGAAGTGCTAGGGGGGATGCTGGTAGCACAAGACACAGTCTTCGGTAACTTGGGGCTCTCTTGTCCATTTTTGCTTTCAGAAGCATTCTGACCACTTGGTGGTATATTTGAGGAATTTGGTTGGTGGGATTCAGATCCAGATGGAAGGATAATCTGTGAGCTGTTGGAATTAAGCACACTTGACTCACTTTCTGAGGTGGAAAGTTCAAGAATGTTCTGAGCAGGAATGGCAGCAGGAAGACAAAGAGGAACAGACTGGCTAGCAGCCAAGGAGGAAACTGTGGTCTGATGCCATGGCTTATTTTCAGGGGGATAAACTCCAGCATTAGACACAGGAGTCATCAGATTGCAAGTCCTTTTTACTGGTACAACATTAGCAGTCTGCTTTTGTAAATTATGACCTACATTAAATGTTATTCCCTGAACAGCTGTCCCTTGGCTATTTCCACCAGGTTGACTTCCATTTGAATAGACGATGATGTTCTTTTGAATCTGGTCACTAGGAATAACAACAGAAACTTTTGCATTTTTGAGATTTCCTTTCCAGTGGATTGTAGGATCATCGTATAGGCAAATGTCATTTGCTTTCAGTAATTCAATATAACGGCCATTTTCCCTTTGGATTTCTTCCAGCTGTTTCCGCAGTTTTTTAATTTCTTCAGCTGTAAAATTTTTAAAAATCATGAGAATGTTACAAATGTCCATTAAAAATAATCCTAGGATTACAAAATGATTTCTAAATAACCAATCTGAATTCTAAATCACTTAAGGACAGTACCAGCAATCTTAAATTCTCTTCTAATACAAGTCAGACTGCTGAATTTGGTGGCAGAAGACTAGGATTCAAACTCAGCTGCTGCCATTAATTACTTGTTTGATTTTTGGCAAGTCATATAACTTTTTTTAAATTAAATTTTATTTTTAAACTCTTATCTTTTGTCTTAGAGTCAACACAAAATATTGGTTCCAAGGCATAAGAGCAGTTAAGGGTTAGGTGCTTGGGATTAAGTGTTTTGCCCAGGTTCACAAGGCCAGGAAGTGTCTGAGGCCAGATTTGAACCTAGGACCTCCCATCTCCAGGCCTGGTGCTAAACTACCTCACTACCTCACAATTCATACAACCTTTATGAGGCTCTGTTTCTTAAAAGGAGAAGACTGGATGAAATGAATTTATACGGTTCCATCCAGCTCTAAATCTACAATCCAATGATTCTATCATGGGATAGATAATACAATGACAAGTCTTTTATCACTAAAGGAACATACCGATTTCCTTCAGTCCACATCTTTAAAGTTTATTACTTGACAAGAAAATAATCTCCAAAGTTTAGAAGGCTTTTACTAAAATTTAATTTATTCTGGATTCAAAACTTGCTTTTAACACTTCATAGCTGTATAACCAGGAATAAGACACTTGACTTTTCTGAGTTTCAATATCTTTATCTGGAAAATGGGAATAATACTTAACATAATTATTGAGAAGCTAAAAAATGTTTGACAAACTTGAGTGTTATGTTTGTGTTGGCTATTATTTTTATCATCTGCACTATGGATTTTAATACTCATTTTTACACAGATGATTTTCTCTGTCTCTCTCATGTTACTTTCTCCAGTCCTAATCTCTCTCCTTTAGTGAATATATATTTTCTTTTTAAACACATACTTCCTGATTTAGTATCAATTCTAAGGCAGAAGGGCAAAGGACAGCAAAGAGGGTTAAGTAACTTGTTCAGGGACAAACATCTAGAAAGTGTCTGAGGCCAAATTTGAACCAAGGACCTCCCATATCCAGCCCTGGCACTCTATCCATTGAATCACCTACCTGCCCTTGGGAGGTATATATTTTCATACCCATACAGTATATATCATCTTAGACTTTTCTTCCTCTCACCCTGCATATCTAACTAATTACCAAGTCTTCTAGGATCTACTGCCCCCCCCCAAATCTATCTCCACTTCCTTTAAAAAGTTATCAGATTCCTAGATCAGGCTCACCTCATGCCCTGAATTATTTTAATGGTAGCTGGTCTCCCTTCTCTTAATTTTCCTCCTCTCCAAACAATCTTCCATAAAGCTATTGTCCAGAGAAGAAAATACAAACTCCTCAGCCTGATAAAGTTCTCTGGCTCCAATCTACTTTCCTCGTCTTCTTTCACACAATTTCCCTTCACCAAAATCTATGTTCTAGTCAAACTAGAATAGGAACTATTTCCTAAACAAGCCCTTGATGCATCTGTACATGTCTAGCATGTATTCCCCACCTCTACCTCTCAGAAATCTTGTCTTTGAGGCTCAGCTGAGGTGCCACTTCCTCAAAAAAGCCATATTTGTTTTCCTCATAAGTCAATTCTCTCCCGATTGACCATGGATTTACTTGACTTTGTAAATGGCAGGAAGTTAAGCTTCTCAATAACAGGGACTATTTTGTTTTTAATGCCTCAAACAGTGTCATCTCAGAGCCTACCTCTAAGTAGGCACTTAGTAACCATTTTTTTTTGCTCAACTGAATTATCTGATTACTAAAGTAGGTAACAGTAATTACTAGTTAAATATTTATTGTAGACCACTTTGAAAATACTCCTTATCTGTAGCAATAACCAGCACAAAATAAGAAAAGTTGCTGGAGAAATTATTACTAATATCTTCTAACTTTGCCCCAATGGGATCAATATATAATACAACATAGAGGTTTCATTTTTTTTCTGACACAGACATAATAAGATATATCTTATTCAGGGACTTCTCTCTCCCCTGCTTTTACCTTTATCTCGATCAGATTCTCTACTAAACTAGATGTTCTTTAACCTTCATACTTTAGGCCTATAAAATTTCTCAAGAGTATTCTGTCTATATGGCCAAAAGGGATATCATGGTGAAGGAATAATAAATGGCAACCTAACTGCTGTGCTGGTATAAATGAAAAAGTAAAAGAACCAGAGGAAGGCAGTTCAGTGTTCCAGTGTGTTGGGCAGATGCTGAATAAGGGATTTACAAAAAGACAAGGACAAACTGTTGACCAAACTAAAAGTGGAATAAGAAACTTGAGAATTGTGTACCAAAATGTTCTGCTGAAAAATAGAAAGCAAGGAACTTAAAAATTAAAAGAAAATTCAGGTTCAAGCTTTGCCACAGAAAAATCACTGTACCTCTACCTCTCTGGGCTTCAATTACCTAATTTGTAAAATGTGAATAATGATATTTACATTCCCTCTTCTGTAGGGCTGATGCAAAGAAAGCCACTTTATAAGCTTAAAGGTTCTATGTAAATTCAAACTATTATCTCTGACTAGTTTCCTGAAAGAACTGAAAAAAAAAAATCACTTCATTAGACACTTCTTACTCCCTCTTCACAATTTATCCCTGTTATAAACTTGGGACCTGATCTCACATCTCTCAGAAGAGGCTCTAAACTTGTTTAAAGACCAACATTTCTGAGCTCATATACTTCCTACTTCTGCAACCCTGGGCAAGTCACTTAACCGCCAACTGTCTAGGCCATACTGCTCTTCTGTCTTAGAATTGATCCTAAGATAGAAGGTAGGAACTTCAAAAAAATAAATAAATAAATAAATAAAGAAGTCCAGCATCACATCTACCTCACTGGATAAACTCTACCTTCTATTCTCATCTAAAGCAACAGATGGCCTATTATGCTATTTACAACCATAAGAGGCTTCCTTTTTGCTTTCACCAAAGCTACAAAACACGAATATAATCTAAACTTGCCTGCCACCACGGTCATCATACCTCCAGGCAAAGTATTTTTAGCCACAATAATGAGGTTTCCTCTGTAAATAAACTGAAATTGCTTTGTGATAGTAAAAATCAATACTACTTAGAAGTCAGGCGGTATGACATTTCTTGCAAACACAGTAATTAAATCATTTAATAAATTCCTTGCACTGGCATGGAGAGCAACAAAATTCTTTATTATCTTTGTAGATGGTCTTCATGAGTTACTGTAGCCAAAAAATTTCAGCCCTTGTGGGCAACCTTTCAATGATGAACCTTTCAATAATGAACCTCACAATAATGAACTACACTTCACTATGCTGGTCTTCTAACCACAGTCACACAACAAACAAGTTTGACAGGCTCAAACTTGAAGCCTTTATAAACCTGTGAACTATTGGTAGGGTCTCTCAAAAACCCTGGTCGCCTCCATGCCACCATGAGGTATCAGCTATTTCTGTCCTAACAGTAATTTGAGGAGATATGAGTGGACATAGCCATAATAACCTGCCCTGTTTTTAACTTAAACTAAGTCGAAATCTGCCTTATAACCTTTTGGCATTGCTTTAGCCAAAAGATACCATTATAAGAAAGAGAAATAAATATTCCTAGTTTAAAAAATTTGCAGAAAATTAGAGTATATCACTTGATTTGATTATTTTAAAATGATGGAATAGTGATAGGTATAAAGTGAAAAGAGGTGAAAATTTGGGGAAAGTTTGAAAGAAATGTATATATTTACCTTGTTCGTGGTTTCCTCCATTGAGTAAGAGCTCATCATTTTGCCTTTTTAATTCTGTTATGTACTTAAAGGCTTGATCCAGAATCATATTCTTGCTCTGCCAGAGAAAACCAAGTTTTAAAAAATGTCATTTAAGAAACGGCCAAAAATCCTAAAAGTAGGCTTACATTTAGTCTCAATAAGAATATCTGAAAATCTAGTCTAATTCATGGCTTTAAAATAATGTCATCCTCAGACACTCTTCATGTTGTTATATCTGTGTAGCCACCATTATAACTTTGTTACATGATATACTAAAAGGTTTCACTGAAGAGTTGTAGTGCCATACCCTAACATTATTTATGCTGAGATTAATTCAGGACAATTGTATATGAAAACAAAATGTCTTGAAGCATTACGAGATATTATGATAAGCATTAAGTATGTTTCAATATCCTCACACCACTACAAAAACTTCTCAATAAGGATAGAGACTACATCTAGTTTCATTTTCATGGCCTTAAGGCTTAGCAGAATATGTAGTACATAGTAGGAAATTCATGGTTATAAAGACATCATGATGTGATGAAATGAGCACTGAACAATATCAGAAAATGAGGTCTCTAGTTCTGGCTCAGCCGTTTCATAGCTAAGTGAACTTGAGCAACAGCTTCTCTGAACTCCAATTTCATTATTTGTAAAAAGACAGTAATATCTATACTATAGCCTTAGTGAAAATCATGCTTCTTAAGCTTTTTAAAGTTTTTTAGTTTAAAACTATTTAAACTATTGTGCTTAAAGCTGCAGTAAAACTTTTGTGATACTCTGTATATTTATTTCAAAGTCATAATGATCTAATGAAATAATGTAATAATTCTCACATCAGTGAAAAGTACTTTCCTATTATTGTCCCAGGTCACCTAAAATTGAAGCGTGGATTTTAGAAATCTGTGTGATCCAGTAAACACACTTAGACAAAAAGGGATTGACTCAAGCTAAGTACACCAAAATTTTAATAATTAGCCCTAGCAGAGACTTGCTAAATGATCTGAAGCAATGTCTTTTTAATACAAGATGGGAAATAGCATGCTTATTATTTTATGAGGCTGCTATGCAAATAGGCACACAAACAATTAATGAAGTTTACCTGCCAACCCCTCTGGTTGACTGCCCACCAGTTTCTATACCAGACAAAATAAGTTTGCAAAAAATGTCTTTATGTAGCAGTGGTGGAGAGTCCAAAATGGAAAAAAAGAGTCATCTGGAAGGCATCTACAGCTCTTCTCCATAATGATTCCAGAATTTTATCCACTCCTACTTTCAGGTGCCAAAGACTGGATTCCATATGGAATTTAGTGGAAGGGGGATGGGAGGAGAGAGAGAAGCAGGGTCATAGTTCCTCCCTTTCACCTGCCTTAGAAGATAGCCAAGAGGTGAATACCTAGATCAGGACCTGATGGGACAGAAACTATATGAGGGAGAATTCCAAAAATTTGCTGTGTAAGAAAAAAAAAAACAAAAGGAATAAGAGGACATAATGCTTTCCCTCAAACTTGTCACATAGTTAGGGAGACAAAACATGCATGAAACAACTAAAGAGAATTATTAACACTTTGTATGAGTTCAAACTACTACAAAGCAACATACTTAGGTGGTGAAGAGGGGCACAGTCATGGGAATTAGTAACTCAAAACAAAATTCTGGATGTTTTGTTTCTACAAATGGTAAATAATTGTAACTATTCAAATATCGCAAGCATCATGATCTCTAGGGGAAGAGGACCATTTTAATGATAAGAAATGGTTTAAAGCATAAAGGAATAACTGAGGGTTTTCCTAAGCAACATATGTAAGCATAAGTGATTATTTACCTGCTTTAGTGCAGGTGAACAAGGGACAAGTTCTCCAATTCGATTGATCCCAGCATTAATTTTCTTCTTTCGATGCCTCTCCACTGAAGAGAAGAAAGTAATCAAAGAACTAATGAACTGTCACATTTATTCCATATTGTTTGATCTCTTTTCCCATCAAGATAAAGAAATTTCAAAGAAAAATGATTAAGATACTAGCCAAGGGATTATAAAGAGCTTTTTCCTCATAATTAGTCCATGAAACAGGTAGTACAAGTATGATTATGCCCATTTTTTTTAACCCATTAGTAAACTAGGACTTTAAGAGGTTAATTCCCAGAGTTGTCCAAGATCACACAATGAGTGTCAGGCTGGGATGCAAACTCAGGGTTCTGAAGTTTAAGTCTAAAAGGCATCCTTGGTCAGGGACAAGCTGGGCTGGCGAGCCTATGAAATTCCTTTAAACTCTTTTAAGAGTCTGTGATTCTGTGAAGTTTTAAGATCAATAATGGATAAACAGATGTATGGCTATTCTTTTTTTATGTGATCTTTAATAAACTCAAGCACATCCAGGTAAAGAAGGTATAATGAAATGACAGAAATTACCAAAAAAGAATGGCTGTGCTGATAGTCTACATTCATTAGTCTACAAACTAACAATTACTAGACACTTTAACAAAAGATGAATCTCAAGAGCCTGCAGCCAAAGACATTAGGAACTTACATAGCTTTATCAAGGGACACAAACTTGAAACCATCTTATGTTAGCTGCCACTTTAGACCTGACAACATGGATAAAAGAGATGTTTAAAAAGTCTTTCAGGGAGGCTAGTTGGGTATAGGAATGCTTATTACAGGTGGCTTAAAACAACCAAACAATTTCTGCTTCTAGATTTGTCCCTTCTTTGTGAGGTCAGGGTTGCCTGCCTATTCTAGGCCTACAGGATTTTCACCACTCCCACACAAAATTTTGTGATGTTATTTCAATAACTGTTTTTAAAAAAAACCTTCATATGAAAATAAAAGTTTATACTTTTCAAAGTTGCAAGGAAGGAGAATGGAAAACCCGAGTTTCTTTAAATGTATTAAAACTCAGAGAAGTAACTTCACAAATGTCTATCAGGTTTTTGTCAGTCCTTTTAATAAAATGCTTCTAGAATTGATGGAGTGTGAATGCAGATCAAACCATACCACTTTTCACTTTAGTTCCTTCATGAATTTCTTCTTGAATGTGTAATATGTGCCTTCTTTCACAACATGACATATATAGAAACAGGCACTATATGATAGCACACATATAACTTATATCAGATTATTTACTTTCTCAGGAAGGGAGAAGAGGGAGGGAGAGAAATTGGATCTCAAATTGTCAGAAAACAAATGTTAAAAATTGTTTTGATATGCAATTGGAGGAAAAGTACAGGAAAATATTACTTGGGGGGAGGAAATGATGCTTTTAAGAAATTTTTCTTTAAAACAATAGCAAAGGTATTGTAGACATGACTCTAAAGTCTGCTGCCTCTCAGTTCAGGTTCGATTCTGGGATGAAATGAGGC
Source organism: Monodelphis domestica (assembly GCF_027887165.1). NCBI lineage: Eukaryota > Metazoa > Chordata > Mammalia > Didelphimorphia > Didelphidae > Monodelphis > Monodelphis domestica. The sequence continues at coordinate 75,179,599 of NC_077230.1, forward strand.
CCTCAGTGAATAAAGGAGGCTTACTTTGTTCAAATCCAATAAGATATACATCTCATAGTTTTTCTGGACATGGTTTCCATATTGCCTCCAGATAAGCACATCTGTTCAGTACATCAAGGTATGGTGACTCATGTGGTCTTAGGCAACCACCAAGTCTGAGAAGCACCCTTTTCTGCTACTAAGGCAGGAAGCTGCACCAGGAAGCAGAGACTAGTCAGCATTCATGAGAGGAGAAAGTCAAGGAAGTTCAGTGAAGTCAGGGAATGCAGGGACACTGTGTCAAGAAAACAGTGGTTCAATTGGTAAAGGCTGTTTTGTGTGTTTAATTTTTCTGCTTCCTAATCTGTAGCTGAGAACATTAATCATTAACTGGTCTCTAATTACTTCTTCATAAAAGGCTGCTCCTTTGGTAACCCCTTCAAATACAATAAATTAATAAGGCTGGAAATCAAAGTTACAAAGTAAAGCATTCCCTTGAATTTCTTCAGTTGTCAGGCAATGGATGCACCAAGGATATTCAGAAAAAGATTTTTGATAAAGGGATTAAGGATAATGTTTGGACCTATGATTTCAGGGATACAGGGAACTCCCAACTGAGGAAACTTCCTCTATTAATGTAGTTTGACATCCAGCCTGGATCATTCTACTCTCCTAATCTCACATATCCAACTGCCTTCTGAACATTTAGATGGCCAGTAGACATCTTAAATTCAACTGTTGAAAACTGAACTCATTCTCTTTCTCCAAAAACCTTCCCCTTTTCCAAATTTCCCTATTACTCTTAAGGGCACTGCCATACCCCCAGGGACCCAGGCTCATGGCCTAGGCATCATTCTGAACTCTTCACTCTCACCCCCTCTATCCAATCAGTTACCAATTCACAATCCTGTTCTCCTCTGACACAGCCAACACCCTAGTTCAGGCCCAGATCACTTCAAGCTTAGGACTACTGTTATAGTCTTTTGGTCAGTCTCCAAACTTCAAGGCTCTTTCCACACTCCAGTCCATCCTCTACTTAGCTGTCAAGGTAATCTGTCAAGTTGATGGAGCAGGCAAGTGTCACAGTAGAGTGCTAGAGTCAAGAAGAACCAAGTTCAAATCTGACCTCAGATACTTACTAGCTATGTTGTGAAAAGGGAATTCTTTGTTCTCTTTGTCTATTCCAAGTTCCCACTTGTAAAAGGGAATCCTTTATTCCCTTTGACTATTTTGAGTTAACACTTAGTTAATAATTTAAGTACCACTACTTAGTAAAATAACTTAAGTACCCCTACTTAGTACTGCACCAGATTGTGAAGACAGGATTAACTCTTCTTTGTCTACTTTTGAATTGAATCAACAAAAGCTTGAACACCCTACTTAGCACTAGGTGGAAAAGCTTGCAATCCACTTAGAGAGAGCTCCAACCTTTCAACTCAATCAGCCAGGAATCTGTGAATCCTTTTGATAAGAATTTACACCTCCAGTAGGGAAGAAGTGGATCTCCCAGACACTGTGGGCAGTGCTAAACAATTTGGAAACTGTGACTGGCCCCTCTGAAGAGGGGATAGGACAAGAGGTCACCATAAAAGCCATGGAATCTTTCAGCTTGGGGCTGGTCTTGTGGAGATTGTCTTCTAAAAACAGTCTTCGAGGGAGCTTTGCTGGAGACTTTGGCTTGGATCTTGACTTCAATTTGGTTCAGACTCCACCACCAGCCCTCCTGGCTGAGGACTAATATAGGTATTCTCTAACCTCTTTCATATTACTTTATTGTTTCTCCTCTATTTTTGGTAAATAAAGTTCTAACTTGAGATAAAATAATTTCGGTGATGACATTATTTCATATAGTTTTAAATCCAACCATTAAAACTTAACCCTTACAATGTGACCCTGGGAAAGTCACTTATTTGCCTCAATCTCCTCAACTATAAAATGAGGATAATTTACAAGATCCCTCTCCCAGGGTTACAGTGTATAATTGAAAATCTGTTACCCTAAAAAAGAACTACATTTCTCAGGAGCCCACTGACTTCCTCTCATTATGTACTTCCTGTAGACAGGGGATAAATTCAGTGGGTGGTCCTGCTCGGGCTCTCTTTGACTTCCTGTGAGCATGGTAATGGTGGTAAGAGGGGATTTTAAAGAGGCTGATTAGCCATGGGCACATGGTTGGTTTTATTTTGTTACCTTTTTATTCCTTTACTTCTAATAATCATTAATAAATCTATTAAAATATAATGTTTTTATTATTGAGATTTAATTTTAATATGATGGCAACCACTAGTTGGAGAAGGACTTCTCAACTTTTTTAAAGATAGCCTAGATAATTTTTTTTAAGCCACATTTCTCCTGTCTAGGCTTTTCACCCCCAACCACCCACCCTCACAAACTCCAAGAGAACTCTGAACTCTCTTTGGAACTGCTGACTTACTTCTTCAGGCTCTACTTTTTGCCTGGTTGCCCTCCCTACCAGCCCAGCTGTTTTAATTTGAGGGACTTGTTGGAGAAGAGATAAACCACTTCTCTCGCCCATCTGCTTGAGCCAGTGTCCCTCGATGCTGCCTCTCTTTGGAGCTGCTGCCAATCCTGCATGTTCCTGATACTGCCTGCTCTTGCTCCTGAACCTCCTCCTGATCTCCTGATCCTCTGGCCCCTGGCCCCTGCCCCTGCCCTGACCACAATCACTTTTGTTGTTGATCCTTCTGAGCTACTGGTAGCTGCCACTATATCTTCAAAACTCACAAACTTGGAGCAGCTGGTAAAAACCGGGATGTGTTTTCCTTCGGCAACAATTAGCCTCCTAACTCCCTATCCACATGGCAGGGTAAACAAACTGCTCCTAAGAGTTTTATCCCCGGGGGAAAGGTTACTCTTTGAAACAGGAAGTAAAATTATAAGCATGGCTCACTCTATCAAAGAGCACTACCTTACCTATTTCAAACAGCTTCCAGTTTTATGATGTTTTTTCTTTCTACCATTCCTGGGAGCACTGATCCTTTCAATTATCTTGCCTGAGATTCAGGGGAGAAATTCATCTCCCAACAACCCTTTGCCATTTTGGCCTGCCCAGTCTTGAAGATTCATCTAGTTTGGGATTCCTCCAAACCATGTTCAGGGAGAAATTCTCCCTCACTATGGGAGATACCAGAGCTCTGATGAAAGGAATCTGTTCAGATAGAGAAGGAACTTTAAAGAGACTGGAGGTGAAAATTTCAAGTCTTTTCAGACTCCATTGTTTTATAAATGTCTCTGTATTTTATTGTATTTTGCTGATTGTCTGTTTTAAGATTTAATTTTGTTGTTGTAAGTTCATATAGTAATCTGATCAATACTATTCTGTTCCACAGAATCATTTTGATCTACTGTGTTTTAACTATTAGATATATTCTGTTACCTTTCCCCTATAACTATACTGAACAAAATATCATTGTATAAGTCCATAAAAACATCTTTTTCTTCCATTTTAGCTTTGATAATTGTCACATAGATGATTGGTAGACTCCATCACAGTGGTTAACAGCCTTTGGAAAATATAATGAGCTAAATATCTCAATTTGATTTTAAGGGGTCTTCAGACATGACTTTTTAGATTTTTTTTTTCAATAGCTCTGACTGATCATCTTGCCTGCCTCTGAGTTATTTGTAACAAGAGGTAATGGGTCCATTTAGTAGCTGAAGTGGAGTGCAATTATATATCTCCACCTCTGCATTTGTAAAAATGAAAATGGATGGGACATATCAGTCTCATACCAGAGGAGCTAGAAAGTTGTTCCTAGGGCATGGTACCCCTGGATGGCTTCCAAGAGGGAGTATCTCCCATTTGTAACTTTTCAGCATACTCTACCCTTCCACCAGAATGATCTAGATTCTTGGGGATGTTTTTAGACCCAACATCAACAGTACAGAGGTTTAGCTTTTTCTAGATTCCTCTGCAACATTTTTAATAATGATGCAGTAATAGATTTAAAAAAATATCTCAGCCAAGGTTGAAAGACTGCTACACCTGAAAAACTTGTGACAAGTATCCATCAGTTCATTTTTAAAATGTCATATAGCAACTCATGTGAATCCTAATGATAGTGGGTTTGTTTGCTATTGTCATTAAATGGACTATTATAACTTTGGGGATTTTGATACTTCTTCAATGTGCATTACCTGTTGTACTACTGTTCTTTATGAAAAAGTATTACTTTGTGAAAATCATTTGCACTCAACACAATAGATCATGGCCAAGTTTGAAAAAGAAATGGATCTCATTTTTGGTGAGATACCTTTGTATTCTACCTTTCCTTAGCTGACACAGTGTGTCAATGATTGTAAGCTATATATTTTTGATTTTTAAATCTTTTATTATTTTTTTCTTGTATGTGCAATATAGTATTTCATTTTTGTTTTTTCCTCTCCTTTTTGTATTTGAAGCACATGTCACAAGTATTGAGAACATTTTGCAATAATATAAGTTTAAAAGACATTTGCCCTAATGTCAATGCATACCCAAAAAGCTTTAGACTATAAAAATGGTGCCTTTGATTGTTTAAAAAAATTATGGGACTTTGCTTACTGATTCTGTCTGATTCCAGAAGAAGAGAATACAAAAAGAGCCACTGCACAGTGCCAAAGAAGCACAAAGCTAAACTGCATAGTGCTTATCGAGAACAAAGTCAAAGAGACCAATCTCAGTGAGATTGATGAAATTTTGAGCTAAGACAAGAGGAATTGAACTTGTTTGGGGTTCGAGGTTACAGCTGCTTTGACATATGTCAAAGGCAGGTCTTCCTTGTCCCACATTCTACCAAGTATCTCAAATTTGGCTCCTACCTGGTTCCCATAAATCTAGTCCCTTTTCTGTTTTTCATAGTGTGGCAAACTTTTTGAAGTCCTGGCTACTAATTGGGTAAATGCATAATTGCTTAAATCACTTTACTTAGATTTTTAAGACATAAGACTTTGATTTTTTATATTTTATCCACAAGTTATCTTTTCTTTTATTTGGATTTTTTTTATGTTTCTGATTTCTCTTGCCAACTGATTTATATACCTCATAACTCAGCCATGCATCCCTAAGTGATCCCCGTGTTTTTCAATATCCTCTTCAGGGAGGATTGTATTATTATTCTAAAATGCAAAGTTTAAATTCTTTTTGAGAGTAATTTTAGCATAAGAGACATGCTACCTCTCCAAATCCTGAAAATGAACTGTTTGGAGAAGGCACCATTAAGATTTCAGCACAGACCACCCACTGCACCAGAAGATCTAGAGTGAACTTGGGGATGTGATGATTTGAACTGTGTGGGGTTGAATGCATTTGTTTTTGTATGTATACTCTTATGCCCTCTAACTGGCTTTTTGTCAATGCGCCTAGCAATCATGGGTTTGTTCTTTTCCTTTTTATCCCGAAATTATTGTAATTTAAAAGTTAATTATGCTAAATGATCAACTGGGCAGATGAGTCTTCCAATGATCATCATGGGGGAATGTATAATTGAAAATCTGTTACCCTAAAAAAGAATTACATTTCCCGGGAGCCCACTGTTTCCTGTCATTACATACTTCCTGTAGACGGGGAATAAATTCAGTGGGTGGTCCTGCTCAGTCTTTTTTTGGCTTCCAGGGTTTGAACAGGATAATTAGCCATGGGCACGTAGTTTTATTTTGTATCCCTTTTATTCATTTATTTCTAATGATGTTTAATAAATCCCTTTTAATATAGTATTTTTGTTATTGAGATTAATTTTAATTTTTACAACAGTTAGGATCAAATGAAATAACATTTGTAAATTGCTTAGCTCAGTGTCTGGCACATGGTAGATGCTACAGAAATATTCATTTCTTTTCCCTCTTCCTGAAGTGCAGGAAAAAGATTCCAATGGCTCTTTATGATCAAATAGAAAATCCTCTGATGTTCATGTCTGGGTGTGTGTGCATACTTTGTACACAACTGTTTATCTTTTGCCTTTCTTTTGTATTCTCAGTGGTTAGCACACTGCTTGGCACACAGAAGATGATTAAGAAATATTTGCTAGCTAACTGATTGGAGAGTCACCCGAGACACAAGATGTTTAGTGACTTGTCCTAGGTAACAGAGGCAGGATAGCAAGACTTGTCAGTTTCAAGGCTGGCTCTCTACCATACACTGCCTTTCTTTTTATGAGGATGAGGGAAAAAAATGAGAAATATTCACTTCTCTCTCCTCCCACTGATAATAGTTGTTTTTTTTTTAAAGAGGCAAAAACAGGACATATAGTTAAAGTTCTAAGTTTTTAACACTAAAGATATTTTTCTGCTAGGAGAATAATAATCTCCTACCAGGCCATTCACACATTTCCCTGCACCAGTAGAGAAACAGATCAAGTTTTTCCTGGGTCTTCAGTGGAATGATAAGGAAACCCTTAAGAAAAAGAAGCTTTTTCTAGCTCTGTACACTGATGCAGATAAAATCTATTCAGTCTGAAGCATTATAAGTAAAAGCACAAATAACCCCTCCGCTGCTTATAGTGTCTTTCAGAATGGTCAAACTACAACATAAAAAAATATATATAAATTACCTCATGTAAATAAAATTCTGAGGTGCTAGGGTATCCCATGCCCCTACTACAGTAAACAATAAATACAGGATTCTGCATTCAGGATCTTAAAGAATCCTTATAATATATATCCTGTAATACTCCTTTCCCCCCTCCTACATATACACCTTTCAATTACTTTGGTGTTTTCTTAATTAATATAATTTATCTAAGTCATTGAAAACAATAGATTCTGGGGCTTTATTAGTCTTTAGATTTCAGTATTTAAAGAAACAGTGAGTCAAAAAAAGGTTACTTTTTTCTTCCTCAACACTTTGGAGTCCTTTATAATAACTAAATACAGCAAAACTGTACATTTCCATGAGTAAATAATTATTCTGTGTTGCAAAGTATAAAATCTTGCCTTCCAAAGCCAATACAACTTGATTCTGAGTGAGAGAATGCCAAATGTAAAAATGAAACTCCTATATTATTACCTGCATTGTGTGTCTCCCGATTTTTCTTTCTGTAACAAAAGGTATAAAATAGGTTGCATAAAAACAACAGGCAAAGACTTTAGTAAATCACATAAATGAACAACTGAATTGTCATATAAGAAAAGAATCAAAATGAAGATAAATTTCTCTAGCAAGTATTGTGGTCTGGAAACTCTCAAAGGTAGATATTTCATTGTGAATTAGAAGCCATAATGCTGGAAGGAGGTGTTTTTGTTGTGTTTTTTCCCACCAGCACCTAGCAAACCACTTTACAGAGGAGGCAATTAAACAAATATCTGTCGAACACTTTCTTCCTCTCAATAGGGATATGGGGGACTAAAAAGAAGGAATGTAGTATATGCTGGCTGTCCTATACAATCACTTTGCCAGTTGGTTTTGATTAGTTTTATTTGTAACAAAGAAAAAGTCAACAACCCAGAGGAAGAGAGATATTAAGGAAAAATAAATGACAAGAATAAAATTTTGAAAAGAAAGGCAAAATAAATGCTTGTTATAAAGAACAGAATGGTTGTCTCCACACTAGTTCCTTACCGGTGCTGCTTCTTTGTAGGAGTTTCATTTTCAGTCATCTCTGGCATGGTTATAGAGAGGAGGACCTGGGAGAATATAAAAAGATACACTGACAATTAAAAACTTTCCAGAACTTCCCAACACAGAAAACTGCCTTGAATTGGAATAGCAGTGTTTTACTGTGTGCCTATTCTGGGGAAGGAACCATGCCAAGTGCTTCAAATACAGTCATAAGGCAATCTCTTTAAGGAGCTTATGGCTTAGTTGGAAAGATAGAATATAAACAGAAAAACACAAGGTAGCATATGCTAAGTGTGAAATGAAGAATAAAGGCAACAAGTACTAGAAGAGTTCAAAAACAGACTTCTGGGGGCTAGATGAGCTGAATAAAGCTTCATAGAGAAGATAAAACTGAACCTTGAAAGACAAGTAAGTTGAGATGAGAGACAGAAAAGAGAAGGCATTAATTAAAATCCTTGTAACATTCTCCTGGGTATTGTACTTAATTAAAATGGCAGTTCCTCTCCCACTAAAGCGTGACAATTTAAATTTTCAAACAAATGTTTAAAAAGATTAAAAAAAAAACTTTCCCAAAGTTTCTCTGTAAGACATTTCAAATTTTGGCCTAGGTTGGTGGAATAAAAGAAGAATGATCTATTTAGTGCCATACCCATGGAACTCCCAAAAATTTTTTTTACTGATTTAGAAAAAAACATAACAAAGTTCATTTGGAAAAACAAAAGATCAAGGATACCCAGGGAATTAATGAAAAAAAATACAAAGGAAGGGGGTCTTGCAGTCCCAGATCTCAGACTATATTATAAAGCAGCGGTCATCAAAACAATTTGGTACTGGCTAAGAGACAGAAAGGAGGATCAGTGGAATAGACTGGGGGCAAGCAACCTCAGCAAGACAGTATATGACAAACCCAAAGATCCCAGCTTTTGGGACAAAAATCCACTATTTCATAAAAACTGTTGGGAAAATTGGAGGACAGTGTGGGAAAGATTAGGCTTAGATCAACACCTCACACCCTACACCAAGATAAATTCAAAATGGATGAATGACTTGAACATAAAGAAGGAAACTATAAGAAAATTAGGCGAACACAGAATAGTATACATGTCAGACCTTTGGGAAGGGAAATACTTCAAAACCAAGCAAGAATTAGAAAGAATTACAAAATGCAAAATAAATAATCTGGATTACATCAAATTAAAAAGTTTTTGTACAAACAAAACCAATGTAACCAAAATCAGAAGGGTAGCAACAAATTGGGAAACAATCTTCATAAAAACCTCTGACAAGGGTTTAATTACTAAAATTTATAAAGAACTAAATCAATTGTACAAAAAATCAAGCCATTCTCCAATTGACAAATGGGCAAGGGACATGAACAGGCAATTCTCAGCCAAAGAAATCAAAACTATTAATAAGCACATGAAAAAGTGCTCTACATCTCTTATAATCAGAGAGATGCAAATCAAAACAACTCTGAGGTATCATCTCACACCTAGCAGATTGGCTAACATGACAGCTATGCAAAGTAATGAATGCTGGAGGGGATGTGGCAAAGTGGGGACATTAATTCATTGCTGGTGGAGTTGTGAATTGATCCAACCATTCTGGAGGGCAATTTGGAACTATGCCCAAAGGGCGATAAAAGACTGTCTGCCCTTTGATCCAGCCATAGCACTGCTGGGCTTGTACCCCAAAGAGATAATGGACAAAAAGACTTGTACAAAAATATTCATAGCTGCGCTCTTTGTGGTGGCCAAAAATTGGAAAATGAGGGGATGCCCCTCAATTGGGGAATGGCTAAACAAATTGTGGTATATGTTGGTGATGGAATATTATTGTGCTAAAAGGAATAATAAAGTGGAGGAATTCCATGTGAACTGGAACAACCTCCAGGAAGTGATGCAGAGCGAAAGGAGCAGAACCAGGAAAACATTATACACAGAGACTTATACATTGTGGTACAATCGAAGGTGATGGACTTCTCCATAAGTATCAATGCAATTTCCCTGAACAATCTGCAGGGATCTAAAAAAAAAATACTACCCACAAGCAGAGGATAAACTGTGGGAGTAAAAACACCGCTGAAAAGCAACTGCTCGACCACAGGGTTGGAGGAGATAAGACTGAGGAGAGACTCTAAATGAACACTATAATGCAAACTCCAACAACAGGGAAATGGGTTCGAGTCAAGAACACATGTGATAACCAGTGGAATCATGCGTCGGCTATGGGAGAGGGAAAGGCGGGGGGGGGGGGGGGGGGGGGGGAGGGGAGGAAAAGAAAACGATCTTTGTTTCCAGTGAATAATGTATGAAAACGACCAAATAAAATAATATTAAAATTAAAAAAAAAAAAAAGAAGAAGAATGAGGTAAGGACGTATTTAAAGGAAAACAGCCATAAGAGTAAAAAATGACTGAGGTCAACCATCCTACTTCCAGAATGAAGTAACATTAAGTACTAGAGGAATTCAGGGAGGGAAAGAATCTCTCTGAAGTTGGACAGTTGGAAGAAACCTTAAAGTAGAAGGTAAAATTTGAATTAAGCCCTCTTGGAAGGTTACATAGGTAAACCAGCTTCAGGGAGAAGGGTGTGTTCAAGAAACCATTTCCAAAAACTTGTTATAGCTCCAGTCTGATACTAGTAAAGATATTAATCATCTAAAAACAATGCATTGGTAGAAAACCTTAGAATCATAATGTCCAGTATTTAAGGATACTAGATCACCTTTCTCATCCAAAAAGGCTCACAGTATTTCTTCACTTTGGATTCCTGGTTTCCACCTTCTTACTTCTGTTTCTGATCCATATGTATCATCTTCTGCCAGGAGATTGTCTATATATTATAATTTCTTCTTACTATCAAAAGGAAAAAAAATAAGAGAATGTTTACAGTTTCTATATCTCTTATGGAAAATTATAGGATAAGGTTTGGCATATATATATATATATATATATATATGCCAAGATAACATGCCATGGTCTCTTCCTTACTGCCAGGGAAAGGCTGTAGCCCTTTGAGTAATACTTCCCTCTTCAGAATTAAGGTAAAAATTCTCTAAGAGGGTTTATCCTAGTAAAGAGGTCTTGGGTATCCTCTCACAATATCCCTTCCATAATCCTTTCCTGAAAGACACTCATTTCCCTTAGGTACCTACTATCAAACTTTCCTAATCCCATACACAATTAAAATTCCTATTTCCTCAGTGAGGATAAATTCAGGTATTTGAAAGAAAAATAAAATGGGATTAGAGAAATTACAAATAGTCCACAGTAAAGTTTCTTGAGGGCAAATGGAGTAAGATAACTAGCACAGTGCACACACATTACAGAGTAGATACTAAATAAAAATGGCTGTTAAATTATTAAATAAAGGCTCTCTCAGAAGTATCTGCATTTTAAAAGGCCTCTTGTCAACTCAGAGCTCTCAAACTGGTAGGATTTTTTAGTATGACAAAGTGAAAAGGAAAATTATAGGCAGAATAGGCTGGAAGACCTTCGAGCACTTCCCTTCTCTCCAAGTTCTAGTATTCTGTCTAGGGCTAAAATTAGACTTTCTACCTCACCCACCCTACCCCAATTCCCCAATGACTATTAGTACATATCCCCCTATATTTTTCTGAGAACTGATATCTATTACCCGATATTCTTACCAGTAAGCTGTAAGAAATGGAGTTAGAATCTTAATGTCATTTGTGAAGGATTGACACTTCAATTAAGGATGTTACAATTTTGACAGGAGCAGTACCAAGTCCTAGCTTCTGCAATTACAAAGTTAAACCACAGAGTTGAAGGGGCCTAAAGGGAAAGTAGGCATATATACTCACTAAATGCCACAAATAAGGCAAAAAGAACTAAAGGATGAAATGACTTTGTGAACCTTATAAATATATTCATCTTTAATACAAGTAGGATTGAAATTTAACTGATACTATTTAACATTCAATTTAGTACAATGAGATAAAGACAAAATGAGAAACCAGGTGTATCTCATTCTGCAGAATACTTTGATATTTCAATGGATCTGTGATCACACTTGCATTGATACTCCCTTCAAAATAAAGCTTTTAATTCATATGTGAAAATCCATCCAAAGGACTCTGCTCTGACCTATGATATATTTTATATCCATCACTGAGAACTCAATGAACAGAGTGACTTCTCCAAGATCTATCTTTAAAAAACAACAACAAAAATAGGAAAAAAACACCACCTTACTTTCTGTCTTAGAATACATACTAAATATACAGTACAAGGCAAAAGAATGATAAGGACTAGGTTATTGAAATTAAGTGGTTTAACTAGGGTCACATCAGAACCCAGGTCCTCTTGACTCCAAGCCTGGCTCTCTATCCACTGAGTCACCTAGTTCTACCCTTTCTCCTTGTTCTTCCTAGGGGTCTATCTTCTTTTCTAATCATGTGGAATCTTTTATGCCACTTCTTGTGAGAAATTCTCCATTAGGTAATGTACTGCTGCCTAGTAAAGTTCATTATGGGTTTTCCAATTACTCTTCAGGCAACCCATGTTATGGTGTTCAATGGATCAAAACCACATTAAAAAATACTTAAAATAGCACCACCAAGAATATTGGTGCAGAAAAGATGGCTCTTTGTTTTCAGAAGGAAGCTTGTGGTCACTGAAAGTACATTAAAAGCAACTGAACCCATATTCCAGCTCCTATTCGATTCTCAGTCCAGTTCACTGTCCATCTGCAACATCTGTTGAAGAGATATGAAGTGATGGACCAACATGAATTCTTTATTTGATGGTTTCTTCCTGTGAAGATAGACAAAACTCTCTTGAGTATTAATTTGCTACTGGGTACCTTAGTTAAGCTGGTTTCTCTTAGGTAGAATTCTATTACCTGGTTTTAGGTGCCTTTCTGCATTTTCTGATTGTCCATTATGGATTGGTAAGATAGCATATTTGGAGAACCACATTGTGAATTATTGTTAACTAAATACCATGCTGATGTTCATCCTTAATACTACTGTGCTATAAGGAATGATGAACAGGATGATTTCAGAAAGAGCTGGAAAGAGCTACATGATCTAATGCAGAGTGAAATAAGCAGAACCATGAAAATACTGTACACAGTAGCAGCAATATTGTAGAATGATCAACTGTGACAGAGTTAGTGACTCTCAGCAATACAATGATCCAGGACAATTCTGAGGAACTTATAACAAAAAATGCTATCTACTACCAGAGAAATTACTATTGGAGTTGGAATGCAGATCAAAGCATATGATTTTTCACTTGAGTTTTTGTTGTGGGATTCTGGTTTTATGATTATTCTCTTAAAAAAATGAATATGGAAATGTTTTATATGATAATAATACATGTATAACCTAGGCAAAATTGCTTGCTAGTTCCAGGAGGGAAGTGAGAGAGACAATTTGGATCATATAACTTTGGAAATTACGTGGAAATTTGTTATTACATGTAATGGTAAAAATAAAATGTATTTATAAATTTTTTAATATAAACCAATAATGGATAAATATAGGGGGAAGAAGATTTTTTTTTCATGCTTTATCTCTTTCTTTTCTTAAAAAAAATTTTATTTAATTAATTTAGAATATTTTTAAAGTCAACATCCCTAATCATATACCTGTCAAACCATGTGATCAATTGTGTTTTTCTTCTGCGTTTCTACTCCCACAATTCTTTCTCTGGATGTGGGTAGTGTTCTTTCTCCTAAGTTCCTCCGGATTTTCCTGGATCATTGCATTGTTACTAGTAGAGAAGTCCATTATATTTGATTGTGCCACAGTGTAGCAGTCTCTGTGATTAATGTTCTCCTGGTTCTGCTTCTTTCACTTTGCATCAATTCCTGGAGATCTTTCCAGTTCACAAGGAATTCAGGAGGAAGATTTTGAATTACTAAAGGATAATTCCCTTTACTAAAAGTTCATTTAGTTAATCTATGATGTATCTATAAACACAGATCATTAACTACTATTTGAAAATATAGTGAGAATATGGAAAAGAGATTTAGAGTTTGGAGAATCTGGAGTTGGAAAGGATCTGAGAGTTTTTGAAGTCTAAAGGTTCTTTACCTGAGGTCTGAATCCCTTGGGGTCTATGGACAGATTTCAGGTTGATACAAATAAATTTAAGTGGGGGGTAGGTGGAGAAGGACATGTTTATTTTCATTAACCGTTGGTCTCCTTTGTAAAACTCCGCATTTTATTCTAAGCACTTAAAAACATTATCTGGAAGAGTCCACGGGCTTCCCCAGACTGTCAAAAAGACCCATGACACAAAAAAAGTTAAGAACCCCCTTGGTCTAGCCCGCATATTATGGATGAGCAAACTAAAATTCAAAGAGGGAAAGTATTTGCCTAAGGTCAAGAAGAGGGTGAACTCCTCTACCCTTATGGCAATTCTGTCTGAACATGTAAGAACTTTTCCTTTTGAAAACTTTCCCAAGGATCACTGCTTTGTTAACACCTGCACTTAAGAAGTCATAGCTAGACCATATTTCCAAATGCAAAGGACAAAAGTTGCATCAGCTTCTGCCAAGAGATGTGTATGTTCTGTTATAAGAAAAATACAGATGTAAATTTGGCAGATCCTTAAAATCAAAGGTGCAGTTCTAGGTTCACTCTACCACTTCACAAGCTATGTGGCCTTGGGTAAATCACTTCTTAGCTTAGTACCTCAGTTTCTTCATTTATAAAATGAGGAAGTTATACCAAGTGACCTCCAAAGTCCCTTCCAACTTTAAAGTTTCATGACTTTAAAAAATTAACGTGAATGTCCTTAGCAGCAAACATCTTATACCCTGCTAATTTTGCTTTACGTGAGTTTTCTGGAGTTTAAGGAAGAATTTCTAACCTCACTGTACAAAGTAATTTCTAATTTGGTGCTTATAATCATTTTTTTGGTGAAGTTTTAAATTTTCACAATTATTGGTAATAACTGTATACAAGAGTTGATTTTAAGTTATATATGTCTATCCAGTTTTCTGCATTTTCTACTTCCTCATTAGTAAACTTCTTTAATGTATTACCAAAATCCTCCTAAAAGCAATGAATCAATCAAGCTTTTATTAAGGCCTATTATGATCCATGTATGTGGTAAAGGCATTAGGAATACAAATTCAAAAAATAGTCCCTCACCTCAAGATGCTTTTACTACTGAGGGAAAAAACATGTATACATATGAGAAGATCTAAAATAGGTACAAGGTTAATTACAATGTAAATTCAAGGTACTTTGAGATCATAGTACATTGTGAGATCAAGAAAAGTCTGACTAGGAATCTTTGAGTATTTTTAAAAATCTCCTTAACCACTCATATATCATACATTATCAGATCCTGACATCAATTTCTCTGTAACATTTTTCAGGTCAGCTTTATTTCCAAAACCACATCCTTATCCCTAACTCTCCCAGATCAAAGTTAGTTCTGACACTTTACCATAACTAAGTTCAAAATTCTGGTCTAAGTCCTATCCCATTGCAAATATGCTACTCCACAGCTGACTTCCAGTCTTTCCCATCCCCAATTTACACTTTAGATAATCATATGGCTCAAAGCATCATTTTGATCGCATCATTGTTTCTCAAAAGCTCTCAAATGCATATGAAATCTAAAACTCTTAATTCTTGTTTCAAGCCTCTCTTTACCACCTGGCTCTCCTTTTCCTTATTCCCTCCAGCTTATACTAAGCCCAGTTGCATACTCTGTTTATTCTAGGGAAGTCCTACAATTACTACAAATAACCAGCCTGATTTCCCCTTGTGAGATTTTTGGTCATTTCTCCCTTATTTAAAATCCCCTAGGGGGCAGGTGGGTAGCTCAGTGGATTGAGAGTCAGGCCTAGAGATGGGAGGTCCTAGGTTCAAATTTGGCCTCAGACACTTCCCAGCTGTGTGACCCTGGGCAAGTCACTTAACCCCCATTGCCTAGCCTTTACCACTCTTCTGCCTTGGAACCAATACACAGCATTGACTCCAAGACGGAAGGTAAGGGTTTAAAGAAATAAAATAAAATAAAATCCCTTACCTGATTCATTTTGACAAACCAAATCCCCCTTCTTCTGCAAAGAGTTTGCTTCCTAAAAAATTATAATTCCACTAGGCTCACCATAACCACTTGGGCAACCTCAACACTTCCACATAGTTGTCATTATAGATACACAACAGGGCATCTAGGGGACACAGTTGATAGAATACCTGGCCTAGAGTCAGGAAGACTCCAGAAATTCTTCCTGAGTTCAAATGTGGCCTCAGACACATACTAGCAGTATGAAGTCACTTTAGCCTGATGGTCTCAGTTTCCTCATCTGAAAAATGAGCTGGGGAAAAAAATGGCAAACCACTTCAGTATCATTGCTAAGAAAACCACAAAATTAGTCATAGTGAGACAGATATGACTAAATAATAACAAAGATACATAACCTGAGTAGTATATCTCACTGTAAAGCTACTTTTCAAGTCTTAGTAATCATCTTGTCACAAGTTAGTCCATGAAGGAAAAAAGTCCTTTCACTAATCCTCTTGGCATGGAGTTGTATCATACTATAACTAGAGAACTAGAACTTAACTAAACCTGTAATTCTTTTTGATTCCAAATCTGTATCTCAACTCATTCAAATGAGAAAACTAAAACAATTAAAAATAACATTGAATTTAATATTTGCCCTGGTGAGTTTTTTATTTGTAGAAATAACTGAACAGAGGGACATACATGTACTCATATGGAAATATATATGTGTGCATCTGTGTTCTCTCTACAGGACAAACAATAAATACTAGATCTGTGATTTTGATAGTTAGAACAACTTTTAAAGATACTACGAAATTTGACTTCATCTTATCCACCTGATGAGACTTATCACTGCTACAGGCTGAATTATAAAATAAATAGAAGTGAGTTGTAAATTGCACATTATAAGCATTCAATTGGGCATCTAGGTGGCCAGTGGAATGAGTACTGAACTTGGAGTAAGAAAGACCTAAATTCAAATCCTGCCATTTACTAGCTCTGTTACCCTGGGAAAATAATGTACATCTCTACATTTTAGCTCTCTCCTCTATAAAACAAAGGAATGGCACTCACTGACCTCTAAGGTTCCTTTCTTCTCTAAAGCTATGATCCTATTAAATATTTGTTAATTGATTACATTAGTTCAATGTATTATTCAATAAACATTTATTAAGCTCCTTCTATACACTAGGTGCTATGCTAAGCACTGGGGATACAAAGAAAACCAAATGATAGCCCTGGTCTCAAGGAAGAGAATATATAATTGGAGGGGAGGGGGTGCAGTGAATCTGATTTCTTAAAGCTGAAAGAGGTGGGAAGGAAAGGTATTCAACAGTGGAGGAAAATGAAGAGGTGGTTTCACTGAATCCCTACCTTACAAGAAGGATCCAGGATGAGCTCTTCAAAGTCCTCCTTCCACCCCCTCCAATTATAGGGAGGAAAGGATCTCAGAGGCAGGGGACACCAAGGAGGTGTGAATTTCTGGTTATGACCATATTAAATATAATAGGTATTTTCTTGCAGGAAGATGAGATACTACAGACATTAATGAAGAACAGACTTCATGTTAGGATCTATTAATTGCTGTTATATTAAGTATGGTCATGATCAAAGATAAAAGTCCCATGGAACCAGGGATAATTTTTTTTAACCCTTATCTTCTGTCTTGGAATCAGTACTGTATATTCATTCCAAGGCAAAAGCATGATAAGGGCTGGGCAATGGGGGTTAAGTGACTTGCCCAGGGTCACACAGCTGGGAAGTGTCTGAGGCCAAATTTGAACCCAGGACCTCCCATCTCGAGGCCTGGCTCTCAATCCACTGAGCTACCCAGCTGCCCCCCGGGTTAATTTTTTAAAAGATGTGTATTAGTATATTGTTTTCATTTTCTCTTCCTTTCCTAATATATTCTTTTTCTTCTTCCCCTTGTGGACTTATACCTTATAACAAAGAATAAGAGAAAAAAAGTACAGCAAAAGCAACCCACCACAACATATGTATGCAGTGTTCTACATACTAATATTCCACTTCTATAAAGAAGAGAGGTTCATCCTCATATCTCTTCTTCAGGGTCAAGCTTGGTCATTTTAATCACACAGCACTAAGTTTCAATTGTTCTGCTACTATTCTTTATAATACTCATTGTGTGCATGGTTATTGGTTCTGCTTACTTCACTTTGCATCAATTCAGGCAGGTCTTTTCATGTCTACTAGTATTCTTCATATTAAGTATTTCTAGTATCATAGTAATAATACACTATTACATTTATGTACTACAATTTATTAAGCCATTCCCCAATCAATGAGTTTTGCTTCCAGTTCTTTGCTAATACAAAAAGTTATGAATATTTTTACATATGAGATTTTTCTTTGACTTTCTTAGGGTCAAAAGATCTAGACATCCTTAAATCACTTTCTTACATAATTCCAGATTTCATTCCAGAACAGATGAGCCAATTCACAGTTCTTTACAAAAGGCTAAATTATTAGTATGCCTTTCTTTCTATAATCCTTCCAGCACTGACAATTCCCATCTCTGCCATCTTTGCCATTTTGCTGACTATGAAGTGAAACCTCAGAATTGCTCTAATTTGAATTTCTTTTCTTACTGGGGATTGGGAGCAATTTTTTAATATGGCTTTTAACAGTCTGCCCTTCTTTCTTTTGTGAACTATTTGTTCATATCATTTAACCATCTATACACCAGGGAATAGTTTAGAGTGTTTGATATTTGCAAATATATAATACACTTAACTAACACAAATATTTTATATAGATATGTGTAAAAGTATCCTGGCATTAGTTCCTTATGAGAGATATTTGATACAGATTTTTCCCCAACTGACCACTTCTCTTTTTCCAGCTATGTTTTTTAGTGCAAAGCTTTTCAGTTTCAACTATTGATAATTTTAATTTGTGTACATCTGTTGAAAGTTACAAAAAATATGTAAAACTAAATAAAAGGAATATTACTTTAAAGTTAGTGAATTTGGGGGCACCTGGGTGGCTCAGTGGATTCAGAGCCAGATCTCAGAGACTTCTAGGAGGTCCTGGGTTCAAATCTGGTCTCAGATACTTCTTAGCTATGTGACCCTGAGCAAGTCACTTAACCTCCAGCCCTTTGCCTAGCCTTTACCACTCTTCTGCCTTGGGACCAATACACAGTACTGTTTCCAAGTTGGAAGGTAAGGGTTTTTTAAAAACCAAATAAATAAAATTAGTGAATTTGAAATAAGTGCTAGTAATTTAATACTTGTTTATTTTTTAAATTGGCAGAACCAAATTCTATTGCAATCAATTGTAGTCTTGGCTTCTTAATATCAACCAAAAGACTAAAATCCTCAACATGCATATAACAAAATGGGCAATAAATGATAAAATGTTTACAAGGCTGTAGAAGACTGCTCTCAGTGGACCTGGAATGTTCTCTTAGTTTTCAACTGTACATCTCCCAAATGGTTATGGCTCCTCCTGGGGCCTCATTATTGGAAGGCACTTGGAAGAGATGTCTATCTTGATACTCCCCTTTCAGACAATGTCATCTCTCCCAGACCCTTTAGATGCTTTCTACTTAAACTTTTCCTATTATTTCATTTATGGCATCATTGCTTTCCAGCTGTCCTAACAGGATCACTTATCTCAAGTTAACTATAACACATTTTTAACTACACTTATTCATCCATCTTCTACTTCATTCTTAAAGGAAGATCACATGTTTTATTCTTTAACAACTAAGCCCTCTCCACTGTGGGTGACCTACTTCTTTTACCACCACTCTCAATTGCGTAGCAGGTTGTCATGTTAGCCCCCCATCCTCGGTTCACCTTTACCATCTATTTCTTCGGAGGCTCTTGACTACTGCTAGGACTGTACTGACTTCAAATCAACTAAGTAGTTAAGTTGTCCAACTATCAATCTGGAGAGCTGTGTACACGTGGTTTTTTCTTCTCATTGAATATAATATAGTGAAAAGAAGAGTAGGCTTGGAATTTCGAGGCTTGGGTTATAATCCTGACTCTGCCACCTATTTTCTGTAGGACCATGGAGAAGTCTCAATCTCTCTAGGACTCAAAGTTCTCATCTGTAAAATTAGGACGTTTAGCTAAATCATATCCATAGTCCTTTTAAATCCCATGACCCTCCAACCCTAGAAACTCCACAAAGCAACTAGGGTACTAGTAAGCCCCCTGATTTCCTTTCCTCTCTATTCTCAACAGATGATCTTATGCTGATGGGAGTCATGTGCCTTCTTGTTCACTTTGGCACATCCGTTTCCACATATTTTCTCATTTTCCCCTATAGTCTTAGAAGAAGAGAATTCTTGCGACTACCTAACATTAACCCCTCTATCTGTATCCTTTGCCCCATATTTCTCTACTCCCTCTCCACTGACTTTTTTCTATTTTTCAAAACATGTAGATTTCCCCTATGATGGACAAACAAGTACTTAATTCTATTACTTTCTTTGGGCACTATCCACTCTCCTTCACTTTACTGGCAGACTTCTTAAAGGCATATTACATATACATATATTCTACTCCCTCACCATTTCACAACCTGTAATTTACATTTAGGATCCTTACTTAATGAAAGCAATTCCTTAGAGGGCAACAAAGAATCCCTTGTCACATACACACACAAACAAACACATAAGGAGACATTTTTGTGTTTCTTCTCTTTTCTTTTATTAAACCCTTACCTTCCAACTTGGAATCAATACTGTATATTGGTTCCAAGGCAGAAGAGTGGTAAGGGCTAGGCAATGGGGGTTAAATGACTTGCCCAGGGTCACACAGCTGGGAAGTGTCTGAGGCCAGATTTGAACCTAGGACCTCCCATCTCTAGGCCTGGCTCTCAATCCACTGAGCTACCCAGCTGCTCCCCCTTTTCTTTTCTACAAAAACTTTTTTGCTAACAACTCACTTCAAAGAAACAACGCCCTCCTCCTTTCATTTTTATTATTTACAATAATGGTTCTATTTCTCACCACTCTGTGATTCTGTTCTCTTCCTGCCACCTTCATGTAGAGTCAATATTCCCCTTCAAAATACTATGGTGTAGGAATAAGAGTACTAGATTTGGAGCCAAGACTCAAATTTGAACCCTGGCTCTGCTACTACTTGTGTGACCTTGGATAAAGAGGGCTTGATTTAATGAACCCCAATTCCTTCCAGCTCTCAATCCTTCTACAAAAACATTGATTTGTGACTTCGATAATTACCTGAGTGGTATTCCCCTATTATCAAACACAGGCTGTGGGCCTTAATAAATAACTGTTGGAATGAATGCAGTTGATACCTGATGGTCCCTCATTGCCTATTTCTTTCATTGGCGATCTCTCTTTATCTACTAGTTCCTTCCTCAATGGCTCCAGGTACCCCCAATCATAGAAAAAAGAAAACCAAAAAATACCCAACCCTACTTGCCATTACCATACTCTGGATCTCTTACTTCTTTCACAGCCAAACTCTGTTAGAGTGGAAAGAGTGATAGCTATGGAGTTGTAGGGCCAGGGTTCAAATCTTCCTTCTGTCTTACAGTAGCTGTGTGACCTTGGGCAAGTCACTTAACCTTTTGGGGCCTTAGTTTTCTCATCTCTAAAATGAGGAGGTAGAATAATACTACCATCCCATCTGAAACCCATTTGCTTAGTCAATTGGAACAACCAAACTTGTCTTCCCAGCTTCCAGTCTATTCATCCCTGTTCATCCTCCATTCAGCAGCTAAATAAACGTCGTAGGGCACAAATCTTACCACATTACTTCTTTGATTTAAAATCTTCCATGATTTTCTTTTGTTTTTAGGATAAAATACAAACGCCATGTCCTGACATCTCAGTCATCCACAACCTGGTTATCTATTCAATCTCTCCATATTGCTCTCTTCTTCTGCAGTCTATGCATAGGCATATATTGTACTATTAACTATTCTCTGAAATTAATCCTCCGTAACTTGCTTCTATACCATGTGGTGCCCTCCATGCCTAGAATTTCCTCAAATCACTTTTCAGAATCTTTGCCTTCTCTCAAGGTTTAATTTAGGGGCCACCTGCTCCTACAAAATCTTCCCTTCCCACCAACACACAAATGTAAAATGTTTTTTCTCCACACAATTTATCTTCTATTACATTTGTACCTATGTTGGATAACCCCAGGCATTTCTGTTTCTTTTTTACCTCCTTACAGCCTAGCACAGAAGTTTCTAAATAGAATTTAAATGAATATCTGTTCAATTGAATATGATGTCCAAATCCGTATCTCTAGTTCTGGTCTTACCCAGCCCATCCCTTAGATCAATTTGTCTTCAAAACATTTCCACTCAGACATCATGTAACTGTTTCAAACTCAAAATGTTCCAAATTGAGATTATTCTTCTTTCTAAAGCAACCTCACTCTCAATTTCCCCATTTTGGTCAACACCACCACTTTCTGATTTATCTTGGGTCAGTTTTTCTTCAATTTCTCTCTCACTAATTCCTGACAATTCTTCTTTTCTAATCTTTCTCTGGTTTATCTTTTCTATCCACTTCCATCAATTAAGTCTAGGCTCTATTAATTTCATGCTAGATTATTTAAATAGTTTAGTATCCCTGCTTCAAAAATCTCTTCTCTCTCCCTTCCTTGAAAAAAATAAAGTCTTATACTCTATCACCACAATTGTCCTAAAACACAAATTCCTATCATATCACTACTCTGCTAAAAAACAAACAAAAAACACCAACAATTCTGTTTTCCTCTCTTACCACCTATTGGATCAAAACTAATGGTACTCATCCTAGAAAACAAAATGCTACATAAACTAACCCCTCCTTCCCAATCTTACACCCAAAATTTCTCATTAAATATTCTCTTACCCTCTGAGAGCAGTATCTTTACAGAACTTCCTATTCTTTTTGTTTATGTTCCCCAAATAAAATGTTCTACTGAACAGTTTATCCAAATCCTATTAAGAATCATCCCAAATCCCATCTCCTCCACTAAACCCTTACCAACTCTTTACTTTCTTACCAACTCCAATTTATACAGATCTGTTATTTTTCTCACCACCTATGTTACCTTACTACAAAATTTGGGCACTATCCTATAAAAATATAAATTGTTCTTTTGCTATTTTGTGCATATCTTATTTACCTCCACAAATAGCTTATAAATGTCTTGAAAGATGGAGTCTCTAAAGTCCTTTTTTACATATACACAACAATTAATTCTAAGTATGTGCTCCATAAATATTTGCTGAATTGAATTTAAAACATACAATATGTAGGAATTAATAGCCGCTACTTATCACAGTCTACCATTATAATTAGAAGATTAGGCCTTCTGAGGCAATGCAACTGCAACCATATGTAAAATTTAATGAGAAAAGGAATAATCATCCAACTGGACAGTTAATAGCCTTACTCTTAGGAGACATTCCACAAGCTCTTTATTGATTACAAGAGCTAACCTATGGAACTCTGGAAGATTGAAGGTGCACATATGTATAGAGAGGGAAAAGACAAGATAGAACTATGGGGATCTGTGATTACCCCACTGCTTAATCCCTAAGCATGGTACAACTGAAGATGAGGGACATCGTAAGACTATTTCATCACAGAAGCCAGCTAATACCAAGATATCTTGCTATTCTTGCTTGCTATTAACTTATGCCAGAGGGCAGAAATGTGTTTTCTGAAGTACTCTTTGTACACTTAGCCCAGCAATTGCAAAATTAAGTGCTGAACATTTTTTTTAAAAGGGGGATGAACTAACTGTGTTATCACTTAGATAATCTATATGAAAGCTATATAAACATCATTGACAAGAAAAGCCTCAGCATAAATTGTGTCCTAAACAAAATTTATTTTTAGGTACCCCAACCCAGATGGTGATTACAGAGTAGGGAGGATTCTAATTACCCACATCTCAATTCAAATATGTCTTATACTTCTATGATCTGCCAAGACCCTAGATTCCACAGATCCCTTTCCTGCAGGAAGAACTTGATTGCCCTATCACTGGTGCAATCCTCACCTTTCACTCTCCAAATTTCATTCAAAGATTGATACTCAAATTGATATCACTGCTACCCTATTCTGCTTCATTTGGACTTCCTGTGATTCAGGGTTCTGGGCTACCTCAGACAAAATTACCCCCTTCCCTTATCCCTATCCAATTGAGTCTCACCATCCTATGCCCTGAACTGACTCTTAATATATATCCTTCTATTATGATCTCTGGCATGTACTCCTAGCTTCTCACTTCCACATTAACAAGTTACTCTCTACATTAGGCATAAACCCTCCCCCTGAAAATATCTTGTATTCAATTTCCTTTGAACATGGTGCTTCCAAATAGAAGATAAATTCTATGAGGACTGGGATGGTTTTATTTGTCTTTGTATTCCCTGTATTCCATAGTACAGAGTCTAGTGCTAAGCAGGCATGCAATAAAACTTTTCTGAATTGAGTTCAAAACTTAAGAATTAGATGGAGAACTCCAAGGACACCTAAAATACACTAAGCCAAAAGCGTAATTTTAACCAGAAAATCCCAATAACAACAAGTAGGCTCAAAATGGAATAAACTTTTGATAAAACTCCTGAACCTTAACGAAATATCAAAGCATATGCTAAAAGCTGTGGAAGACCTGAAAAAATATTAGATTTGTTCCTAGCTCTCAAGAAACATATAGTCTAGTTGAGAATTAAGAACATGAAAAGTTAAATAACAATGTTCAAGAAAAGAAACGACAAGTGTTATAGAAAAATGCTAGAGAAACACTTATGCACTAAAAATCAAGAAAATTCAGGATCTATGACTAGCTATGGGACATTAGTAAAAACACCTTACTTCTCAAAGACTCATCTGCAAAATTAAGGTGTTTATCTATATAAACCCTAAAATACTTTTCAGCTCTAAAATTCTATGATCTAGATTCACAAAAGAAATTACTAGACTCCAGTGATCTGGGAAGACTTCTCAAGGGAGAAGGAAAGATTTTAAGGATGAAAAAGCTAAACAAAGAAAAAAAAACAGTATGGCATTCCAGAAAAAAGGGAAATGGTATGATCAAGGTTGAAAGAGCAGTTTGAAAAGTAATTTCAGGGGCAGCAGAAAGAGCCAGGCTTGGAGACAAGAGGTCCTGGGTTCAAATGTCATCTCAAGACATTTTCTCTGGCTAATCATTTAAACCCAATTGCCTAGCCCTGACCACTGAATTCTAAGACTGAAGGTAGGGTTTAAAAAAAAAAAAGTAATTTGTGAACTAAGATTGAGCCCCTCTTTATATTCAGTCACTAATGAAGTGGCTAGCCACTTATTTTTATTTATGATGGTCAATTTTGATATTTTTCTCTTGTACTGAACCTTTTTTCCTTATTGAAACCATAGTGACTTTTAGTTCAGTGAGAGGTTCCATGTCTATTGTCTGAGAACTGGCTCAATTTGAAGAAGTCTATCATAAAGAGCTGGCTACCAAGTGAAAAAATTTTTTAACATCAACTTATGCCATCTCCTAAAGGTGTGTAAAGGCTATAATCTGTATCAGGGGAGAAGAATTCACAGGGATAAAATCACAGATCTTTGAAAATGTTAAAATACAGAAAACAATGCTAAGCTCTGGGAATAGAAAAAAGTTGTCGATTCCTTTTACAAGATTGGTTTCCTGGTTGCACAGCTTAGATTTCAGAATTGCTATTTTCAAGGCATTTCTTTGACAAGTAACACAAAATTACTATTTCAGAACTATGGCGAATACATTTGTCAGTGTTTTTCCTATCCTATGTACAAGTATGAGTCAGACATACCATAAAAGTTCATTTTTTAACTGATTCCTTTAAAAACAGGGAAAATTTAGTACCTAAGACTATATGCCATATTGCCTTGAGTAGAGTTTGATATCTACCAATCCATTTCAATAAGTATTTAAAGTCATTCAACAACCTATTATTAAGAAGAAAACTGATTTTAAAAATATTTTTAAAGCATTTCACAAAAATAAAGTGATACTAACATCGAGAGGTTCTTGTTTGTGTCCTCTTCCTACTATACAACTCTCCAATTATATAAAACATGGTGTTTAGCTGAAAAAACTCAACGGGTAGTTTGGAGATTAGGTGAGTTTGCTGAATTCAAGAAATGACCTGTTTTTATTCTTAGAAGAAAGCTATAGTATAGACAGTGTAAACTGTCTTATCAATTTCTTTCAATCCAAAACTGAAATTCATGAATCTGGTACCCTACTTCACTTGCAATATAAAAAAGAACCAGGCCACTATATCATTCAGACTGCATGCTGGTCAAGTTTGTCTCTCTTGTGTTCTGTGGCACTGAGTAAACTGTGGATGCTTAAAGAACAATAAGGTAAATAGTTAAAAGACGGGCATAAGGAGTCAGTCCCACAGTGTAAGGAGGCATAGGGATGAGTGGAAAGAAGAAAACATCCAGAGTTATGAGATGAGAGAACCATGAATAATCGAATGGAGTGAATAGGAAATTAATTTTGGAATTTTCCTTTTCTTTTATCCAGAGCTTAGCTCAGTACCTAACACATACTTTATTTCACGAATGCCTGAATGACTGACACAGGAGTTCAGCTTGAGGAACTAGAAAACTGTCTGAAGGAAGGAGAACCAGGGAGTTAAAGAACAAACCCTAAGTGCAAGTCTGTGAAAGGTGGGCGTGCAGGAAATTCAGAAATCAAGGAAAGATTGCGAAGAAGGATGCCAGAGAAGCAAAGGCCATTTAAAACCGGTATCAATGCACCTCGGGCAGGTGTGGGGGAAAACCAGCCCATCAGAAACCTCTCAGAAAGAAAGGAAGCTGGGTGCCGTAGGGCCCAGAGATTGGGGGGGAGGGAGGGCAGAGAGCCTGAAATTTACCTTTCTCCTAGAAAGGAAAGAAGGGATGGGCAGCATTAAAGGAAGAGGGGCAGCAGGGGAGAAAAGAAAGGCGTCCGTCCCCTAGTTCCGTCCCCCCTCCCCCCACTAAACCCAGGGTCCTCTCCCTTGCCTCGGCCCCTGTGCCCCGGGTAGGACCACACTTGGTTTCTACCCTCCTCACTCAGGCACGGCCGGGAGAGAGTAAGGGGAGGGAGGGACGAGGAACCAGAGCCGCCCAGCGCTATCCTGGGGGCGGCGGCAGCTGACAGCGGTGCCTCCCTTCGCACACTCACCGGCCGGCAGGGCGCTCCTGGCCGCAGCGGCAGCTGCCCCGGCCCCGGCCATGATCCCCGGCGGAGGACGGGGTGAGGGGGTGTGTGTGTGTGTGGGGGGTGATGTCCGGCCGCTGGAATGGGTCCGTCCGTTTGTCCTTCCCTTCGCCTCGGCCTCCTCCGGGGCTGGGGGAGCGCGGGCCCCGGCCCCTCTCCCCCCGCCCCCAGCCGCCTCTTCTTGCGGCCGCTAAGAGGCCCCAAGGCCGGAGACCCCGCCGGCAGCGCGGCCTCAACTCTCCCAGCCCCCCCTCCCCCTTCCCCCCTCCCTCTTCCCCCTCCCCCTCCCGCGGCAACCGCTCGGCACGCGCAGAGCCTACCATGATGGTCCGACTTCCCGCCCCCGCCATGCAGTCGACCAACCCCCCGGCAGGGAGTCAGTCACACCAGCCAATGGAAGGCTAAGACACCTCAGGAGGAGGTGGAGGGAAGGCTGAGGAGTCAACGGACCTAGGCTGGCCCAATGAGTGAGGCGAAGAGGCGGAGACGTTCAAGTTAAGTTGCAGTACACAGGAAATATTCTAAAGACAGAGTGATTGGCAGGAAGCAGACCCAGCGGGCCGGCGAGGAAGAGGTGGGACCAAATCTCTTAAAGGGGACGCTCAAAGAATGTAGTGTAAGAAACTTGCCGGGTTTCCTCTATTCCCCCCATACCCCGCCTTTTTAAATTGCCTTATGCACAATATAGTAATGTATTCAGTAATGAAAATGGACTAGAGGACCAAGGAGTAGGTGAAGGGGAAGTTACCGTTAGGGACGAAGTGTTGGGAAGTGTTTTTGTGAAGCTGTTTGCTACCTTTCATCTTCGCCGGGAAAGGAAAAGACTGCTGGGAAAATCTCTCTGCTTTTAATGCTGATGCTGCAGCTGTCATTGTCCTTGGGCGGCATCGTCGCGGAAATGGAGTTCGAACAATGAGGCTCCTCCGAGTCCTGATGGATAGCGGGGAGCAGAGAGAGCTTATCTGGATCCTGAAGCAAGAAAATTGCCTCAGCAAGGGCAGGCACCAAGGTCACCCCATAGAACGGGCATGCCGAACTTATATATATATATATATATATATACATACATACGTGTATATGAGAAGCTACAGCCATCCGTCTGCCTATCCAGTGAGTATAACCAGTGTGAGCATAGGGTGCAATTAATAAATGCTTGTTAGTTGGTTAGGGGAAGAGGTGTATGTAGTGTCTTGGGGTCTAGAATCTGGAACACCTGGCTTCAAATCTCGACTCCAGCATATTGACTAGGTGACCCTTGTCAAATAACTTAAATCTCTCACAGCCTTGGGCAACTCTAAAGTTTTATTGTTGTTCAGGCGTGTTCAACTCTTCTTGACCACCTTTGGGTTTTCCTTGGCAGGGATACTGGAGTTTATTATTTCCCTCTCCAGCCCTTTTTACAGATGAGTAAATTGAGGCTAACACGGTCAAGCAACTTGTCCAAAGATCACATAATCTATTAAGCCTTGAGTTCAGATTTTAACTTAGTTCTCCCCGACTCCGGACCCTGTGCTTATCCATTGCACTACCTAGCTGTCTCCTAAAGCTTTAAAGTTACAGAAAAGGTGCAGAGCTTGATAAATTGAAGGAACTTTTTTTTTAATCCTTACCTTCCATCTTGGAGTCAATACTATATATTGGTTGCAAGGCAGAAGAGCAGTAAGGGCTAGGCAATGAGGGTTAAGTGACTTGGCCAGGGTCACTCAGCAAGGCAGTGTCTGAGGCCAAATTTGAACCTAGGACTTCTAGTTCTAGCTCTAGATCCACTGAGCCACCCAGCTGCCCCTTGAAGGAATTTCTTCACATTAACCTCTCTTGCTCTGAGAAGCCTTCAATGACTCAGTTTTTGGAAGTGTCAACCTATATTGAGAGAGGGCGTTTCTTCTGGAAGTTCTCTAAACCAATGAAATCAGATTCAGGCTCTCCCCAGGCCACATATGTATGTAGTTTATTGTATTGCTAAGCGATGGATAACTTTCACTAATTTTGAATAGATGAATCATTGCAGCAGATAGGTAGATGAAGACTATCATGCTCACGCCCAGTAGGGATTGGTTCTTTATTTGTAGTTCTACAGCCTACCACATAGTAGGGTTTAATAGATATGGGTTAAATTGATTTTTTTGATTTGAACCTCCAATTGCTGCTTGCTAAGCCAGAGAGCCAACTCACTAACCTCTCATTTCACAAATTTCCCATCTGTAAAGGGAATTTTATGCCTTGTACCCGATTATATCTAACTTGCCTCATCTCTGAGAATTATGGGCAATAGCATTAGACACCTCTATCAGTTTCACCAGAACCCAGACAGGTGCAGTAGCCAGCCTTTGTAGAATGAACCATCTTATCTAAGTGTAATATGGGAGAATGAACCTCAAAGCCTCTTTTCCTAGATAAATGGGTATTCTAACTCCTTGAGGACAAGGAATGTTTCATTTTTTACATCTGAATCTCCATTGCCTAACATTAGCAATTGCACAATAGCATATGCTTAATACAAGCTCGTTGAATGGGGAAAAAACACACACACACACACAAAACAATAACTCCATCCTTTCTCCTTGAAGTCGCCTTTTGCTTTGTTCTGCTGTACTCGTCTTCTGACTAGTTTCCCAGTTGAGTCTCTCACCCTTCCCAATTATCTTTCACATTACTCCAAGAGTATTAATCCATGGCTCCCACTTGTTCAGGGAAGTCATTTATACCCAGTGTTCAAGGTCCATTGCACTTTAGTTGAAACATACCTTTCCAGCTCTATTTCACACCATTCTCATTCTCACTGCTTCAGTCTAATGATCTTGGTCTTTCCCAGCTTTAATGTATTTTATCATTCCCTCAAAATTATTCTACATATAATCACAAAATAAAGCAGGGACCTCAAAGTTCATTAAAACCAATTGCCTTTTTTCTTCTAAACAAATGAGGAACCAAGTCAGTGAAGTTACTTGCCACAAAGATGTTTCAGTCAGAATTTGAATATAGTGAGATTCCCATAACCAATAAAATCCCAAGTCTGTTTTTAAAAAAAACTCTTAAGACATTTAGCATAGTACCCGCTACTAGCAGATCAGCTTCTATCAGTACTATCATACTAGAATGCTGAACTTGAGTCAAAGGTAAGAGTCCTTATCCTGTGTGACCCTGTGACAATAACTTCACTTCAATTGCAGTATTCTAATACATAATTAAGTATATACATACAATGCTAAATCTCAAAGGTATTTCAAGTTGAAATGAGATAAGGGATATGAAGTGGAGAAGCTACAATTTGCTTTTATGTAGTGTTGAGGTTTCCAAAATATTTCCTGTAAGACAATCTGCATAGAAATGCCCTTAGTATCCTCATCTTATAGCTACATTCAGTGTAGAAATAAGGTCTGTTCCTGATCAGTCAAGGAAAAATGCCTCTCCCAATGCAGGTGACTTGCCCAGTCAGAGCCAAGATGCCATCAGAGTAGACCTTGAAATCTTGTCTTCCAGGACTTAACATTAGTTCTTTATCCACCAATACCAACGTGGCTTTTCAGGTTCACAATACAGACTATACACTATGTAGATTGCCACAAAGCTTTTTTAAAAAAAATTTACTGCACACCTGTAAAATCTTACTGTATATAAGATAGGGAAGCCAGGTTTTCAGTGCCCCAGGATCATCATTGCAGGCACCTGGTACCTGGGTCCTAATCCTTATTCTCATATAACTCTAGCTGTGAGGCCTCAATCAAATCTTCACTTCTCTGGGCCAGTTTGTCTCTAAAATGAAGTCGTCCAATTCTTTATAGTTCTTTATAAATCAAAGGGTCTTTGTTCCTTTTTACTCTGAAGAGGCAAGTCATAGGATCATCATCTCCACAGCTCCTTCCTAGGGCTCCACATAACCAGCATAGCTATTAGTCCTAGTGTAGAAAGCCCAGCCCAAGCCAGACCCCTCACAATCCACAACATTCTAACAGGTCTCACCCGTGCTATTAAAGGTAATTTGATGTAATTGGGTAACTCCACTGCTTCAAATAGTATTCCAACTTACACAAAAGCTATCTAGGGTTTAATATTGAATTATACAATTCAACACTAACACTACAGTGATTTAAAGAAAAAAGTTAAGAGAATGGCAGTGGGTTATGACAGAAACCTATGAAGTTGTTCATAGAGTCAACCAATGTTCTACTGTTAACTGTAGAATCTGTCATGAGCAAATCACAGCCTCTAACCCACTTTTCTCTCATCCATTGGTCACTTTACATTGATATTAATTAAAAATCAGAAGTAACAGATGGGCTATCAGGTCTTGGAAACAGATGCATCACTTTGATGAACAGTACTGAAAACATGGGGGAGAGGGGGCAACTAGAGGATTCAATGGATAAAGTCAGGCCTAGAGACAGGAGGTCCTGGGTTTAAATTTGATCTCATACTTCCTAGCCATTACCCTAGGCAAGACACTTAATCCCATTTGCCTAGCCCTTGCCCCTCTTCTGTGTTGGAACAAATTCTTAGTATTGATTCTAAGATAGAAGGTAAGGGTTTAAAAAAAAAAGTAAAAGTATGGCAGTTGGATGGCTCAGTGGATCCAGGCTCACTGGTCCAGGAGTCAGGAACTCCCCCCCCCTTTCAAATGTCACATCAGACACTCTTGCTGCTGTGCCCCATGGCAAGTCATTTAATCTGTTTATCCCCATCTACTCAAGAATGAAATGGAAAACTTCAGTATCTTTGCCAAGAAAACTCCATAGGGTCGTTAAGTTGGACATGACTGAACAATATTGGAAATTACCTAATTTTCAATGCCAAAATTAGGTTCTTAGCATATTCAAAACAAATGCTTTAAGTACATATATATGCATGTTTATATAATATGCACATTCCTTATAGATTCATCACAGGTTACCATAGCAAATTGCTACTGAGATGAATTTAGTATATTGTGGATTAAATTCTATAATGGGATTGAAGAGATTCTGTGGAAATCATTATGTTCAACTGCTGTTTAAAATCAACAATTAACTGGGGACTTGGGAGTGGTTTTGCCCGTTTTATACTCTTGGGGTTATATATTTATAGGCTCAGAAAGAGATCAGTTCCAAGCCTTCATTTGTGGTGTTATGTACCAACAAAACTGAAGGATCAAAAATGAAGGACTGGGAGTTATAGCCATGGTTTTCAATTGCTTTTATACATATCTTCAGTTTCCTTAGGTTTCAATGGTAGTTTGGGAATAGTCTCTACCATCTCTAAAGTGATAACATTCAAATTATTTTTGAGCATTGAAGATTTTTGCTATTATTAAAATACTCTAAAACTAAGGCAGATAAGTGGCTCGGTAGATAGAACCAGGCCTGGAGAAGAGGTCCTATATTCAAACCTAACCTCAGATACTTCCTATCATGTAACCCTGGACAAATCTCTCAACCCCAGTCATCTAGCCCTCACCATCTTACCCACACTTAGTACTGATTCTAAGACACAAAGTATTGCTTTTCAAAAAAATAGGTGAAATCTAATCACAACTCAAGATTAAGCATACCGGCAAACATTCCATCCTATGTGTTAGTGTCCTAAACCTAACAATTAAGTTTACATCAAAATGTGACTTATGGTCCCCAGCACCTGATACTTGAGGGTTTTCAGTACCAACTGCTTGTTTTTCAATTCATTCTGTACTCCTAAAATCACCTGAGTAAAGTAAAATCACATTATTTCACTACAGAACTTCAAGTGACAATGCTTTCAAACGGAACTTTTGTGAACCAGATTGTCCTAGCATGTCAGTCTTTTATATAGTAGGTTTGCCAGATGTTTTAGACTTAAGAGCATATCATTTTAAGCCACTGCCACAAACAGGATAAAAGCATAAGCAATCCGTTTTATCTTTTAACCATCTTTGCCAGATTCAAATACTGAGTGATAAATTGATCAGTCAATTATGTCTTATTTCTCAGTACCTTCATAGCTTCCTCTTAACCTCTTGCTGTTCTACAATATCCATTACTTTTTCATGGCTACATTGGTAGTTCACAGAATCATAAAATGACAACGTATCAAGCCAAACTTGAATTACAAAAAAGCACTGGATTAGAAATCAGAAAACAAGATCTGCCTCTTCCTGGCCATAGGCAAGTCACAGCTCTTCAAGACAATGTAAAATCCATTGTTAGGTCTAGATTGATCTCAGATCACTTCCTACATTTTGATTACCTCCAGGACCACTGCCAGGCTTCAATGATCTAAAATCTTCCTGCCAGGCCCATTTATATTTTAATGACCATATTTATTTTACATATTCTTTAAAGGGGGAAAAAATCATTGCTTTGAACAAATCACAAATTTACCTTTGGCATTTACAAGAGCTGAACCTGCAGCTTTCTTCTGGGTTTGGGAAGACACTAATTAGTATTTTATATTCTCTTGTGGTGCAAAATGAATTTTTAAGTTCAGATCTTGCCTACTAAACCTGAAAAGTGAAAGTTAAATGTAGGCTATTATTCCAGCACAGATCTAGGAGATTAAGTTTGTCAGCAATATGGGATTTAAGTACCAAATCCAAATTCTGTGAATAAAAATCCAACTTCCTACCTACCTGTTAATCAAAGTAAGGACTTAAAATGATGAAAGAGACTGCACTATATACTTGAGCCAACTTCTTATATTTGCTATCTTACAGCCCAGCTCAGAAGTACAAACATTCTTCAAATAGCTCAAGGAGCAGCTATGCAGCACAGTGGTAGGCTGGGGTCAGGAGGACCTGGTTTCAAATGTGGCCTCCACATTCATCCCAGTTGTGTGACTCTGGACAAACCACTTAACCCCAGTTGCCTAGATCTTACCTGTCCTCTGCCTTAGATTCAATACCTTGAATAGACAGAAGATATGGGTTTCAAAAAAGAAAAGCTCAATTTACATAGTGCTCTATGATATGGGGGAATTAACTGAGGGAGATGAATTCAAATCCCTAATAAAAAATTATCAGTCGTCACTACAGTAAAATTAGATGAAGCTTTTACTGTTTTTTTGTCCCCAAATTAACATGTTATCCTACAAAATTTCTGCAAAACAAGTCCCTAAAATCATCTGAAGAAGTCTGTCCATAACAAAGTTAAAAGACCAAGACTATTTAAAATAAGTACTTCCCAGGTTAAAAATAGCAATAGCAAGTAGATTGATCATGAGCATTTCCTAGTGAGCTATTTCAGAGCAAGGGATAGCTTTTTTTGTCTTTGTGTCCCTACTAGTTAATAGTGCCTACAACACAGCAGACATTTAACAAATTATACTGAGAACTCCTTTTTATAAACACAGTAACAATTAACTTGTCAAGAGCCTCTACCAAAATAAAAAGATGAGGTAGAATTCCAACTAGAATGACTCCAATATTACACAGGGTTATAAGATTCTCCTAAAACTAAGTAGGAAGGACTGTGCTTTTGAAAATTAGGTATTTGTATTATCTTAAAGCAGCAAGAAAAACATCTTCACATTTATTCATTCCACTAGAGACCAAATTTTAAGTGTGGAATAAAATTGAAGTTTTGATAGACCTAAGAATACTTTTAAAAAAACTTTTAAAAAGAACTATCACTTTTTTTTTGTTTGTCATCTTTAAGGTTTGAACTTCCACATAATGAAAACATGACACTCTTGATAGTGCATGAATTTCCCCTTCTCTCCCCTAACTTGAACATTTTTAGATTCATTCATATCCAAAGCAAGACAACTTTGAATTCAATTAGATTTGCAGTTCAAAGGCACAGCAAGTAGTACTGGGCAAAGGGTCCACATAAAGATGGCTGAATATTTTTGAGAGTAAAATAAAACTCTTAAGATAACATGCAAGAGTCTAAATTATGTTTCTTACACTGGAACCGTGTGACATGCACACTTGACCCTGAGCAAATCACATAATCCTAATTGCCTGTCCTTACTGCTTTTCTACCTTGGAACTAGATACTTAGTGTCTATTCTAAGACAGAAAGGGCTTTAAAAATGAAAAATAAAAATCTGGCACAGATGGAGGGAGAGAAAAGCCATACATATAGCAAAACATGCCCCAGAGCAGATTTATTCTGACTGAGCTAAATTTTGTGGTTTGAACTCTGAAGGGGGAAACCACCAAAAACATTCTTGATAAAAAATTATGTAGCAATATTTGTACATAGTTTAATGTTTATCTAAATGTTTCCATTTGTTATGTCACTCCCTCCCAACGTTAAAGTTTTATATATGTACACACATATATAAATATTGCAAAAATAAATCTCAATTAGGAGTTCACAATCAAACCTGGTTCATTTAAAACGAGTAGTTTCTCTAGCTGAAATTTTAAAGGAATAACAAACTCAGGAAACTGGTTACAAAAACACTGAATGGGCCCAGATTGTATAATGGAAGATTTTCAATTTAGTTTATCAGACATCACAGGGCACTACCAGAACAAAACATCACTTAAGTTTATTTCAGATGTAACAGCAATGTCATGTTAAAATTGACAGGTTTTAATCCTTAACTGCACCAAGTAAACTCAGCCACTTAAGTATTTTTAAAAAGTTATTCCCTCCCCAAAAATGAGGGAGCTTTTTCTTTCCCACTGCCCTGCAGCACAGTTTCCTGGTATTTCTGTTTATGGACAACATATGTATCAACTGGTGACCAAGATGCTGGGAAAATTTTGAGAACAACTTTCCCCACAGACAACCTCTTATCTGGATAAATGTTATTTGCATAGATTTTCTTTGCATGCTCTTCCCCCCACTGGAAACTTTGTTGATTAGGGTCCTATCTAAATTTTCAGCTGGTATAGTAGCACTAATGACTGTTTTCTCTTGTGGTTTTCCAAAATTAATGAGATTCCTCATTTCCTAAAACAAAGAAGTAATGAAACCTTAGTACATTCCCAGATAGCTGTTCTATACTGGATACTGTATTTCACTTTCCTGCTGACCTCACTGAGACATAAGAACCATTCTTCACTTTCTTTTTGATCTCTTCCTCAGTGGGCAATTTTGCTATCAACACCAGTCCCACAAAGATTACTTTCCCTCAAAATTTTCTATAAGAGCTTTCAGATTAAACTTTCTGTTGAGGAAGGGGTTTGGGGGATGGGGACCACAATGTGTCCCTACAAGAGATTACTTATGCATATTGGGTTTTTTCTTCTCCCATTATATGATATGTACTTGTGATTGACAGTGAGATAGCTACTCTTTGATACAGGTTTTCAATACCCACTTTTAGGGGCAAATTCATTAAGAATAATGGTGGTGAATTATAAATGGTTTTAGAAATTGGAAGTGATCTCAGATTAGTCATATACACATTACAACCTATACCAAATTCTGGAAGCTTACAAAAAACCTGAAATTCTCCCATCTAAATGTTTTGTTGTATTTTTTTTCCAAAAACTCAAAACATTCTGTTTTCTTAGTAACCATAATCTGAATTTCAAGTAGATATGAAAATTATGGCCTCTTCTTCTATTCACAGCTTCACTTTAAGTTGCTGCAGCCTGTGGATCAGGAATCAATTTGTAGATATCCAATGTGGTCAATGGCTAGAATCACTACACTCATTAAGGACCTCCCTTTTTGGTAGCATTTTATTATGGCACCCAAAATGATCCTAGATGAAGAAAGTTATGATTTCATACAGTCTCTCTTGAAAAGTAAAATGGCTATGAAATGTGTGACAAACGACCTGCAGAATCTTGTCACATCTTCAAATGTGTAAAAACTTTACATAAAAGGACAAAAAATATAATTCAACTGCATCCTTAAAAACAAAGGACAGACAGTTCAAATCCTATGTATTATATCTCCAAGAGTCTAAATAACATTTGCATTATTAGGCATCAACATTGGCAACTCTAAAATTAAAATATGCAGGGGGTATGATCATGAGGGAAGCATGAAATCATGTGCATTTCTAACTTTTAAGGACTTCTTTCCTAGAGATCTTGGTTAGAACAGAAGTTACGTATTAGTCAACCAGTCAATTCCCTCTTTTTACAACACCATAAAATGATATGGCATAAATCTAGTTCAGTGGGCAGAAGCAGTCACAGTGACATTTGCATTATTTAACACCTTCTGGGAGAATAATTTTCAAGAGTAGAAACATGTTTAACACCTCCAGTTCCTAATGTCCTGTAAAAAAAACAAGGCAGGCACATGGTGTAAGCAAATTTGGGATGTTTCTTGGTAGGTTATGGGGAAACATAGGATCCCTGTGATAGAATTCTCAGAACAATAATTTGCACACATTCTTTGCCCTGTACCTCAAATTCCAGTGGCCACAGGTTTAGGAGTCTGCATCAGCTGAATGGGGGGAAGGGGGAAAGGAGCCAGCTGACAAATGCACAAATCATCATGTATAAGCCCATCTAAGCCTCACTTCAGATGCTTTGAATAAAATGATAAGCAATCTCCTTAAAAACCTAAGTACTTGCATCCAGATTAATTTAGGAGGATTGACTTATATAAGGGTGTCCACTTACTTGCAAGGCTGGGACTAACCATTGTTAAGAATTCCAAAAGCAGACAAGGTGTTTGCAGAAAACAGGAGTAAGTAAGTCACACCAAACCTTTCAGATCAATTAAGGAACAGCACTAGCTGGGATGTAAGGATTTCATTAACATCTTACCAGCCCACATACACCAAAATAATACCACTATTAACAATCAGCAGCAGGTAAAATAAGCCTGCAAGACAA
Organism: Monodelphis domestica; assembly: GCF_027887165.1. NCBI lineage: Eukaryota > Metazoa > Chordata > Mammalia > Didelphimorphia > Didelphidae > Monodelphis > Monodelphis domestica. Next base: position 75,217,023 of record NC_077230.1, read on the forward strand.
CCGGTCCACTCATCAGCAAAAGCAGAGAAGCTTAACTCAAAAATACTGAGACCAAAAGGGATATAACACTTTTCACCCCCCCTTTCAAGGATCAGGAGGAAAAATTTTGCTTAAAAAAAAAAAAAAGGATCAACCTTAATATTTCTTACAGGGTCACAATGCTCCAAACTCCTGAGAAATATCTCAGAAGGGTTGAAAGGTGGAGTGCAAGGCAATGTTTCAGGGGATAAAGTATCCCACAGATTGTTTTTTAATCCCAAACACCACAAACACACAAAACTTGTCTGTGAATTAGAGGACAAGATATTGCTATTTTTTGGGGGGTGGAGGAGAAAAGAGAATACACAAACAATTTGTTAATATCTGCCCTTCAATGTGAAAGCAGGACATAAATCACTCAAAAGTAAATCTGAAATTATGACATCCAATTTTTTTAGGACCACCTATCCCCTCCAACTGTAAAACTAAAGAGATAAGATACCTCTTCCACCCTTTACCCACCCCACCCTCACAAAAAAAAAAAATAAAATAAAATAAAAAGAACAAACAAAAAACCCAAACATGATTAATTTTACAGTCCTTGGAAGAAGTATTAAAATTTTGGAGGGACGGGAACAAAGGACAGGAAGAGAAATATGGTTAAGGAAGGGGGGAAAAAAAGCTTCTAAAAGGGGGAGGGGAGAGAAATCAAAGGGCCTCTCTTTTATTTGGCGACAAGCAAGTGCAAGAAAGTTCATTCCTAATTTGTTCAGTTGTCGGTCTTTTGCACATCTGCATTCTGGCCAAGAGAAGGAACTTTGAGGTTTTTCTGCAGCACATGAGCATCCGCTGGCTCTATCCTCTTGTAATAGTTTTTCTTCGTCTCAATGATCTCAAAGCCAAATTTCCTGTAGAAGTCAATTGCTGACTCATTGCTGATCTGGACATGCCTGAAGTAGAAAAGGATATCATGAAAAACACCCACAGGCACAGATTCCATGAACAGTAAGTAATATCTGCTAGTCCACAGATGTCTATAAAACCATCTCAAAGTCAAAAAGGTAAAAACACTGGCATGTAACCATAATCTTAAGTTACATAAACTCACCATTACTAAGACTTAAGTTTATATTTTTTAGTAAGAATGATGGTGAATTTGCACAGGCTTGTTGAGGTTAGGGGATGCAACATAATCTCTCTATTCTGCAGTCAACCCTAGAGAAAATTTCAGTTTAAGAAGGGAGCCTAGAATCCAATGTTGACACTGAGTGCAACAGAATACTAATCTACAACAGGGTACTACTAGTGGAACTGTGGATTTGACCAACCATTGTGGAAAGCATTTTGGAATTGTGGCAAAAAAGTGACCATAATGTCCCAGATTCCTCACTGCTAGGAATATAAGCTAAGGAGGTCAAAAAAAGAGAAAAAGATATGCAATGGGCAGCAAAATATCCACAGCAGTGTCTTTTGCAGTACCAACTAGAAACAAAAGCTACCCACATGGCAGCGGAATTATTAAACAGTACAGAAATGTAATAGAATACTACTGAATTATAAGAAATGATGAATTCAGAGAATTCTGGGATGAATTTATGAGCTGATGCAGAGTAACATAAGCAGAACCAAGAAAACAACATATATAGTGACAACAATATGTGCAAAGAAAAAAACAGAATATACATCTCTCCGTTCTTTGCACTTAAAAGTGTGGGACACTGTATACAATCAGATTTGGCAAATAATTCTGAAAAAAAGGTGATACAGAAGGGTACTAGGAAGTGATAGTTTTATTTTCTTTCAAAAGTACCAATACAATTCTTTAAAAGTTCAGCCATGGAAAAGGGCAGAACTAGAGGTTCACATAGACTACAAACCAATAATATAACTTCATTAATGAGAGGAAGAACATTGGAAGCTGGAAAAAGCAAGCAAGCCGAGTCCTCAAGCTCAAATATTTATTCTTACTATCTAAATATCCCCAAATCTTTTCGATCATTAATAGTTCAAGGTCATTGGCAATCTTGAATGAAACATATATACCACTCCAACATGGCCTATTAAGAACTTCTCCACTGTATCTCAGTTCTCTAATCTATTAAAACAGGAATAAGAAAACAGATGTAAAAGAACTTCTGAGATATGAAAAGTATTACATAAATACTAAACTACTATTTCCAACATGGTAGTAATTCTTTAAAAAAAGGATACATTAGTTGTTTACTTACAGATAGATGTTGTCAAAAGTGCCATCTTTTTCACAGATGTTTAAGACATGATTCAACATTTTAGTTCCTATAAATAAGCAAGATACAATTTAAAATCTATTATAACAAAAACCACAATTCTACCCCCCCCATACCCTCCTCGAATGCATAAACACTTTCACTTTGGGGAAATGGAAGTGATACTAATAGTTAGTGCAAACAGATTTTAAGAGTTCAGATTTGAGTTCCAATCTTGACTTTCCTCTAAAACGTGTTAACTCCCTCAAAAATTAATCACATTTTAGCCAATTCCCCAAACCCTGAACTGTATTTAAACTTGAGTTCAAGAACTCAATAATGGGTATCCAATTTTTCTATGATAACAGGTATAAACATACCTTCTAATAAAACCAATAAGATAAACACCTACATTTAATAAGAAAAATGCCACAGATATTTCTATTTCAGGATCTTAGATTTGCATCCCGGGGGACTAAGTATATTAAAGAACTGGGACACCCTATCCTAATGGGGAAATCATCACAAAAAAGAGAAAAAGGCCCAACTGATGTCTGAGATGTTATAGCCATTCTCCAATAGTAAAATTTCCATTAAGAATGAACAAAATGCATAGCCACCAGCTGACTAATTAAAGCAATGATTTCAAAATGAGATCCTATGAATGTGGATTTTAAGAGCATAATACAAAGCATTAAACCTTAAAGTTATATGTTGACAACACTGGTTATAGTTCATTCTGAACTCTCAACACTGGTCATTTTTCTCTTTGATAATTTGTCCAGAAGGGGAGAAAGAATGTTTTTACAAATACCATCCTAACCCCATACCAAGACGAGGAGGCCAAAAGAAGGCAATTCTGTTCAAATATCTTTCAGAAGAAGGAAAAAAAAATGTTACCTATTCCTAGCCTTCGGTAAGGTGCCAGACATCCTAGTGTCATGATGTAAAGTCTCTTCTGATTCTGTGAATGATCCACTCTACAGCATACTGCACCCACTGCAATATCATTGAAATAAGCTGCAAGAAAGGATACAAAGAAGGTTTGAAGCTCAACAGACACAATAGGTAAATCTTTATTACCCGCCTCCCCTGAGATTTGATTTTCTTGGTTAGAAGCCATGATTTCCTCATTGTGGGGAATTTCTGTGTGAATGAGTAACATGCCCATGATTGACACATTTGGTAGACACAGGAAGTCTTCCTGACTCCAAGGTTCTCATTACACACTAAACCATGTTGCCTCTTAGTTGTTACCAAAGTGAATCTTTGTCAAACTTAATCACAATGGATTCTATCTTGTATTATCAAAGTGCACATGCTAAGATTTCAGTGTCAAAAACATCAACAAAACATATGCCTCATACCAAGTTTTGCTAGTTCGCCAACCTCCAGCACATCCTTGTAGAACTTGTCATTGTAGCTGACTGGAAAGATGACCTGGTTTAACCTCTTCAGCTGCTTAATATTGTGTGGTGTCACATCTCCCAGCTCGATCCGGCTACTGGAACAAACCAAAATGTGCTCAATACCCCCACAAATGACAACTACTAGTATCACTTTAATACTATACCAAAAAGTAGTGAATTCCATATGAATGAATTTACATTCCTATATTCCTCAATAAGAATAATATTTAACATAAACTTTTTACAAGTAATCATGGTTAAGTAATAAAGGCCTCACAATCAAATATAACTGTTGTTATAAAAAGCAAATATTGTTCTGGAAAACAGCCTGGTAACATTTTGTATTTGGTAAAACAATTTTTAGTCTAATTTTAAATCTAAGACAAAACCAACCAAATATTCATCTACTTCACAAAGTTACCACTATAACAGGACATAATTAACATAACTGAAAACAGAAGGCAGTTTATTGAATAAAGCTGCAACTTTCAGCAACCAAGTGAACATAAAAATCTAAGCTAGGAAGGAATATTTGGTATAGATCATATCCCTATATAACTTAGTAGATAATAAGAGACTTTGAGGGTTGTTATGGCCAAATAAAATTTGTTACCCTGCAGCCAATAAGTGATAAACCCTAGAGAAGGAATATTGCTGAAATATTTTTTGTTGCTGTTCAGGCATTCACAGTCAAGTCCCACTCTATTGTGTGACCTCTTTGCAAAAAGAAAAAACAACACAAAAAACTAGAGTGGTTTGCCATTCTTTCTCCAGCTCATTTTAAAAATAAAGAAACTGAGGCAAATAAGGTTAAATGACTTAACTAGGGTCATAGCCAATAAGTGTGAGGCCATGTTTGACCAGTCAGGTCTGCCTAACTCCACGCTCCAGCCTTCTATCTACTGTACCAAACCTAGCTGCCCTATATATTGTTTAAAAAAAAAAAGACAACAATAGAATTCTTTACCCAAAATGTGACAACATGAAAATTCCTCAAGGGCTTCTTGATGAGTGAACTTGGATATCTAAAGTACCAGTGGGTAGTAAATTCAGGAGTAAACATTACAACTTGATGAAAATCAAACCAGCCCAACAAGAAACTGAACTGACTACAGATTGCTCAGCCACTGGAATCATAGAACAGATGAACACAGAATGCTGAAAAAGAAAATTCTTGAACTGGGAAGGAGGTTGGATTAGATGACCTCTAAGATCTATTCTACTCAAAGATTTTATGTTTTTTTTTTCATGATCAAAAATTGCCTTTCTTCATCTTCACTTAGTAGCCATACCGTTGCTTCTCAAATGCTAATAAACAGAATTACAAAAAAGTAGACAGCAAGATATTTCAAATTTCATAGCAAGCTAACCTTTCAAAGAAACTAAAACTTTGTCAAATTTTAGCTCTTCAAAAAAATGTCTAAAACTTGATGGTCTAAGACTTTTTTCTTTCTATCTTAAACCCTTACTTTTCTCTCTTAGAATTAATGCCAAGTCTCTATCCTAAATCAAAAGAGCAGTGAAGCTTGGTAACATGGGGTCATACAGCTGGGTAGTGTCTGGGACCACATTTGGGCCCAGATCCTTCAGACTCCAGACCTGGTGCTCTAACCACTGTGCTACCTAGCTGCCCTACCTAACACTTCTAAACTAAGCATTTCCCCCAGAATCTGACTTCAGTGGCATCACCACTCATTCAATCTTCCCAAACCTTGACATTAGCATCTTGATCTTTCTCTTCGTTATTTAAATATCAAAATCTGTGTATTTTACCTTTAAAATAACTCCTATCCTTAAATTCTTAACGCCACTCATAAGCTCTCATTACAACTCTCCTGTATTACTGCAATAACTTAAAAGGTCTTTTGCACTTTTATCCTCTCCTATCTCCACAATCCATCCCTTCATAGTGCCCTAAATTAATCTATTGTACACAAGTTCCTGTGTCATTCCTGTGCTCATAATCCTTTAATGGCTGCAAACATTAAGTTATCTATGCACTTAACAAATGTTGAAAATCCACAATTTCTGTGCCTGATTTTCCTGATCAGTAAGTAGTAAAAGGTAGCAAGGAGAGTTTGAGCCAGACAACTTCCTGAGTCTTTTTCTAGATTTTAGACTACAATCATATGTCAAACATCAAATAAGAATTACAAAAACCACACATTAAAAATCAGCTACATATATTTAATCCAACCGTATGTGCTCATTTCCCTTAAAATAAGTCAAGCTTTAAACCTGTTCTACTTTTCTTTACACCTCATTCTCATCACCTTATCCCCAAACAAATTACCCTTTACTTGAATATAATTAGTTTTTGATTACTGGTTAAGGATAAGGTAGGAAGGGGACCTTTTTTTGAAGTAGCAGCTCAAAAATCCTTCAAAATAACATCATATGACATTAATTTCTCATCATGAGACTAATTTCATTTATTAAGAAGCCTCATTAAGCCTCAGCATTCAAAGCTAGGAATGTATAAAATTCAACTCATCATTGCAGATGCAGATAAATAGTTGCATAGAATGAGAAATTTTGAGGGTACCATGGCCAAAAAACAAATCATCAAATAGTCTATTAACTAGTACCAAGTCTCTCTGTACTAATAACCAAGACAGTTTTCTAAAAGCAGAAAAACTGTTGCCAGTATTATACTTAAAAGATTTTCTGAGGCAGTAGATTCTGCTAAAGCTTGTGATCTGGTACATTCTTTGACAAACCAAGGGTCACTAAAGTAGGATGACTTTGTTATTACGTACAGACAAACTACAACAAAATGTTGCCTTCTATCAATGTTATGAATACACTGCAACAAAATCCTGTTGTATTCATCTTTCTACCCTCCCCAACTAATTTTCCACAAGAGCCAATTCTTCCTTGCTATCTTAATAACAACTCTAAGGGCAATGACTAGGCAAACAGGGTTCAGTGACTTGCCTGCTAGAAGTGTCTTAAGCCAGATTTAAAAGAAAATTCATTTTCCACTCCTATTAAAAAAAATTTTTTTTTAAGTTTCGAGTTCCAAATTCTGTCCCTTCTTCTGATCCTCACTCCCTCACTGCCCTCTCCCTCAGGGCAAGCAATCAGATATCAATTTTATAATGTAATTATATAAAATGTTTTCCCACATTAGTTATTTTGTAGAAGAAATCTCAAATGGAAAAAGAAAAAAATTAAATATGGTATATTTCAGTCTGCATTCTGACTCCAATTCTTTGTCAAAGGATAGATGGCATTTTTCATGAGTCTTTGGGATTATCTTAAATCACTGTATTGCTGAGAATAATAACTAAGTCATTCACAGTTGTTCAACAAGAAATATTACTGTAACTATGTTATGGTTCTGCTTACTTCACTTTGCATCATCAGTACATGTTACCCTGCTTATCATTTCTTATCGCACGATAGTATTCCATAATTACCATATACCACAACTTGTTCAGCCATTCCTCAACCGACGGCAAGCCCTCGATTTTAAATTCTTTGCCACCACAAAAAGAGCTGCAATAAATTTTTGTACAAATAAGTCCTTTTCCCTTTAAAAAAAAAATCTCTTTGGGATACAGACCTAGCAATAGTATTGATGGGTCAGGTCAAAGGGTATGCATAATGTTAAGAGTCCTTTGATCATAGTTCCAAATTGCTCTCCAGAATGGTTGGATCACAGGACACTTTGAAGATCTCATGACAAAGAATGCTATACACCTAAGAACTGTTGGAGTCAGAATGCAGAAAAAAAAAACAAAAGATTTTTCACTTTAGTTTATGAATTTTTATTTTGTGGTTTGGGTTTCACATGAATATTCTCTTACAAAAATGAAGAATATGGAAATGTTTTGCACAATGATATGTATAACCCAGATCAAATTGTTTACGAGCTCCAGGAAGGAGGCAGGAAGAAACAGAGGGAGATAATTTGGATCGTATAAGTGGAATATATTGGTATTACAGAATTGATAAAACCAAATCATTATGAAAAAAATTTATAGCAAAATGGTTGAATCAGATTGCAATTTCACTAAGAGTGTGTTATTTTCCCAATTTTCCTACAAACCCTCCAACATATCTCATTTTTCTTTTCCTTCATATTAGCCAATCTGATAGGTATAATGTGGTAGCTCAGAGTTGTTTTAATTTGCATTTCTTTAATCAAGAGTAACAGAGAATTTTTTCATGACTCTAGATACCTTTGATTTCTTCATCTGAAAACTGCCTGTTTGTTTGAATTTAGCAACCATTTAGAATGACTTTTATATATGACAAATATGACCAAAAAATCATTTATCAAAGATACTTGCAAAAATTTTCCTCCCAGCTTTCTACTTTCCTTCGAATCCTGGCTACTTTTGCTGAAGCCTGATCTGAACCCAGGTCCTCTTTATTCCAAGCCTGGTGCTCTATCCACTGTGCCACCTAACTGCCCTCATATAATCTTAAGATTTGTAATCCAGTGACCTATATATATAGTAAGCATTTTACAGGAGGAAACAAACTCAAAAGGGTTACATGACTTATTCATGACTGCAGAGCTAGCATCTAAACCTAGGTCTCTTCTGACAATAAATACATTGCTTTGTACCCATGGCTTTCTTACCACCATTATGATTCAAAAGAAATAAAGCAAAGTCATAGTCTAGTTGTTAGGTCAATCATTACATACCTAACCAGACTTTACATGAAATATTACAGAAGACAACTAGCTATTCTCCTTTTCTATTGAGATATTTGGGGAAGGAGAAAGTTTAATTTATAATTAAGAGTATTCTAGTTTAGAACTAGACAGGTAGTGATTAAAGCATCAATAGAGGCTTATCAAGAAGTTGAACAAAAAAGGGCCAAAGTAACTCTGAAGGCAGAACGATGTTTTAACTGTATAAAATAGGTATTTGTAGAAGGCAGACAATATTAAAGCCTTATTATCATCACTAGAATACCAGAAGTTGTTTAGACATGAGTATTACATGGAATCTTGTCAGCAAAATTCATCTTCAAATATAGTTCCCTTAGAGTGAGATCTGATTGAAATAGATACTTCTGTAACTGATCACTTGGCTCAAATTTAAGCCCATGGGTATTTTAAATATAGCAGAGCAGTATCATCAACACTTGTAAATATTCCTCAGCAAAAGAGATCATACTACATTAAAGGCACAAACAAGAAGGTAAATGAAAAGTTTGAAAATAATCTTAAGAAAGCATTAACTGGCAATAAGCAACCAAAAAATTTCATTAGCTATGCTTTCTAATTTTAAATTGCTAAGAATCCAAAATAATGCACAAAGTCTTACAGATAATACTGGCAAATGACTTTAAATCTTCTCCTTTGAAGACATTTGCGAAAATAAACAGAAGAGACTCTTTAGGACACTGACATCAATCTCAAACTAAAAATAGCTCAACTTTTAGATTAGGATTACCAAATTATGTTTAAATTTGCTGTAAAGGATTAAAAGTCCAAGGAGTTAAAAATGTCACTATCCTCACAGAAGTAAATGGAGAAAGATTAGAATGTGTGGGTTGCCTCCCACAGTCCCCCTCCTCTTTCTGTTCTGCTGGAATTATGAACAGCAGATATAATCTAGTCAGAAATCTGACTCTCCTACTGAGAAGAGTCTGTTGGATTGGGGCCCATCATTTCCCTAAAGCTATTTATTTAGCATAGGTGTAACTGTGATCACAAAGTCCTACTCTGATGGCTCATAGGATAGAGGTGATTGAGTTTTCTAAGGCTATTGTAGGTCAAGTGCGGAACTATTGGGTTCTACCATTCCAGAAAGGTTTTAGTACATGTAATAACAGATGATCTCTCTATCAAGGACTAGTTTAGACCAGAACAGAAAGATTCATCAACACAAGACAAGACACCAAGTAATGAATTCTTAGGCCATGACAACCTTTGCAACAAACATTTTAAAACTATAAAATGGCTCTTGGTCCTGGGTAACCAAGGTCCAATTCTATAGTGATTGGCTAAATGATAGAAATGGGACAGAGAATGCTAAAAAAGCATGTTTTTTTGGTCCATCTTTAAACATCATTTTAACTGTTGGTACTACAAATCTAGGATCTTGATCACTGACCAAGTGAGCATTTTATTGTAGGATCTGAATTATGTCACAATTGTGCTATGAGAAAAGTTGCAGCCAAATGTAAAGTTTGCTCACTTTCTATGGAGAAACATGTAAGAAGTCAGTTATAGTAGACTTGAAGGTGCTTCAAAAGGCAACAAGAAACATCATTTCATGGGATAATTTGCCACCTCATATTTAAGTACAACCCATGATGTTCAATGGTAAAAAAAGACCACAGCACCATCAAGATAATTCTAGCTTATGACCAAGCATTTGTTGCAGAGATAAAGACATTCTAAAAAGACACCCCAAACAAAAATTGACAAATGCTTTAATTCTCAGTAAGGTAAATGCTAAAAGTGGGAGGAATGGCCAAAAATAAGTCTAGGAAAAAGTCCAAACACTTGCAAACTACAAAGAAACTGCATACATAATGAATACTTTCATTCTTCAAGATGACAGTCAAGAAAGGTTCAATAAAATAACATTGTAAAAAAAATAAAAACTGACACTATCTCAAGACCAAAGTGGCTGGCTACTGAAGGAAAAGCCAGTCACTTGTTTGGTTCCATGTTTATGTTTATCCATGTACACTGCTAGAGCTAGGTCAAATATCAGACTACAAGAGGGGGGGAAAAACAAAACAGATACGGCATATAACTGAAGCATTTTAAATAACTACTGGAGAAAAATGGAAAATGAATAAAGATGATGACAAAAACTAGCATCATTTCCTAAAAAGTTTAACTGATAAATCATTCACCCTGTTGAGAAGACCAAAAGAGTCTAGAAACATCTCAATCCTTGCAAAGAAGAGATCTGAAAGCCAAGGGCAATGCTAGCTTAGAATTCGACCCTGTTTGTAGAATCCCAAAGATAATAGTGGAAGATTATGAATAATATCACCTCAAAATAATATTCCTTGAAGGGAAAAACATAATTGTAGAAAATTTGATTAGAGACTCAACTAAGATCAACAGTAAGTGGATAGTGAAGACTGAGACCAAAAGGAAAAGAGACACTTTAAAAATGTCAGTAACATCTTTCCACTACCATATATGGACTTTAACATCACAATCCCTAATATGCTATCAATAAATAAGTAAAGCACTGAGGCAAGTGCTGAGGATAGAAAAGCAGATTGGTCCCTGCTCTCAAGGAACTCACATTCTAATGAGGGAGACAACACAGATGGAAGGTTTAAGTTGCAAGTCAGATGGAAAGATCCCATGGATCTTAGGATACAGCAAAGCAGATGGTAATGCCTCTTCTTTAATGTCATTTCCACTGATAAAATAACATCAGTTTCTGATGTTGAACTATTTAATAGTGCCAAGGACTTTGGTGACAAAAACTTTCTTTTCTGGGTCTTCGGTAGCTGTGGCTGGAGCACCTACAGGCACAGTTGCCAGGCTGCATCTCCCCAGGGGTTGCTTCCCAGGATGATGGCTGAGCTGGAAGCATTAGTATTTCCAAGCCTCTTGGGTTCAGGGTCCTGCGCTGTTTCCATCAGGCTCCCAGAGGAAGGAGACAGCAGTCAAGGTGGTTGTGGTAGTTTGACTTGCCTGACACTTGCTGCCTCCAGTCTCTCTCAGGTTGCCCTGTGGCTTCAGCTGTCTCATGTGTGGCAGTTGGGTGGCAGTTAGGTGGCAGTTGGTGGGGATGGCTGATCCCTTCTCTACAGGAGCCGACTCCCCAGATGACTGTGAGGGTTGAGATAAAAGAAAACCAATGGTCTGGGGGTGCCATCACTCCCAGGGCTCTTATGCCTATCTACAAGAAAGGACAAATGGCACTCAAGAAAACCTGATAGAAACTGCAATTAGACGAATACAAGTATACATAGAGTGCTCTATGATGAAGAAGACAACTGGAAGGGCATTAAAGAATCAATTGTCAATATTTCTTAGTTCTTTTGTATGTTTTTTTTTATCTTCTTAGGATTTATTTCCAGATATCTCAGCCCTTTTCCCCCCTCCCCACACCATAGAAGGCATCATCCAGCAAACACAGATTGTCTTTCCAGTTTCATTTTTCAGCTCATTCTCTGAAGTTGAACATTCAGAAATTATCCTTCATATATTAAATCTGTAGCTATATATGTTCTCTTGGTTCGACTCAATTCATTCTTCATTATCTCATGTACAACTTCTAAGTTTTAAAATTTTATTTGCTCACTGGTGCAGTAATATTCCACTGCAATCATATGTCACCATTTGTTTAGACATTCCCCAATTGATGGACATCACTTACCTAGCAATAAACACTGCTGGGTCTATGGGTATACAGTTTTAAAACTCTCTGGACATAATTCCAAATTGCTCTCTCCAAAATGGTTGGATCTGTTCAGTTTCACGGATAGTGTATTAGTATCCCCATTTTCCCACATCCCCTCTTAACACATCACTTTAGTCAACTGGATAGGTATGTGATAATTTCTCAGACTTGTTTTAGTTGGAACTTAATCAGCAGTGAACTGGAACATTTTTTCAAATACCTATATATGGCTTTGATTTCTTCATCCAAAACTTGTTCCTATCCTTTGCTGATTTATCAATTGGGGGATATTTATATATTTCTAAATGAGCATAGGAAAACAGATGTTTGAGGAATAATGTACTTCATCAAAACAGAAAAATAACTACTAATCAATAATGCTTCTTTTCCAATTTTCATAGAACACTGTAAACTCCTAAATTAGCCCTGAAATCATTCATGAGAGGAATAAATGCAAAGCTAGGAAGACATGGGGTAGTATTCTTGCCTACACAGCAGGAAGGACCAGATCTGCTAAATAACCGAGTAGCTAGAAAGATCAACACACCTGTACTCTATATAGTGGGTACAAGAATTATTTCTACATAAAGACTTTAAAATTTTTTTTTAATTTTTATTTATTTTTTTTAATAAGAAAGTGGCATGAAGTGTATTGTTTATGGTTAAACTTAATTGCTAACTGTTACTTGTAATAATAAGTCTTCTTTCCTAACATTCTTACCTTATAGAAAAATATAAAAAGTATACAGACTAGAAAAAAAAGCTAAATTCTGATTCAGATAAATTAAGTAGTATATTATATACAGAAGCACTCATAGAAAAGGGCACAAAGCTATGTAAAAAGTTTGCTTATGATTTGCAAACTAAATCTTTCCTAAGCAATCAATGTACTTTAAAAATAATAACAATCCTCAACTCTAATAATCTTTGAATGGTAAAATATCAGATGCCACCTACTGGTAGATGAAACTTACAGTCTACCACAATTGGCACTGGAATTTTTTTTAACCCATACCTTCTTAGAATCAATACTGTATATTGATTCCAAGGCAGAAGAGTGGGGAGCCCAGGGGTCCCCAAACTTTTTACACAGGGGGCCAGTTCACTGTCCCTCAGATTGGTGGAGGGCCAGACTATAAAAAAAAAAAAACTATGAACAAATCTGTATACTGCTGTCTGGGATAGTGGAGGCTGCAGTGCTGGCTGTGATGGGCCTGTCACACCTTGCAGAGGCCCATCACCCTAACCCTATAGTGGGCAGCAGTATACACAGTTCGAAAACCCCTCCCACAGACCGCACCATGTCTTCCACTTTGCAGCCACATAATCATTTGTGCAGAAGTTACTCTCAGAACAAAGCGCCACAAAAAGGATTATGTCACCGGAAGTAGTACTGTACCTGAGCAAGTGTGACCACATACAGTACACTCCTCTCACTGACCACCAAAGAAAGAGGTGCTCCTTCTGGGGCATGTAGTTTGAGGACCCTGGGCTAACCAATGAGGGTTGGGTGACTTGCCCAGGAAGTGTCTGAGGCCATATTTGAACTCCTGTCTCTAAACCTGGCTTTCAATCCACTGAGCTGCACTGGAAATTTTGTTACTCAAAAGGAATAAAGTTCTCCTGGTATTCCTAAATATGGCAACATTCTAATGATTTATATATTAGGATACATAAAATTATAAATAAAACTGTTTAGAACAGTTCTAACCCAATGAGTCTCTATTTCAAGAAATAATTTTTATAGCCTAAAAATCAACTTCTGCAGGCTACATGTTGACTTAGAAAAGAAACCCTATTTTTCTTTTTCTTTTTAATTCCTACATCAACACTAAAAATCAGATAGGTTCAGGCTACAGTTGAGTGTTGTGGGCAGAATGCTGTGCCTGGCAGCATTTTTGGCACCTCTACAGAATTTAGAGGTTTTTAAGTGCAAAAAAGTAGCTTATTTAGAAGATGTGCAAGGATCTTAAGAGCTCAACTCAGGGTTATAGATCAGTGTACTTGATAGGATGTATCTTCTATATCAATAAGATATCTTTACTACTTTGTAAGTGTTGAACCATATACTCTTTATTGCAAATATTGACTTTATAAAGACCAAGTCCAAACAAAGATTAAACTCAAAATACATTCTTTATAAAGAATGTCTTGTTATATATAACATTATTGACTCTCAGTCTGTTGTGGTCCACCTAAGTGAACCTAAAATGAGACAGACTAAAACACCATATAAAAGTAATGCATTTTTATTGTTTAAATTTAATTAATTATGCAAACCTACTTAGATTTTTAGAAGAGCAATATAAGTAGATTATATCATGGATTTTTATACACTAGAAAAATCTGAAGCAGAAAAAGCAAAATTTTTAAACCAAATTTTAGTTCTAAGTTGAACTCAGAACACTGTAAGACTTAAGTGTAATATCAAAGGAATACTTCTATAGCTAATTTTAAATGTCTTGGGCTTTTCTTGAAAGTACACTTCAGATAATGACATTTCTACTTGAGAAAAGCTACTCAATACGCATACCCTTTTTTGTGTTTAAATATAGCTTTTCCTGAAAGTCGAGAGAAATTTTAAATTTTTGTCTAAGAGGTCCAAGATTCTTTTATTAACAAGTCTATTTGCCTGGATAGTATTTTCCCAACCTCCTCTTCTTTCTCCCCCCCCCCCCCCCTTTTAAGCTCACTGGAAAGTTGAAGAAAATAAATTATTTGTAATTCCTAATCTGATTTCAGAGTCTTTATCTGCTTCTACTAATCTGAGATTCTTACTTCAATGCTATTTGATGGAATTCCCCAACTTAGACAATAAATTAAATATGAAGTTAATTGTTTAGTTACTTTATTTTCCTTAAAATATCATCCTTTCAGGAACTCTCAGCAAAAATGGGCTGTTCTTTTTGAGTAAGCCCAAAAAAGGATACTCTGCAATTAATTCTCTCAAATGTGTTAAAATCAAGTTTCTTCATTTAGAGCTTAAATATGTAATTTTAAGATTATTATAGAAATATATTTTAAAGTATTTATTGTGTGATAACACTTGTCATAAGTAACAAAAAGAATAAATGCCCTGGTATGTCTGCTTTTTTGGCTCTGACCAATCCACATTTCTTATTATCATCAGGGAATCACAGAACTTTCCTTACTTCTGTTTATCCATAATATAGTTTGTTGCTTGAGATTAATTTTAAGAGGAAAACTAAGTGAAGAAAGTAATTTTAACACCAACAAAAAGTATGTAAGAGGTACAATAAAGCAGAAAAGCTAGTGGATTTATAGTCAGAGTACTTGGGCTCAAATTCTGCCTCTGACTAAGCTGAGTAATCTTGGAAAAAATCACTTTTCTGGGCTTCAGTATCCTCATATGTAAACGAGGAAGTTGAACTAGATATAGGCCTATGAGTTCTCTTCCAGCTCTCCATCTATGATCCTATGGTAAAACTTGATGGTGTATGTTGTCCAGAAAATAAGCTGTACCAAAAAGCAGAACACTAGACAACAGTAAGACTGTTAATATTTATAGGTGTTAACAGTGTGACCTAAATTAGTTATATATATGTACCCCCTAGTAATAGTTATCTTTCCTTTCCCATCTCCCTAGGTTATTGAGTTCGATTCAGTCAGTTGAACTATCTGACCTAATTTTGGCCATACACTGTTTCCTAAGATATTTTAAATCATGTCTTCTTCAGGCAGCAGAAATAGCAAAATCATAGTAGCAATGACTTAAACCATGTGAGACTATCTCAGTGTTCAGCACCTAAATTTTTTCTGCCAAACCTTGAGGTATAATTTAGCAAATAAAAGTACCCCCCCATTAAAAAATTACCTCAAAGGAATAAAAATACTTTCAATACTTCCTCCCTTGCTTCTGCAAGTATTCTCTCTCCTCCCCATAAAAAAATAGCAAAGTCACTTTACCTCTTTACACCAGTCTCATCTATAAAATGAAAAATATAAATTCCTACAATCCAATCCTTAAGTTTAGTAGTGATGAAGCCCATACATTGTCTTTTCCTCATAGAAGCCACTAAAATTGGGTAAAAAAAACTGAACAAGTAAATTTTCTTATTAATGTCCAAGAAATCATACTTCTCCACATGTACTTTGTAATTAACTGAAAGAATTGGGTACCTTTGCTTCTCTCCACCAACTATGGTCATAAAAGCTGAAGCTGAATAAGCCAAGAAAATTAGCTCTCTCTGCATATGGAACAAAGAACATATATGGCTAATAAAATTTTTTCTCAGCTTTAACTAACTGTGAATTTCCTTTATCTGTCCAGTTTCATACTACAGTCTACATGAAAATGATTTTCAGATTTTTAAACAATGTTGCTGCTTATTTTAACTTGCTTTTAACATTTTTTCATATAAAATTTTGGAGCTTATGACATAGTACTATTAAGATTCCAATTAAGTTATAATAAAAGTTAAAAGACATGTTAGTGCCCTTCCCTTCCCTACAATATCTGTATCTCCTGTCTACCTCACACTCAATAGCCCACCATACTGAAATACAGTTTGAGCCTGAGTAGACAAGGAAAAGTCAGGAGAGTTTTATCTATTAACACTAAGTGTGTACAAGGAAAAAAAAAATAGATCCCAGACTAATACATCTCAATTGGATGAGTGCTAAATATTGAACAATTTATTCTCTCCTTTCAGTAAATGGAGGAGTAAGGCATTAGGGCTAAAAAATATTAGGTATGACCTTTTTGTTCATCCTTTTCTCAAATATATATTTCAAAGTGTTTTCTAAGGGAGTGTGGAGGGGGGAGGAGAAATATCTCTAACAAAATACTTTCTTGAACCTCATTATAGAAAACAAAGCTTTGGCACATGAAGATTACATTGATGGCACTATATATTTAGGAATTATTGTCTGCACTGAATTAAATAGCATATTTCATTATGTTTTTCTAGGATCTCACTTGGGAAGGTTATTAACAGTGATGTGGAGATGAGGACATATATTCCCTATTGCATTTCTGTATTTCCTGTTTGGGATGGAGTTAGAAAATGGCAACTAAAAGACAGCTAAGTTGCACAGTGAATAGCTGGATTTGTGTTCAAATTTGACCTCAGACACTTCCTAGTCATGTAACCCAGAACAAATCACTTAACCCTATTGGCCTAACCTTTGCCCTTCTTAGAATTGTTACTAGTACAGAAAGTCGAGGTTTAAAAAAAGGAAAAGAAAATGACAACTATGTTCCAAGAAGTTTATCATTAAATCAGAAATTTTTACCAATATCAAATGAACTCTCCATCCAGCCTTTCTCTCTTTAGCAAATGTTTACAAATGTATAAAATAGACATCGAAGCACAGGAGCATGGTGTATAGGTGTGATGGTGAACCTATGGCACACAGTTAGGCAGCCGCCTATCAGAGGTTGCTCCCTTTCCCCCTCTCCATCCCACCTCCTCACCCCTCTGGCCTTCTGCACTAACTCCCAAGCCCAGAGCAGAGCACTCAGGCCACTCCCCTCCTTTTCTCCTTCCCCTGTCTGGGACTAAGGGCCACAGGGGGATCTCCTCTCCTACCACTTAGCCTGGCCCCATCCCCTAAAAGATCTCCACTTCCTTCCCTACAGCCCCTAGTCTGGGGGTGACCCCCCCTACTCCCACCCCACCCCATGTGGGTCACAGCCCAATAAGCAACCCCAAGAGGCTGGCTGTCCCACCCCACAGGCTCAATCAAGCCCCACACCCAAACAAGGGGGGTGCTCAGTCTGAGTGCCCCCCCCAACCCCCACCACAGATGGAAGCCTGGCAACAGCCTCCTCCCTCAGCCTGAGTTGCAGGAGACAACTTCTCCCACCCCTTCCTCCTGGGTGCTAGTCAGTTGGGAGCCCAGGGCCTGCCCTGAACCCAGGGGAGGGGTCAGTCACTTGGTCTCTGAGCCACCCCCCCCCCCCGCACCCCACCCCCTTATGTAGCAGCCCCCTCACACTGGACCCGTGCAGGAGGCTGGGAGTCTGACATGCCACCACCCCCAGAGGGCATGGCACACAGTGAGGGTGGGGTGAGGAATTGGTGTTTATCATTTAGGAAAGAATGACCAGTTTGTATCTCAAGCCTACCCCCAAAAGATTAAGGGAGAAAAGAGTGAGATAGTGAAGCAGATAGAAGAATGCTGACTAGTTCTCACTTTCTCACCAATCCCCACTTCTTTAAACTGAACCCTTTTTGCTCTAGTAAAAGCAAAATATGTTCTGTTTGGAGAAGTCTCTGATAGCATTAAGGTTGCTTCAAGAGAAAGTGTGTTGAAGTGAGAAGATGATTTCTCCTTATTTTAGTCTCAGACAGTATAGACAGAAAGTTTAGGTACAAATAGAAAAACATACTGTGTACAGTACAAAAAGATATTAATTTATCTTGTATGTAGAACAAAACAAATCATCTTTTTAGAAACAGGGTTTTTAAAAAACCGATTTCCCTCA
Source organism: Monodelphis domestica (assembly GCF_027887165.1). Lineage (NCBI taxonomy): Eukaryota > Metazoa > Chordata > Mammalia > Didelphimorphia > Didelphidae > Monodelphis > Monodelphis domestica. The sequence continues at coordinate 75,235,435 of NC_077230.1, forward strand.
TTAGTTTGGGTATAAAACATAAGGCTAGTTTCTGTGAGTTATGGGCCCTTTTCCAATAAATATCAGTACTTCTTCCTTTTCCTAGTTTTATGGGTATTCCTCACAAACAGTACCAAGTTCCCATGAGCAAAATTGGCTAAGGAGTACAATATAGATGTTATTTACTCTTACTTCATGAATATAGTAACACGGATACTGATAAACAGCTATAATTAGGTTTGAGAGTCCCAGAAGTGAAGTACTAGCCTAGACCTGACCAAAAGCCAGTAAGAGCTTTATATACAAACTATTATGCTATTGTTTACAGCAGATTTGGGGCACTTAGGTGATACAATGGATAGTGCCAGCCTTGAGTTCAAATTTGGCCTCATATACTAGCTGTACAACCCTAGGCAAGTCACTTAACCCTGTATGCCTCAGTGAACAGTTAGAACTGGGTCTAGAGTCAGGAAAATTTGTTCAAATCCAGCCTCAGTACCTCACTGAACTGTGTGCTCTTAGGCAAGTCACAATCTATTTGCCTTGACCCGATGGAGAAGGAAATAGCAAACTAATTCCAGCATCATTGCCAGGAAAACCTTTATTAGGTCATGAGGGTTAGGCATGACTTTACAATAAAACAGGTTTACAACATAGTTCAGCAGGTGGTATTTAGCATTTTTCTGAACTGGGATTGGGTGACAGGCTGCTAAGACAAGGCTTAGGTGAAAAGGAAGGTATTAGAAAACTGTACATAGTAAATCATATATACTTATCAGGACTATGCACAAATCTAAAGAATCTTGAAACAGGTTCATGTAATTATTTAATAGAAACTTTCCAGATACTTATTAAAATTCAGATGAATCAGGTATCTAGAATAAAGTCTCACTATAAAATTGTGGGCTTAGTTCCTAAAAGGCAGCATGGTACAACTGAAAGAGTACTTTCTGACATTGGATTTAGTGTCAAAGGCCTTTGGTTGACACATCCCACCTATGTCACTACTTGTGTGACTTGTGGGCAAGTCACTTAACCTCCATGGGCTTCAGTTTCAAGTTCTATCTCCTAAAAAGAGGTCCTTCCTGTTGGTGCTGAATTATTTGCACTTACCTTGTACTCTTCTTCCCAAGATAATTCCTTAAGAGCAGAAAATGTTTCATTTTTGACTCTGTATTCCCTATTCCCATCACCCAGCACCAAAGGGGGCTTAACAAACACTTGTTGAATTGAATTCCATCAATCAACAAGCATTTATTAAGTACCTACTCCATCCACTAGGGAATTGATGTGTTTAGCCTAATGGGGAAAAAGAATATTCACATACACATACTAAAAGAGAGACTAAAAACTGAGAAGAATCAACCAGGGACCAGAGTTGGACTAAATTACAGGTTCTTAAGCTAGGTCCCTAATTGGATGGATCAATTTTGGAGATTCTGTGAATTTTGATAGACAAAAAATATTTACTTTTACTAAACTCTTAACTGAAATTTAGTCAGTTATGAATTTAGGCAACAAACATGATTTTGAAGGGGTACATAAGCTTCAAACTGACAAAGGGTTCCAGAATACAAAAAAGTTAAGCACTCCTGCACTAGATGATTTTTAAACTCTTTTTCCAGGTATAAGTCTATGATGTTAAATGGAGAGAAGGCAAAGAATAATGTAGGGAATGAAGTATTTAAATCAAGAATTCAAATCCCTCTTCTGTCACTTACTATTAGTGTGAAATTTGGCAAGTCAGCCTCCAGAGGGCTTGTTTGTCACCTAAAAAAAACAGGAGAATTGGACTAGAAGGCCTCTAAGATCTGTTCCAGTTCTAAATCTATGATAATATGATAATAATCAAAACAGGATTGGGAACCATACATAGTTCCTTTGCAGGGAAGTGCCATATACAAAATTCACCATCTTTCCCCATACTTTTCATGCTAATTAGTGGTTTCAGATACTTTAAACAAAACAAACAAATCCATCTCTTGGGATAAAAGACATTAATAGTACCATCTCACCACAATGTCTTTGTTAAATTTTCATGGCAGGAATAAATGTGCCGGCAAGTTTAATTGTCAAGAATGAAGTTCCCTGATTAATCATAACAGCTTTAAGGCTTGAAAAATGCTTAACATATGATTTTGTTCATTTGACCATATGCTGATAATATGGACAAACAGCAGGAGGCAGCGACAGTAATTGTATTAAACATCCTCTGAAAAATTTCTGCATAAGGACAAAATGTTTAACTTTGTTATAAAAGTCGATTAGGAATCAACGAATTACCATCACAACTAATTTCAGAGTTAGAATGTTTATAAAGAAAAAAGTTAAATGTAGCAAAACTGAAGCTAAATTAAATCAGTGAACCTTCTGATAACTCCTGAAAGGCCAATTTCAACAATGGGCTAAAAGTTAGTGCCTCATCTTAATCATAGATTTGGATCAGTCTGCTTAGATTACGATTCAGAAAAGCACAGGTCCACGACCTTGAATAAAAAAATGAACAAACTTTCATGTTACTAAGTTTTGCTTCCAAAGGAAGAACTTCATTCAAATTTTTTAAAAATTCTACCTCTTCTAGAATGGACCCTATGCCATGTAATAAAAAAAAAAACTACAGCAACATTTAAATCAGGCCCACAAAATTTGGAACATTTTGTCCAACTGCAACTACTGAAGCCACTCTAGCCAGAAGCTTGAAAAAGGCCGAGTTCGAACTTTGGTTTATGCTCAGACAAAGCCGGTGCCCCCATGGCCCTGCGTTAGGTAAAGAGAGTGGTCAAACAGCAAGAGGTAAGAGCTCCACCTACTGAAGCGCCCGCTCCACTTCCTCAAGTACTTGGCAATCCTCCCTCCGGCCTCTCATCCCCCTCCCGCCCCCCCCCCCCCGGGCTGGCCTCGGACACCCGAATCTCTGGTCGAACCACGAGCTCCCCTTCCTGCCCAAGTTCTTTACCCAGTGGGCCATTGCTCACAACTGCCTCTCGGCTGTCCGGTGTAGGGCACACAAGAGAAGTCAACGCCAGCTGTCCCTGGCCCGCACCGAGACGACGAAGAAGCGGCCACGACTCACTGACTCGCTCGCTCTCTCCCTCCTTCAGAAAGCAGCCTGCGACCCCTCTTCTCGGAGGGCCCCAACAGCACACCCCGAGACCCTGTCTCGTCCCAGGCCCAGGCCCCGCTTCCCGCCTCGGCCTCTCGTCTCCCCTCGCTCCGCGCCCGAAGCCCCTCTGGGCACCGGGGCCAGGCCGTCTTCCCTCCTTCCCCGCCATCGAGGCTGTCTTCCTCGCCCCGGAGGCAGAGGGAGGCATATCTCGCACTCGCCGCACTCCTCGCCATCCCCACACGAGCTGCCTGGGTGCCCCTGCCTCACCCTTTCATCTTCCCCGCCTGCCGTGGCCGTCTTTACCGCCGATCCCGCCGCCGTCGCCGCCGCGCCCCGAGCCCGGGAGCGACCCTACTCCACACACCGGCCTCCGCCTCCTCAGCCGTCGTCGCCGCCACCGCCTCGGGGTTGGAGGCCGGGCACGATTCGCTAGGGACTGCCGCGGCCTTCAGGAGCGTCTCAGGCCGCTGCCCTGGGGCTGGGGCTGCCGCCGCTCCTCCACATGTGCACACGGGGCCGCTCGCAGCGCTCCAGCCCGCCTGCCCGCCAGCCAGCCAAGACCCGCCGCCGCGCTGCCGTGACCCTTCACCCCGCCCCCTCCGCGCGCCGGCGCGCACGCAGCCTCGCTGCTCCCGCCTCCTCTAGCTCGCTCTTCTCCCCGCCCCAGTCCAGGTCCCTTAGGAAACCGTCCGCCTCCTGGATTGTACCATCTGTAATCATCCCTTCTTCCCCTTCGGATTCCTTTCATTGGACTGGTCCGCCGCACTCCGAGAGGTGGAATCCGGATTTCTCTGCCCCACCCTTACCTTTCCTTCTTTCTGCTCTATCTAAGACTGGATCTATCTAGTCCACCCCTGCTTTTCCCGGACGTTTGGATTGTTCTGTCTTTTAATAAGGTGACCTTCGAACTTTACTATTAGTCCGAATGACCTATTTGCTGCTGGCTTTTCTTGATAATGCGAAATTCATTAACGCGAAATAACGAGGTCCCTTTCTAAAAGTTAATAAAAATCTTGCATTCAGATTTTGCCTGCCCCCAGCCCGAGCGAGTCTTTTCGGTCACGTGGTCTGTGAGACCCTAAGGATTGGGGGTTCTTAAAACCAGATCCGCGGGATGGAATCCCCACCGCCATTTCCGTTTATCAATGAGAAACGTCATTTCCTTGGCCCTTTGACCCCGTCCCTCCCGCACACACCCTATGAATGGAAAGGGGTTGTTTTCCATTCCTTACAGCATGTGTTGTTCTGGACAGCTAAAAACAACTAAACCGACCCAAGTAGCAAGGAAGTCAGTTTCTTAAATGATCTCAATTAAAAGAGAAATTCCCAAAATGCAATGCGCCTGAGGAGGTGATTTGGAAAGAAGGGGCGGGGCTTGGAGAGATCATATGACTCGCGAGGCCCCTCCCCTTCTGCTGCTGCTGGCGTCTCGGAGGTCCGCAGTGACAGAGCTGAAGGGCTTCCTCTCACCCCGGCCGCCTGCTCAGTCCTTTACAGCTCGCTTCGCGGTAGGTGAGCACCGGGTGGAGGGAGGGCGGGTGGACGGGCGTGTCGAACGAGGCCCCGACGGGGTTGGCAGCGGAGGGAGATGTCATTTTCGCACCTGCGAAGGGCTTACCATCCCTTAGCCGCGCAACGAGTCTTCCATGTCCGCTGCAGAGCTGCTCGGAACGGTCACGGTATCGGGCTTTCCCCGGGGGCGGAGGCGTACTCGGTCAACCGTTATGACTTCGTTAGGAACTCTCCGAGGCTTGGAAGAATGGATTTGGGTCTGTCTCTCGGCCCTGTCAGCGCGCTCCTAGCTGGGCTGGGGCTTTATGGCCGTTGGGGGGTGGGGTAGGGTGGGGGGAGTCACCTGGCTGAGAGAGCGACTAGGTAGGTCCTCGTTTTGGAGGCTGTTAGTGGAATTTTTCTGTAACGAACGGGTTTTAAACTTGTATGGAAAAGGAGGAAGAATATTACGGTATTTTTAGTCATTAGGAACCGCGGGGAACGATAGCGTGAAGTCATTAGAAATTCAAACCTTTTATTTCCCAGCCTCGAAAACAAGGGCTTAATTTATAAACATTTGTATATGTGTGTTTGTGAATCTGTGTGTATATGTAATATACGGTTTTATATGTGTATATTAAACTGCATCCTTAAGTAGGAGGTAGTGATGCGTCAGTCCAGATGGGATGGGGAGGAGTTGGAGAATATGGTATTGCAGCATCTTGGTCTGTAGGAGGCCTATATTAACCCATGGAAAAGTGAATTGCCATAGATTTATCTCGAATCTGAAAGGGAAGGTAATACTAATTTGCTGGGGCCAGACTTAGAGTATAAACCAAATGTGCTTATATGTTCATGTTGCTTCCTTCCTATCACACCTTTCTGATATATTAGGTTTTTTAAGTTGCTGGACATTTTTACGTTGTTTTTTTCCCACTCCAACCTTTAGCTCTCTCCATTTAATCCAGACCTTAATAGCTGCTTCTTACCATTGGCATTTAAAGGAATCCAGTCTTATGGTTTTACTTTATTTTTCTTTTTTGGGTAATTTGTATTTAACCCTAGTCACACTTTTGGGTTTCCTTGCTGTAAATTCCAGGTGACCTGGTCAGATTATCAGGGTTGGTATTTTGTAAATCTACAGAAATTCAAAGCATTTTATTTACAAAACACGTGCAGCCTTCATTTCTGAATAACCAGGAATTTTGACCATAGTACTGCTACTTCTTTTGGAATGTTATTCCCCAAACAGGGCCACCTTAACCATGGGTGTGTTTTAGTTTGTGGATAAACTATGGCCATGAAATAATAGCAAGCTTAGTCCCTTGAATTTCTCCCACCCCATCCCTGAGATTGTGCTATGAAAATTAATAATTCGATTTTGAAATTTAGAAGCCAATTCATTTATCTTAATGTAACTATGATGTGATACAACTGTAAAATCTGTCACATAATCTTGATTATGAAATGATCTAACCAATATTTAAGAACAGGTGTGCAAAAAATTGAAAAGAGGGAGAAAATATAATTTGGGTTTGGCTCAACCTGAACATTTTTTTTAAAATCCTTACCTTCTGCCTTAGAAGCAGTATCAGGTAATGGTTCCAATTGGAGTTAAGTGACTTGCAGAAAAGTGGTAAGGGTTAGGCAATGAGGGTTAAGTGACTCACCCAGGGTCACACAGCTAGGATTGAATATCATTTTTAATAGATTACTTTTGTTAAGGAAATATTTATCTCTACCAAATGGTTTTGTTTTCTTGTCTACATGGGTCACCTCTTAGAGTGATGTTTTTATTGTGAATTGCACAAGTGACAAAAGAGTTCATTATAGGCAATATCTTCTGGTATTCAACAAACATCACAAGAATCTCAAGAAGAAACCACAGCAGTATTATCTGGAACAGAGCCTATGAGCCGACATATATGTATATTTGGGAGTTAGATCAAGATCTCCTACTTTCTGTACATTCTAGGAAGCAGTCTACTTATAGCTTACAGTACTAGATGGAGTATCTATTCATGGGTGACTAGTATACAGCAGGGTTGGGTTTTTTCTTTGGCAGGGTAGGAGGGTAGCAAACTAGGTGGCTCAGTGGAAAGAGCAAAGCCTGGAAATAGGCGGTCCTGGGTTCAAATTTTACCTCTGATATTTCCTAGTGGTGTGACTCTGGACAAGTCACTTAACCCCAATTGCGTAGCCTTACTACTCCTCTGTCTCAATTCTAAGACAGAAGGGTTTTTAAAAATAAAAAGTATTCCTGAAAAATTAAAGCCAAAAGAAGAAAAAACTTGCCATGTTGAATAATCAGGTCTCACCAAAAAGTTGAAAGGTCAGACTTGATCCCTTCTCCCCTAACTTCCAGCATTTTATATTTTCTGATTGTGCCTGACACATTAGATCACACCTGTAATCTCACTCTGGGGAATTACTTATATTTAAACTTATACCATGGACAAAAGTGAGCAGCTAAGCATTTATTAAGCTCCCAGATCCCACACCACACACTGGGACTACAAAGAAACAGTCTCTTGCCCTCTAGGAGCTGACAACCTAATGGAGGAGACAAGCAAACAAATATGTATAAACAAGTTACATACAAGATAAATAGAAAATAATTTACTGAAGATAGGTACTAAAGTTAAGAGGATCAGAGAAAGAATTCTTGTAGATGGTGGAATTTTATTTGGGACTTCTAGAAGAAAGTTGGGAGGCTGAGATGAGGAGGTCAAGCATTCCAGGTATTTGAGCAGCCAGAGAAAATGCATGGGTGGAGCCAGTGGAGTGTCTCCTTTGAAGAACTGCAAGTGTCACTGGATCAGAGAATGCATGTCAGGGGATATAAAGTGTAAGACTGAGTGGAGACATGGGGAGGCAAGATTACTAAGGGTTTTGGATATTAAACACAAGATGTAGTATTTAATCCTTGAGGTGATTAAAAATCACTGGAGTTTTGAGTTTGGCAGTGGCATGATCAATCCACACTTGACAACTGAGTGAATGGAGAAAGACTTGTGGCAGACAGATGCACCATCAGGGTATTAGAATTGTCCAGGCCTAAAATGTTAGAAATTGGTCCTGCACTAGATTGATGGTAGTTAGAGGACAGAAAGGGAAAATATTGCAAAGGTGAAATCAGGCCTTGGCAACAGCTTGGATATGAAGGATGGCAAGGGTGACAGCAAGGTTGTGAGGTTCTGACCTGGGAGAATGAGGTTGCTGCAACTGGGAAGAGAGAGAATATTTAGGGGGGAAATGATGAAATCCATTTTAGATGTTAGATTTAAGATGGCTACTGAATATTCAGCTCAAGATGACTATGAGGCCATTGGAAATGCTATACTGGAGGTCAGTGAAGGGGTTAGGTATAGTTAAATAGATTCCTGAATCTTGGGCATAGGGGTGATAATTAAATCTATGGGACCTGAGGGCATTACCAAGTGAAATTAATATAGGTGGAGTTTTAGAATTGCCTGGGGCTCCAAAAGATTAAAGTGACTTGACTGTGGCCACACAACCAGTATGACTTGGACACCGGTGTTCTTCACTCTTAATATTATGGCAAGCTCCCTTTCAGCCAGATAACCTGCACTGGCAAGTAAAATTAGTGCCCTGGCTTCTATAACCAAACTTCCCACAGGTATGAAAAGGACTCTTCTGGTATGTGCAAGAGATAGAACCTATCAATTAGTGAGTCTCTTCTGACCTCTAAATAGAGGACAAAAAACCTCTTCAGTTGAGTCTCCAACAAATAAAGATGATTTCCTCAAGGTTTCGGAAAGGTCTGAGGCAGTCCAGGTAGTCCAGAGTGAGTGAGACAAAAGCAGTATGACCAGGAAAAGCCATTTCAATCTGGCTGATGTCATTGGGATTATGTATAATGTTTGTTGTGTTGAATTTAATTAGGATAGAGAAATGAGGAAAAGGATTTTTGTGTAAGAAATACAGCACTAGGGAAGAGTCCTTCCATTTGATTTCTATAACACCCCCAAATTGTACTGAACTTAGTAAAATTGAAGAAGTCATCACTTGAACATTCATTCTTACAAGCTATTCCCTATGCCTGGAATAAGCTTATTCATCTCTGCTCAAGTGTCACCTTTTCCTTCATTCCTTCTTTACACCAGTAGAAAACTAATTTCCTTGAAGGTGAAGGGGCTATGAGGTTTTTTTTTTTTCTTGTGTCTATTCCAGACCCAACACAAGCATTTTTTTTTTAACCAGCCCCTGTGATTTCATTGGTGTGGGGAACCTGAAGAAATTCCCTCCTTTCTCCATGCAGATAAGCTTCTGTTCTGCAACTTAGAGCACTGGAGAATTATCTTGCACATAGTAGGTACTTAATAAATGATTGTTTAAATTCAGGTTGAAATATTAGGCACTGGAAAGTTAACTAGTTACTTCCCAGAGTTGACTATTAACAGAACTCATTCACTTACCTTCTACTTCTTCCCTCAAGTATCTGGTATGAGAATATGAAAATCCTTTACTGGAAAAGATATAATAATAATATAATAATAATAATATAATAAGATATAATGCTTAATTAATTTCTTTGTAAATCTTGTGCCGTATATCCAAGAGGGACTGATTTATTTGCCAATGTGAACCATCACCCTAGTACATGAAAGCACACTGCCAGGAGACTTTATGCAACAATCTATTTTATTTTAAATTTTATTGTTTGTTTTTTAAACATTGGACTATCTCTACCAGATTGGAAGTGCTGGGGCCACTCATAGACCCAATCCTACTTCTCTCTGATCAGTAGGAACTTTAAACTGATACTTGTCCAAACTGATTGCATTTAACCCTACAAGCAACCCCTCTTTAGAGTTCTATTATTAATGTGGAACTTAGAGCAGATCCCCTAATCAGCATTTTTAGCCCACTGTGGCTGAGAACTCCTGAATTAGCTATCCACTGTACTCAGCCTCCAGGCTAGCAGAGATTGCAAATGTCCACCACCACTCCCAGCCAAACAACTATTTTTATAGATCAGTATTTATGTGACTTAAGGGTATATCATCCCTATTTCCCAAGGATATAGATACCTAAAACTTTCCCTTAAATATGGCTACATAGGGTTTTGTCCTTCTGACCAAAAGGTGTGTTTACTAAAAGCATTTAAATATAAGCACATGCATGCACACACACACACATGCAAGATCTCTTCCAGTGAAATTCTTTGTGGCATAATTGGGATCCAGTTTGGCAGTTTTCTGGGGTCAGATTTTGAGTTTGTCTTTTAGGTCTAATTCTTCTTGATTTAGTGTTAGAATGTCCCTCATTTTCTGCCTCCTCAGTTTACAGATGAGATAATTGAGACATGCCTACAATCACACTGTAAGTGCCAAGAAAAAAAGCTTGTAGGGGTGAAGTATTAGAATTAACATTAATTGCTAAAGATTTCCTATGTAAGGTGTGCTGTGCTGACTCAGGGGGTGGTTAAACTTGATTTTCTTGCATTGTTGGCTTGAGACATTCACCTTTTCTCACCTTGTAATAAGTAGCTTGTTTTCTAAAACAATTGATTGGAATTAGGGGTGTGGAATTTCTGAACTAGAAACAAGTTTTTCCTTGTGATAAAGTAACAAGTACAGAAAGCATATAGTAGTCAATTAAAACAAACATAATTGAAGAATTGTATAACAGCTATTAGCCCACAAATATATGAGTTTGAACCTGAAAGTATTTAGGGGAAAAAATCTAAAATATACTAGGTTGGAGCCATAAAAACAACCTTCTGGGTGTTTCACTGTTTGGTATTAACTAAGAATACTCTTCAAATATTGATTTGGCTATTGAGCTTAATAGAAACATTGTGAAAATTTATGCTACTGTTTGAGACACGACAGGAAAACTAATTGGAAAGTTTTTAAAAGATTATACATGGGGGGCAGCTGGGTAGCTCAGTGGATTGAGAGCTAGGCCTAGAGACGGGAGGTCCTAGGTTCAAATCTGGCCTCAGCCACTTCCCAGCTGTGTGACCCTGGGCAAGTCACTTGACCCCCATTGCCTAGCCCTTACCACTCTTCTGCCTTGGAGCCAATACACAGTATTGACTCCAAGATGGAAGGTAAGGGTTTAAAAAAAATCATACATGTTAAACAAGAATATGCTTCTCAGTAAAGAAAATTCACATTATCAAGCCATTTGTTTTGGGGAAGTAGATTTATAAGCAGTGAAAAGAGCATATGGGACTTAAAATCAAGAGACCTTGAGTTTGAACCCCAGCCATGCTTAACTTTGATCTTAGACAATTCACTTTAACTTCTGTGCACTACATCTATAAAATAGAGACCACTGCATTTTGTGATCAAACTAAATATAATGTATAAAGCATTTTGTAGTGTTTAAAGTAATTTATTAATATCAAACAATACAGATGTGCATTTGATGATAGCATTTTAGTGTTCTTTGAAACTGAAAAATGGGTCTCATTTCCTGGGGGGAGATTGTGGCTTTGGACACTGAATCATGGAGGAATTTGGAATTAAACCTCTGGAGGCAGGGTGGTGTTGGGAATGATGTATATATGTACATATGTATGAATTTTCTTTTGTGTTTTTTATGTATGTCACACCCAGGAACTCCAGAGTGATCTGAGGAATAGCAAAACAAGTTTTCTGAGTAGCTAGGTTAACTTTGATAAATACTAACTGGACATTTTACAGAAGTCCTCAATTTTTGAGTAAAGAAGGTACTACGTAAACTAAGCTCTAATGTTGTGTGGCAAGGAAAGTACAAACTTTATATTAAATTGGTCTTTTTCATCTCATAAGGTGTTCACAAATAGTCTCTTTTTTAATACAACCACTGTATGAGGCAGAAATAAGAAAAATGAACTACTTGAAACAAAGTAGATTTTTCCATTTCCTGAAAATGGATTAGTCTATATGGGTTTAGGATGGTGGGGAGGGAGAGTTGGAAAATTGTTGAATTTAGGTCAAGTTAGTTTAAAATGAACTATCACATGTTTATGTTTCACCATATTCCTGAGAAAAGTATTAGTAATTTATTCCAATAAAAGAATGATTTTAGTATTGTTCTTTTTAGTGTTGACTAACTTTATTTTTTTTCTATAACTCTTTCCTTCTTTCTTAGACTCCATACTAAGTATTAGTACCAAGGCAGAAGAAGTACCAAGGTAAAGGCTAGGTAATGGGGGTTAAATGACTTGCCCAGGGTTGCACAACTAAGAAGTATTTCAGGTTATATTTGAACCCAGGATCTCCCAGTTCTAGTCCTGGCTCTCTTATCTACCAGTCCACCCAGCTGCCCCTATACCTTCCTTTATTCAATTAAATAAGCATTTATTAAGCACTTGCTATGCTAGGCAAAAATTAAAGGAATAGCCTGCACTCAGGTTTACAATTTCTTCTGGGCAAAACTACAGATACACAAATAAGGAAATGCACAATAAGAGACAATATTATATTGGAATGGAGAGATTATAGCACCTGGGGAATGCCTGGAAGGACTTTATAGAAGAATTGGAAACTTAGCATAACCTTTAAGGCAACTGATAGGTTTAAGAATCTGGTGGAAAAGAACATTCCCACTTCTGGTAGAGAGGAAGCCTTTGAGAAATCATTGAAGCATAGTAGGAAAGGGGCAGAGTTTGGAATCCAGAGACCTGGGCAAAGGACCTTAGGCAATCATGTTGTTTATTTTGTTGAAAGTTTCTCAATTACATTTTGCTCCCAAGAGTTTGACACCTTTAAGGTTCTTCCCAGTTCTATATTGGACAATGTGCCCTTGACATCTATTCAGGATATCCTCACTCAGAGGCAGAGGGCGGTATACTTTTACTAGCAATAAAAAATATATCATTTGTTGGCACGATTTTGAAAATTATGTTCAAATCAAATATGATTAATAATCTGATCTTTCCTCTCTGGAATATATTTCCTAGATTAGAGTCATTTTTCATTCCTAATTAAAAGAAAGTTTCAAAATTACTCCTAAGCCTTAGGAAGAGGCCCCTTTTTTATTTTAACAAAACTTTGATGGATGACATTAAGTAAAATTAATAGGCAGCCATGTCATGATCCTTTCCCAGATTTGTCTAAAGCCTCTTGTTTAGATGCCTATTTTTGCCTCTCTGGACCTCCCTACTTTGTATTAGGCTTTTATGTCAAAACTCTACCATCACTCCCAAGAAAGTGTAAACTCCTTAAAGGTGGAAACTATTTTTTAAAATTATTTTTATTAAAACCCTTACCTTGAATCTTGGAATCAATACTGTATATTGGTTCCAAGACAGAAGAGTAGTGTGGGCTAAGCAGTAGAGGTTAAGTGACTTGCTCAGGATCACACAGCTAGGAAGTGTCTGAGGTCATATTTGAACTCAGGACCTCCTGTCTCTAGGCCTGGCTCTCTGTCCACTGAGCCAGCCAGCTGCCCCCTGGAACTATCTTTTTTAAATCTTCATGTTCCCTGAAGAATAACCTAGTGTATTGGATGTTATAGGACAGCGATAGTGAACCTTTTAAAGGCAATGTCCTCAGGTGCCCATGAAGAGGGGGAGGGGGGCAGCCTGTCCCTGTCCCTCTGGCTTTCTAGTAACAAACTCTGGTTAACTATGTGCTGGGGTGACAGGGGGGGCTCTGATGCCCCCTCTGGCACATATGCCATAGGTTCACCACCACAGACATAGGAACTTGAAATTTTGTTGACTTGAATTATTCACATTATAAAATGTTTTAAAGTGACTACAATCTTACAATATTGTACTCATGACTTTTATGAATCCATCTTCATAACATTGCTTTCATTATTTCACTCTTCTCAAGAATCTCTAAAATAATAGTTTGCATTTAATTGGCGTTTAAAAGGTAAATAAATATTTTTGTGCATTTTGTCCTCAAAACAATCTTGTCAAGTTAGTACTACAAGTATTATACCCATTTTATAGATGAAATGAGAAAGATTAAGTAATTTGCCTGGGTCACAGGTAGTAAGAGTCAGAGCTTGGATTTAAACTCCAAATCCATTGTTCTTTTATTTCACTAAACATATTTAGCTTCCTGGATTTCCAGGCCCTGTAATTTGTCCCACAGATAACTGATCTAATGTTACTCCTTTATATTTTTCAATATGTAACTTCTTTGCTAATGGACTGGTCCCTTCACTTATCCCATGCCCAGGCTGTATCCCTGAGCTAGTGCTTTCTTCCTTGTGTCTCAGATGTATTCCTTCCCAAATTCTTATAACTCTGGTTTCTGCCCCGTGTCCCCAGGAAGCATTTTGGCTATAGCAAATGCTGTACTTAGAGAATTACAAAATGTCCAAGTTAAAAAGAGAACCTTGAAGATAATCTAATTTTACCTCGGTTTTACATAGGAAGAATCTTAGATACTCAGAGGGAGGCCGAAGTCATAGACACTCTTTGCGTACTTTGAGAGGTGAAGAAGGACAGACCCCAGTTTGAATCCTCTCTCAGACCCTCACCAGCCCAGTGACCCCAGGAAATTACCAAAATCACCTTTGAATTGAAAGGCTTCGACTTGATGGTCTATAAGGCATCTTCTGGTTCTAAAGTAGCTCTTCCAGCTTGGGCCCCTCAGCCTCTTTTATCTCAGTATTTATGCACATGGCATGAAATAGGGGGAGTTGTTATTGCCACTTTCAGAGGGGAAAACTGAGGCTGAGAGGTGGCATGATTTGCCCAGGGTCACACTGCTAGAAAGTATCTGCAAGAAGATTGAACCCCTTAAAGGCCTTTTCTAATGCCAAATCCAAGCAAGCTGCTCTCAGCTCCTAAGCTCTTTCTTGGGCACAGACTGTTTCCATGCATTTATATAGCACCTTCGCTGGACACTTTATTGCTAGGTGCTTTACAAGTATCTCATTTGTTCCTCATATCAGCTCTGAGAGATAGCTGCTTTTACTATTTCCATTTTATTAGTACGGAAACTGGGTAAAGGACTTGCCCAGGGTCACTCAAATAGTAAATATCTGTGGCTGGATTTGAACTTAAGTCTTCCTGTGCTTAAGACCCAGTGCTCTATCCAGTGTACTGCCTAGCTGCTCCAGAATACAACCTAGTAAAAAATGAGTGGGAAGCCTGCTATGAAAACTTTCCACAATTGCAAATTGGCAATTAATTTGTAACTGACAGTCTAGAGAATTGTCTGAGGCTGCCGAGGTCTGGTCACACAGATACTATGTTATTAGACTTGAACCTATATCTTCCATACCAGTACTGGCCTTTCCATTGTACCATTCAGCCTTTCTGATGACAGGGAATAGTGTGGGATGGAAGTCATACCATAGTGGGCTTTAAATGCAGAGCATTTGTGTCTTAGCTCCCTACCTCACAAAGTTGTTGTAAAGATCAAATGGCATAATCAGTGTAAAGCACTCGCAAAGCTTAAAAGTACTCTGTAAATGTCAGCTATTTGTATTCTGGTATTTTTGAGGTTTGGTAAATGTTTATTAATTATATTACTATCATTAATTGCTTTGAATTATGCCTTGTTTATTCATTTTATTCCTAAAATGATCATGTAGGACTTAGAGCTGTAAAGGACTTAACTCTTCAAGTTAATCTTGCAGTTTATTAAAGGAAACAAAATTGAAGATTATTCACATTATCTTTGGAAAGTCAGCTGGTAGATATGATTAGGCTGCAATAAGTTATAATTGAGGAATTACTACCCAGGAAAAGTAGGGTAAAGGCTGTCATTGGAAAACTGTATGACCAGAAAAAAGATGAACAAATACCGAGATCAAGAGACAACCTATTAGGTAGCTACTAGGTTCAATTGGTGTCTTTAATTTCAAGAGCAGCCCACACACTACATAGGGTGAATTCTTTGTACTGAATTTGCAGTGGAAAAGGACAAGAACTGTACCAAATGGGTAGATGGCATTAAATAAAGATTAATTGGAAATATTGGGTGTTATGTTGTATTTCAAACCTGTTTTTTTTTTTCTTCTGCAAAGGGCATAATTACATTAACGTTTTTTAGGCAATTAGAGTGCATACTGAGAGGCAACTAGGAGTAGTGAAGATGCCTGTGACATCTTGCCCTGGGCCAGTCATTTCACCTCTCAGCCCCCTAAACCCCCTGAGACTTGAAATTTTAGGAAATGTGTGTCCTCTTTGGATTGGGTTCCCTATACTAAAGAAATTTAAATTCCAAGCTTATTCCCTGTCTGTGCATCTCATTTAATTAAAGAGTAATTATTTAGAATATCAAAACAGCCTGTAACATTAGACTGCCCTGTTAGTGGCTAAAGAAATGAGTAATAGAATGAGGAATCTTCTTTTGCCTTTGCTGCAAATTGCAGGGCTTAAACCAGGTTAGAACTGCTTATTCTTGTGGCCTGGGCAGTCTGGTGAAGCCTATGGGAACTCCTTCTCAGAAAAAAATGTTTCTGAAGGCATGAAATACTTAAAATGTATAAAGGAAACGTGTTGTTGAAATATGATTTATTAGCAGTGTTTTAAATTCCTGTACTTAAGGTTTTTTCCCCTTTGTTTTATTTTTAAACCCTTACCTTCTAGCTTAAGTTCCAAACCAAAATTGTTGTAAGGGCTAGACAATGGAATTGAATGACTTACTCAGTGTCTTACAGCTAGAAACCATCCTATACTTTAAGGGGGGTGGGGGTCCTTGAGCCAAATGTAAGACTACATTATCCCTGTCAAATTTTATTTATTAGAATCAACAGATTTCTAAGCTACTGAGATCCTTTGTCTTCTTGGGTATAGCTGTCCCTAGCATTCTATCATCTACAGATTTGTTGAGCAGTCACCCTGGATATCTCTGGGTATGAAAAAGTATGTTGACAGACTGTGATACTCTGCTAAAACCCCCTGATAGAGGTGACCTTGAAGAATTAAAGATAAATCAGATAAAGGCAAACCCTTCAGTCAGTTCTAAATCCACCTCATTGTATTATTATCTAAACCTTATCTGCCTACCTTTTTCACAAGAATAGCATAAAGTGTTTTATCTAATGCTTTGGTAAAATCAAAGTAAACCTATAGCAATCTCCTGATTATTAAAAATTCTTAGAGGATTTAGTGCCACCATGTTTAATGGATAGAGCTTTGAACTGGATGTTAGGAGTTCTGATGTGAGTTCTACCACTAATTCGTTCATATTGCGATATACAGATAATATTACCTCAGTGGGCTTGATTTTCCTCCTTTGAAAGTTGAGTTGAATTAAGTTCTCTGAAAGCCTCTTTCTTTTCTGTCCCTTTGCTGGCTAATCTATTCTCCGCCAAACTTTCTTCTCTGCAACCATATTTCCAAAATTTCCCCAAATTCCACGAGTTTCCAGTATTAACTGGAGTTGGCTCCTAAAACTATCTCCAACTTGGATCTCTTTGATAAGCTCACCTACCACCCCAAACTTGAGACATCCAAAAACTACCACTCTACAAGAATTTCCAAACAGAATTCCCCATAGCATGACAGGTTCACACAACAAATATCAATTCTAATTTGTCAAAAATAGCAAATTGGGTTTTGTTTCTTTGGGTCTAGATCTGTAGTTTCAAGCAATTTGGGGAATTCTTTAATTTGTCTTAGAAAATTATTTGCCTGGGAAACTGAAGTGTTATACCTGTCTCATCCTGTTCAGTTTCACATCAAGCATATAAGCTTTTGGCAAGTAGGTATTGCTTTATTTATTGTCTTTGTAGCCACAGTGGCTGGCACATAGTAGATTAGGATTAAAAATTTGTAGATTGAATAATGTATATAAAGCTGGACTTAATAATAGATTCAGGTCTTTCTTTCAGACTTCAGGGTCTGCCTGTCCAACTACCCCTTTTGGAGTCTTATCAGACTGTCTCAAGCTACTTTCACATACAAAATAGCCACTTAAATGATCTGTTTCATTTTTTCCAGTTATTTGGTTTAAAACATGCTGAATTTTAAAAAACATGCTGAATTTAAAAAAAAAAAACCCTCTAGATAATTACATAGATTCTCTACATAGTTTTGTATATAAAATACAATCTTAGGTTAGTAGGATATTAACATTTAAAATACCAGAAGAATTGAAACAAATACTAAATAATTTACTTTCTAATCTAGTAACTCTCAGAAGCTTTTGAGAAATGGTTTTTGCCCTTGAGGTATAGAGACTTTGCACAAGTTTGGCCTCAGTCACCTGACTTCTAATCATATGACAGGATTAACATCAGGAAGTGTGAAGGTTTGAATAACCTTCTGAAAAGTTCTTGAAAAGTTTCTGTAAACTTTTAAAATTGGATAATGGATGTTTCCCTCAAATTAAGTGTAGTATCAAATTAGACTATATTTAGAAGAAAGAGAAATCAGCAATTATTTAAAATGAAGATTTCATCTTTTTTTTTTTAAGCATTGCAAAATTAAGAAATGTAAAAGTTGAATTTTTAAATGATCTCTTATAGATTACTATTTATGATATACCCTATGGAAGATCAATAAACATTAATTTATTCTAATACAGTGGTTTTATTAGGGAAAATTGTGGGAATTAATAGCTTTAGTTAATGAAATCTACCCCTAAGGATCTTGAGTGAAGATTTTTTGGGGCAGTCCTTTTTCGTATTGTACTTAAACTAGTTTTCTTAAGTATCCTTTTACAATAAAAACATTTTTTCAAACATTTCTTCTTAAACAATATTGACTTTACCTCTTATTTGTAGCAGTCTCAAAGATAAGGTAATACTTACCCCTTGACAAGCTTCCTGATTTATTGCTCTATCCCTACTTGAGAATTGCATTTTTATAAAGAGGACTGAATTTTTGGCATTTTTATTAGTATTTTAAAAAATCTTTTGCTTTCTATAAACATATAACACCTACTATGATAATTACATTGTTTCTTCTTTCTAACCTTTTTGTAAAAAATGAAGCCTTAAGAATCAAAACCTTACCCAGTAAACTTAATTCTTTTTGAGGAGGGGACAAGAGAGACTGGGTTTTTCTACCTGGCTGGAAGTAGAGCAGAAATGTCCAATCCCATTGCAAAATGTCATGGGAAGTTTGACTGCTCTATTTCAGTCCCTGGGCCAGTTCACCCCTTCTTAGGCAGCTCTCCTGTCTTCATGTGGCTGGCACACCTTTGTCATTGATACATTTCCTCCATGTTATCTTTAAGCTACTGGCTGCTCACAGTTCATCTCTGGAAACCTTTCAAATGTTTTTTCACAAATGTGAACCAGCCTGTTTTTTTTTTTTATTCAGTTAGCCATAAAGAAAAAAGAATAAAAGATCCCAATTGGCATTAAGACCAGGCAATGAAAAGTAATTGGATGATCAGACCTTTAAGTTAATCTTTCACTATATACATTTAGAACTATGTGCCTTTAAAAGACAGCCTCAAAGCTTAAAAAGACCTAAATTCAAGACACATTATTTGTAGAATCCTAAGCAAATACTTAAGCTTTCAGTGGTCTGGAAGACAGATATTCACAAGGATATAAATTGAAGAGACCCATATTGTCAGAGGGAGTTTCCTTATCTGAGAATTCACTTGGCCATTGAAATCACACTCCACCCCATCCCTATCCTATTTTATTTAGGAGAGGCAATCCAAGTAGAGTTGTGTAAGTTTGAATATCTGTAGAAAGTTAAAATAAAATCACTACATAGTATTTATTTAATGTTAAATAATTGCCAGCATTGCTATAAATCAGCTTTTTAGATAACTAAATCTCAAAAATCAAGTCAGTAAATAATTAGAATTTGCTAGAATGTAAAGCAAAGTTTATTACTTTTTTTTTTTGCTATGTGTATTCACAACTCCTTGGTGTGGCTCCTGGAACAAAGTGGAAGCTTAATAACTGCTTATTGGATTCGGTTACTTATAGAAAATACCTTTATTATATGGGCCAGGTAGCATAATCCATAGCTTCAATATAAATGTCATAGTCATGACTTAGAAAATTTTTTTACTCGTTTTTATCAAGAGGATTTGGGGAAGAGGGTGCATATGGTAAAGAGCCCAAATAACCTAATTAGAGAATTCTCTCTATAATTGAGTGTGACTTGAACCAGATTAGAATGTATAAGGTAAATGTTTAAACAAAATAAATAAAAATATAATACTAATACTATATAGATAATGTTAAATTCATGGTTTTCTAGGTCAGCTTCCCTCCAGTTTGACAACCCTGTCTTAAATTATCAGGGAAATGCCTGAAGATTGGCTTTAGGTTATTGTTTTGAGCTAAGGATCAAAGACATCAGAGGTTTCTCCCTTCCCTCCCCCTTGGTGTTCTATATGTGAAATGTTAATACATGTGAAATGTTCAGATTCCAGGGGAGAGGGAGAGAGAAACTCAATTTCTACCAAGATAATAAAGGAATAAGAATATCTGTATACATATATTGAATTATACTGCTCAGACTGGAGGATAATACTTGAAATTATGGGATTCTTAAAAGCAAAATTAGAGCTTTAAACATGTAAGAAGGAAAGTCATTGAGACCACAAGTCAAATACTATAAAATGGCATTGTCTTAACAGGTCCTAAAGAGTTAGAACCTAGATCTCCTCCTGGCTCAGAATCCAATTTGAATTTCTCTATACCCAGTTGGTAATCATTAAGTGATCTTGGTAGATCACTTTTCTAACCAATTTTCCCTTAAGGGAAAGATGTGTTCGTCTTCTTTACCTCCCAAGAATCTTAAATATCTAAAAAGCATTTTGAGCTATTTACTGTAATCAAATACCATTTTTGTTCATTTGGACTTATGTTCCCCTCAGGTGATTGATATGCACCTTTAATTGAAATACATATGTTTATATTTTTAAATTACTAATTACATATATGAGGCTATTGAGGAAACACAGTGAGTAGAGTACTAGGCCTGGAATCAGGAAGACATGGTGAGTTCAATTCCAGCCTCATACTAACTAGTTGTGTGACCCTAGGCAAGTCACTTAACTGTTTTGCCTGTTTCCTCATCTGTAAAATGAGCTGAAAAAGGAAATGGCAAGCCACTCTCGATCTTTGCCAAGAAGACAACAAATGGGGTCACAAAGAGTCAGATGCTATTAAAACAACTGAACAACAACAAAGTAGATATGTATATATGGAGGGAGAAAGAATACCCTTTAAATCAGGAACTCATATATTCTTCCATATTCTAAAAGCTTATAGCTGTTGGAAAAGGAAGTTAAGAGTTTGGAAATTCACTGCCTAAATGACTTGGTAATTTCTGTATCCAGTCATAAGGTACTGATGATACATCCTGTTTTTCAACTGCTGCCTTAATAAGTTCATAGATTTAAAATTAGAAGGGATTTTAGAGGTCTTATCTAGAGGCTTCAAACTCAAGGTCCATAAAATTCACAAGTGATGCCTGAAGCAGATTAAACTGTAATTGGGAGATGTAAAAAAAAAAAAGAAAGAAAAGACAATAAAACATAGATAGTGTTCATTTGTGGTATTTGAAATCAATGTGCACATCCCTGCAGGGATCCATTTTATCTGAAGTGACACCACCATCATATCTTTATGTGGAAAGAAATGGGCTCCCTTATCCAAATAGTGAAGCAAACAGCAAGACCAACATTTTAACTCCAAAATCAATGCTACTTTCTAATATATTAGGTACACATAGAGTAGGGTCAAATGATAAGCAAGTTTTGACATTTTTTACCTATGTGTATGTAAATTTTACCAGGAAAAGTTTTTGCCATTGACTTTTAATATTTAGTACCACAACCCTTCTTTGTTATGGTCAGTGTAGTGGGAGACCTACCTTCTCTACAACTGTATGGTGTAAAATGACAGTTATAATTAGGTTCACAATCATAGTGTGGGAAAACTGCTCATAAATAATTTAGATCACTGCTAGCCACTGCAAAAACCCTTTTGCAAAAAATTTCCTGTTGAACTTGATGTATTTCTACATTAGACTATAACTGCAGGCATTTCCTTTTTTTTTTAAACCCTGACCTCTCTTAGTATCAATTCTAAGGCAGCAGAGTGGCAAGGGCTAGACAATTGGGGTTACATGACTTGCTCTGGCTCACACAGCTAGGAATATCTGAGGCCAGATTTGAAACCAAACAATCACATCTTTAAGCTGGACTCACCTAACTGCCCCTGAAGACATTTTCTAAAAACACTATTTTTCCAAAATTGTTCAGATTGTTCTGAGTCCCCACAGAATTAATCTTGGTTCTTCTAGTTTTAGCATTATTTAAAAGTTCAAGTGTGATTTACAAGATGATGTAGGTTCAATTAATTCTTTACTGACCCCAAAGTAATTTAGTAAAATAATATTTACATATTATTTTAAAGATTGCCAAGTACTTTCTATATTTTGCTTCATTTCATCCTAGAAGCACCCTTGTTAAATTTCTCTTGTAGGCAGCTAGGTGGCTCTGAATTTAATTCAATTCAGCAAGTATTTGTTTAAGCACAAATATGTGTTAGATGGCTAAGGGCAGTTAAGTGAGACCGAGAATAGATTGCTTGGACCTGGAGTCAGATGTGGCCTCGGACATTTCGTAGTAGCTGTGTGACCCTGGCCAATTCATTTAACCTTGTTTGCCTCTGTTTTCTTATTTGTAAAATGAGCTGGGAAAGGAAATGGCAAACTACTCCAGTATTTTTGCCACACACACAAAAAAAAAAACCTCAATGGAGTCCTTCAGAGTTGGACACAATTGAAATGACTGAATAACAACAAAATTTCTCTTACACTGCTGCCTGGGTGATATGTGAATTGTGGAGAAACCTCACATAAATTATATGGGGGGCGGGGCTTTGTAAATGCTGTCCTTCCAGATATTAGATAACAGTTTTATTCAGTGGGAGGATCCCTTTTGTTTTAGTACAAGTTGTTGAATAGTTGGTTTGAAACATTCCCCTTGTTAATGTTATCTTTGCTTTTATAGATGACCTATACTTACTGTGCCCTTGCTAATCATTTTTGGCCTTTATAGCTCTTCACAATAAGGCTCTATCATATCTTTCTTCACATTCCAGACTGGCTCCCCTGCCTACTATTCCTGCACTTCTGGCCTCCAGGCCTTTCTAATGACCATCCCTGTGCCTGCAATAACTCTTCTCACCAACATCACTTGTAGCCCCTGGTTTCTTCAAACTGTTCTTCTATGCACGCCTGCATACACATACACACACTTAGTGCACCACACCCTTTACACTTATTTTTATATCTTTTTGTCTGCCCGATCACCTGACTTTACAGAATATCTGCTGCTTTGGGACAGGAATTCCTTCCTTTTTAAATTTTATATCTAAAGTACCTAACACTGAGTATCTGGCATATTTGACCAAACTACAGGTCATGCCTGCTTTTTTGTGACCCCATTTGCGGTTTTCTTGACAAAGATTTGTCATTTCCTTCTCCTGCTTATTTTACAGATGAGGAAACAGAGGCAAAAGATAACTTGCCCAGGGACTCATAGCTAGTAAGTGTCTGCTGCTACATTCTAACTCAGGAAGATGAGTCTTCCTGATTTAAGGTCCAAGCATTCTATTATCTGGCCCCACTTCGACACATATTTGTGCTTAAACAAATACTTACTGATTTGAATTCAATTTTGAAAACTACAAACTATGCTGATTGTTCCTCCCAGAGTAGTGCTATTTAAACCCTTACTGGGCCTCCACTTGGGCTAACTACAGTGGTTAGTTTTGTCTGATTTCTACTCTTCTCTTCCCCCCTAGCTACCAATGAAACCTAAATTTGCTTGTTGAGGCCAAAAGGAAAAAAAAATCTAGTCTTTCTTTCACCAGACAGTTTAATAGGTATTAAGGAACAGAGGTGGGATTTGAGTCTTCCAACCTCAATCTAGCATTCTTTTCATAGAAATTACACTTCTTCCCCTTTTGTTTCTCCTCAGCTGACCTGATTGCATTATTTTCTCCAAGCAGTAACCCATCTTCCCACAAGATTTCATGAACTCTGAAACCCTCTGCTCCTGAAGCCTGTCTCTTCCTCTGATTGGAGAGGGGGAGGGTAGACATCTAGAGAGGTCCTCCCAGATCCTCCATTTAAGGAGGACACACAGGGCAGCCATCTCATCATTTCTCACCAGGCCAGAGTTTTCTTCATTGGCCTCTTCGCCCCCATACCTTCTTCAGCTTTTATGAGCAGCTTGAGATTAGAGACTCTCTTGCCTTCCTTTGTATCCCCAACTCTTAGCAGAATGCTAGTACATATTAGTCACTTGATGTTTATTGACTGACTTAGGATCTCTTCAAACTCCTAAAAAGAAGGTTCTTTAGAAGCAATATTAATTAAGTATGCCAAATTAATTACTTTATTGGATTAAGGATTTTGTGAGTAAATAGATGAGAGTCAGCATGGTGTTGGGATAGATAGAGCTGTGGTCCTGGAATCGGGGAGACTTGGGTTCAAATGTCATCTCAGACACTTCTTAACTGTGTGACTGTAGGCAAGCCACTTAACCCTGTTTGCATCAGTTTTCTCATGTGTAAAATGAGTTAGAGAAGGAAATGGCAAACTGATTCAATATTTCTGCCAAGAAAATCCCAAATGGGGTCATGAGAAGAGATAGACACAACTGAACTGACAAAGGGATGTTTGTTTCAAACATTTATTGTTTTAATATCCAAAATTCATATGACATTAAAGTTTTCCAAGCAACTTAAATACAGTATTAATTTCCGTTTTCACTACAACCTGTGAAATTGCTACTATGCACATTTTACTTTATTTTTAAATTTCTTATGTATTTACAAACAGAATTTCTCTTGTAGTCCAAGAGTTCTGGTATCCTTTGGTAATTCCAAGTCTAATGTGATCTTTCCATTATACTATGCCAGTTTTCTTTTGTCCTGCAGCCTATATCATCTGAGAATTTGCCAGTAAAAAGAATATCTAGAAAGAATCAATCTGTGCCACAAAACTCCCAGACGATTAAAATGTAATTCAGAAGTGTTTTAACATGGATAATGTTAATTTGATGTTTCTGAGGCATGGTGTGGCCTTCAAGGCTTCTCTATTTGAGTTTGAGATGACTCAGTTAGAGGATACATGGTGTCTGGAACAGACATAGCAAAATGGAAATAAAGTAGACTTCTGACTCTGATTTGTCACTGCAGAGTTTTCTCAGTTTTTGTGAGGGAGAGACTGATGGATGATTCACTAAATCAGGTGATCCTGAGTGTTGCTAAAGTTTCCCTTCTGCAGCAGGCTTTTTGAATCTTTTTCAGAAGCAAAAAAATAGAAACATAACAATAATTTGTGACTAAGTGGACCCTAGGTTTCTTATTTGTCATTTTTTTATTTTTAAAGATTTAAAAATGTTTTTCCTCCTAAAAAGGAAGGAGTCCTATCTTGTCCACTACAAAACAACTAAAGTTTAACTTTTGTGATTACAAGTTGATTTTTCTTTCATTGCAGAATTATGTATCTCACTGGATGCATTTTGCTACTTATTTAAAGCAGTTTTTAAAGAGGTAACTTTTTTTTTTAGATAAAAAGCTTCTAGGACATATGTATCAAGTAGAAGTTATTAAATACCACAAATGTATAAATGCCTAAGATTACAAATATCCTATTTGATCCTCATAAAAACTCTGGAAGGTTACTATTATCCTCATTTATAGTTGTGAAAACTGAGGCAAAAAGTGACTTGTTTGAGTCACATAGCTAGCAAGTGTCTGAGGCCACATCTTCTAGTCCCTCTCACCATCTCCCCCACAAAAGTACCTGGTATTTATTTTGTATATACTTACATAAATGGTCTTTTTTTCTCTCCCCAAAAATTTTTTTGCACATAACAGGAACTTACAAATACTTGATAATATTGAATGATTGATTCAGAGTAGATTTACAGTAACATCTTTGGAATTTGTTCCTATGTAAGATTTAAGGGACACACAACAGTGTTTTCCTATCCTATAATAGTTTTCCAGTGTTATTGACTATATTAAAGCATATTGTTGCTTTAGCAATATATGAATCCTTCTGTTTTCTCTTGTCATGTCATCATCTGACTCAGAAGTACACCGGTAGTTTGAGACTTCTTGTTTGTTTTTTGAGGTCTAATATTGTCAGGGCATAGGCACAATCCCAAGGCCAAATGAACCCCTGCAGAACTAAATTTCAAGATGGCTTTATGAATTGTTACATCTAAATAAATTGAGAGTGTGGAGTCCCAACCTGAACCATTCAGAAAATGGAGAAATCTAAAACACAAAGGAGATTATTTGAATGAAATGGCTTCCTTTCAAAAGTTTTTGTTTGCCTGCAGTCAGTCTCCATCAATTCTTTCTCTGACTGTTGATAGAATTTTTCATCGTGAATCCTCTGAAATTGTCTTAGATCGTTTTATTGCTGATAAGTCATATACAATTAATCATTTTACAGTGTTGCTATTACTGTGTACAATGTTCTCACTTCATTCTGCATCAGTTTGTGTAAGTCTTTCCAAGTTTTTCTTGAGCATTGTGCTCATCATTTCTTTCTTTTTTTTATAAACCCTTACCTTACATCTTGGAGTCAATACTGTGTATTGGCTCCAAGGCAGAAGAGTGGTAAGGGCTAGGCAATGGGGGTCAAGCGACTTGCCCAGGGTCACACAGTTGGGAAGTGGCTGAGGCCAGATTTGAACCTAGGACCTCCCGTCTCTAGGCCTGGCTCTCATCATCATTTCTTAAAGCACAGAATATTCCACCATAATCATATCCTGCATCTTGTTCAGCCTTTCCCCAGTTAATGGGTATCTCCTCATTTTCCAATTCCTTACTCTCCCCAAAAAGAGCTGCTCTAAATATTTTTGTAAACATAGGTTTCTTTATCTCTTTGAGATACAGACCCAGTAGTGATTTTGCCAGGTCAAAGGGTATGCATAGTTTTATCACCCTTTGGACATAGTTCCCAGTTGTACTCCAGAATGAATGAATCAGTTCACAATTATACCACAGCACATTAATGAACAAGTTTTCCCACATCCTCTTCATTATCATTATCCTTTTCTGTCCAATCAGATAGGTGTGAGATGCACCTCAATTTGCATTACTCTAATCAGTAGTGCTTTAGAGCATTTTTTCATATCACTATATAGCTTGACCAATATGATTCTTGTAAGAGGTATCTCATGTCAGGAATTGAGAGCTGGCAAAACTCATTAGGAGCTATCAGAATTGACAAGAGATGGAAACAAAAGTGGGAGAAACTCAAGTTTGTAGAAGGGTCTCTCCTAAAGAATGAGAGACTCAAGCTCCATTCAACACAGAAATAAGAAAAGAATTTTGTTTAAAGAAGTTGTATAATTACCTAATAATAGCCTGGGTGCTAATGAGATTGCCTTAGGGCTGATAGATAAGTCCAGGGGCTAGTAGAGTATCCTCTCTGGAGCTGATGGAATAGCAGTTCCCAATATGGAATAGCAATTTCAGCTGAGTAGTAGGTTGGCATATTTATTAGGATCTGAGGACTAGTTATCTCCCAGAGAAATCTTCACCTCTCCCAAAAACCCTGGACAATGGGCATGGCCAAATTCAGGTGGAAGTGTGTTTAAGGGTTTAAGGTGTAAGTCCTAAGGAATAAGGAGCAGACAGATTTGGGGGGATTCTTCTGGAATATCAAGAGTCCCCAGGGCACAGGTTCCTTGTTCCCCATTGTCCACCTTGTCATCATTTGTCTATGTGGGGAAAGTCTCTCTGCCCTTCTGGAATGAGAATATGGGGGTCTGTACATTGGAGGACCACTATAGGTAATTATATAGTTCTAGACAGTTCTAATCTAAAATATAGAAGAATGTGAGTAATTAATAAAACAGATTAGGCACAAAGCCTAATATAGAATAATACAGCTCCAGGTCACAGGATGGATAACCAATCAATCTGCAATTTATGCTTGATTAATGCTGGAAAGTACAGGTTTTGCAGTTGATACTTTAACTCATGCTAACTAGTGAGAAATGCAAGATTTCAGAGTATGAATGTCTTCTTCCTATTACTACCCCTTACTGTCTACTGCCCCCTCACAAGAAGTAGAAGTGAAGAATGGATGTACTTGTGTAGAAGTAGAGTGAAGAATGGATGTGAAAGATGTTGAGAGAAAATAAACAAAATCTGGCCACTAATTGGTATGGGGAAGTGAGGGGATGACTTGATTTTTTTTTTTTAAACTAGACTATTAGAAAAATGGTAGTGTATTAAATAGAGGAAGTTAGGAGAAATGGATTTGGGGGAAATTATGAGTTTTCTTTTGGACCTATTGAGCTTGAAATGTATATGGAACAACCACGTAGAGATAGCTAATTGGTAGTTTGAGTTATGAGGATGAATACCAGAAGAGACTATAAATTTAACTCATTTGTATAGGGATGGCAGTTAAACCTATGAGATCTGATCAGATCATCTGGAGTAAGTGTAAAGAGAAGAGGCCCAAAATACAAATGAGGAAACTGACATTAACAGGGTTAAATTATTTGCCTAATGTCACAGCTACTCAGTAACTGAAGCCAAATGAACTCAGAAAGAGGAGTCTTCCTGAATCCAAGCCTGGCATTCTGACTCTGCCATGTAGGCTCTCTATTTCTGGGTACAGAGATACTTTTTATTAAATGGGGATAGAGCATGGGTCCTGGAGTCAGGAAGACCCGAGTTTAATTCTGGCCTCAGACATTTACCAGTTGTATGACCTTGGGCAAGCCACTTAACCCCTGTTTGTCTTACTTCCTCATCTATAAAATGAACTGGAGAAGGAAATGGCAAATCACTCCAGTATCTTTACCAAGAAAAATCCCTAAAAGGGGTCACAAAGAGACTTTCCTGATTGAAAACAGCTCAACAACAAGAAATGGGAAACAGGACTGAAGAGGAAGAAGGGGGAAGAAGAATGACATGTAGATAAAAAGGGGATCATTAGTCCTAGGCATAGTAAAATCTTAACTAAGAATGTTCAAATAAGTTTAGGACTCTTTCTTTTGGAAAGAGTTGGAAATTGAAGGAATGTCCATCAATTGATATGACTGAACAGGTCATGGAATATAAATATAATGGAATACTGTTATTCTTTAAGAAATTTTGAAGAGAATAATTTCAAAGAAACCTGGGAAAACTTGAATGTGTGAAGTTAGCAGAACCAAGGAAACAATTTGTACAAAGACAAAAACTTTGAAAGACTTAAGAATTCTGAGCCATACAGTGACCAACCAGAGAACTCTTGATGAAACAACATGCCATTTACCTCTTGATAGTTAGAGGACTAAGTAAAGAATGAGATATATATGTGTGTATATTAATATATAGTAGAAATATATTTATCTATAAATTAAGAGGTAGGGGAAAGTTCTTATTATAAAACATGTATAGTCATGTGAAGCAAATTTCTACATTAATCATGCACATGATTTATTTTTGGAGAGAGAAGGAAGGAAAGAGTAGATTTTTGCTGATTGGGAGCACCCAGTTAACTGCAAAATAAAAGCCAGGCACTGTCTAGTATTCTGGACCCTCTGAAATCTCATACCAGTCTTATTATTTCTTCATACATCCTTGCAAACCTTCTACTCTGGATATCCCCAACTCTAATTTCCATGCTTTTCTTTGCTGTTATGCTCATATTCATGACCCTCCTGACTGAGAATGCCTTTCTCTAGAAGTAACCCTAGAGGTCATGTTATCAACTCACTAAGAAATGAAGAAACATCCTGCAGATCCAACTTAATTCATACCTCTTCCATGAGTTCTCCCCTAATGGTTCTAAGCTTATCCCTCATTCTTATGAAATTTAAATATTTATTGTCTGTTCTGTTCATCTGGCATTTTGCCACATGGCTTTCTGATATCTTGTATTCTTGTATTATTCTATATCATTCAACTCTTAGAATTTCTATTTGGCCAAGAGAGCAGGACTACATTGAAAATGTAGAAAGGCAGATTTAGGAACAATAAAAAGAAAATGCTCTAAATAGACCTTTTTGGATAACAGTGAATTTTTCTTCATTGAGGCTATTTTTTTAGAGGCGTGGCTGTGCATCATTGGACTATGAACTGAGATGGCTCTAAACTGTAAGCTCTATCATTTTCCATTCCACACAACTGTGTTTCATCCAAAATAAACTACTTAACATTTCCAAGTCTCATCCTGTCTTCTCAGGGCTCCACATTTATGTATACCAATCATACAAGTTGTCATGCCTGGAATAGATTCCTCTCAACTGGCTAAAACCTCTTCTTTCAAAGAATTCAGATTTTCTCTTTCTTTTTTTATATTAATCACATTTCATCCATGAAGCTGTTCCTGATCTCTTAGTTCTTTAAAAATCTCTGGTTCTCTAAATCAAAATTTTCTCATGTGTAAAACAAGGAGGTTTTCCTAAGTCTCAACCATTATTTCCTAGGGATTGGGACTTTGTGATGTACTTTAGGGTCTCCATGGCATTAAATATGGTTCTGTACAAATAATGAGGCCCATAGGCAGAGTGTAGTAAAATTGCATGAAGCATTCTTATTTTAGGAACAACCCTGATGCAGTGGATAGAACCAGGAAGACACGGTTCAAGTCCAGCTTCTGACACACAGGCTGCTTCTATAACCCCTGGAAGTTACTTAATTTCTCAATACCAGAGGCGGCTAGTTGCAGAGAAGTTGCTGAGCTGCTTTAATAGAAGTTTCCTCACCCAGGCATTTCTTTATGTCAGTGAAATCACATGGGCAGCCACTATCCTTATATTTTAGATGAATTTCAGATTGGAGTCTGCTTTGAATACTTTCCTGAGTAATAATGAACTTATTACAAAATGCTGTGGTGTCCATTACTAAAGTTATTGTTGATTTAAAAACATTTGATCATAGAAGAATCCCATGTATAACAAAATATTCATAATCTTTTGAAATGGGAAAAAATTGGCAACAAAGTGAAGCGTTAATTAACTGAGTTTACATGAATAAATTTATGATGTGTAATAGAATTTTTTTTGTTAATAAAGATACTTTGTTTTACCAATTGCATGAAAAAAACAATTTTCCACGTAAGTTTTCTTAAGTTGTATGGTCCAAACTGTCTGCCTTCCTTTTCCAAGCAGTCTGATCTGGGCAATACACATACCATCATGCAAGATATATTTCTTTGTTCATTTTATAGGAATATAAAAATATATAAAACCAATAAAAGCCCACATGTATGCTTTGATCTGCTTTCTGACTCCAACAGTTCTTTCTCTGGAGGTTGTTGATATTCTTTATCATAAGTCTTTCAGAAATATTTTGGATCTTTGTTTTACTGAGAGTACCTAAGTCTGTTACAGTTGATCATTCCACAATATTGCTATTATTGGGTACAGTGTTTTCCTGGTTCTGCTTGTTTCATTTTGCATCAATTCATGTAGGTCTTTCCAGCTCTCTGAAATCATTCTGTTCATCTTTCTTACAGCACAATGGTATTCCGTCACCATCATATACTACAATTTGTTCAGCCATTCCCCAGTTGATGGACATCCCTTTAATTCCAATTCTTGCCACCACAAAAAGGGCTGCTATAAATATTGTTGTACAAATAGATCTTTTCTCCCTTTTTGAAAATATCTTTATTACTGAATTAATGGGATCACTGTTTTAAAGCCCTTTGGGCATAGTTCCAGAGTGGTTGGATCAGTTCACAATTCCACCAACAAAGTATTAGTGTCCTAATTTTGCTACATCCCTTCCAACATTTATCACTTTCCTTTACTGTCAGATTAGCCAATCTGATAGCTGTGAGTTGTTTTGATTTGCATTTCTCTAATCTAAAGTGATTTTGGAACATGTTTTCATATGAATATTGATAGCTTTGATTTTATATCTTCTAATGTTCTCTTATCTTTTGCTTGGTCATAAATTCTTCCCTTTTCTATAGATCTGACAGGTAAACTTCTGTATTTGCCTAATTTACCTATGGTATCACCCTTTATATCTAAATCATTTATCCATTTTGACCATATCTTGTTATAGAGTATGAGATATTGGTCCATATCTACTTTAATAGAATATTTTTCACCATAAGAAATGGCAATGAAGAAATAAGAGAAACAAGGATGTAGAGACCTCTATTTAAAGAAAACAGAACTAAGAGAAGAACAATGGCAATCATAGGTAATGGTGTGAATCCAACACTGAAAGGTAGTTGAACTCAAATTAACCTATGACCCTGGAGAAGGGAGAATGAAATAACACATTCTTCTTATAGAAAAGTAGGGAGACTATAGGTGTAGGGTGTTTGAATTGGTCTGTTTGCTTACTTAGTGACTATAGCATAATTGAACATTTATTTATATGGAATTCTATGCTGAGAATTGCACCACAAAGTAAATTCAACAGACTCAAAGGGAGGAAGCTATGAGCTGTCAGTGAGATCACTTGCAACCTGCCTTTCCACACGTAATTTTCTATTCTATAACATCATCTCTATTTCTTTTCTCCTTCAATCTTGTCTTGGATCTTAATTATGACTAATGGGTTCTTAACCCAAGGTCCATCAACTTTTTTATTTTTTAATTAAAATTATAGGTGAGGTAGATGCTGTTGTTATTCCTATTTTATAGATTAGGAAACTTGAGACTGAAAGAGAGAGGTTCAGTGATTTGTTAGCTGGTTAGCATCAGGTAAGATATGTCTGAGAAATTACCATGATAAAGACAAAATAGAACTCATAAACAAACATCATTACTAAAAATGTTTATGTCAGAAAATAAGCAATTTGTAACTTTTAAGAGCCCTACTTTGTCTTTAAATTTGAAAGAGGGAATCTGCAGATAAATATTGATTATACAAAATAGCAGTGTTCTGGCAAAAAGATTGAATTTGGGGTGAGGGTACCTAGATTCAACTCTTCAGTCTGTGCCTTTCATCTCTGGCCTACCACTAGTGGTTCTACCACTATTAGCCTTAGTTTTCTCATCTGTAAAATGAGGTCTGGACGATATCTCAAGAGTCTTTCAGGACTAAATCCTACTTGTTTGTGTTTTGTTTTATGTAGGTGAACAAACAAGATGGATTTCTCCCAATTACCCAAAATCAGTGATGAAGACCATGAATGTGCATTTGGCTATGTATATGGAGTCTCAGGACCTGGTAAGTGCTGCTCCTTCCTTTCAGTGGTGACAGTTCTTATATAAATGCATGGGCTGCTTTATCACTACCACCATTTGACATCTTCTCTACCTATTGAAATCCTATATGCTTCTTAAGAACCAGACCATATCTTTACTTTGTTGATAAACCTAACCACCCCTAGCCTTCACTCTCTCATTCCTCTCAACTTTTATAGCATTAATTATGTAACCTTTTTCTACTGTCTATTGTCAGAATTAGGGGAGGATATCAAAAATCCACAAGTCACGATCATAACTTTGAACGTGAATGGGATGAACTCACCCATAAAACGTAGACGAATAGCAGAATGGATTAGAATCCAAAACCCTACCATATGTTGTCTTCAAGAAACACACATGAGGCGAGTTGACACCCACAAGGTCAGAATTAAAGGATGGAATAAGACCTTTTGGGCCTCAACTGATAGATAGAAAGAAGACAGGAGTTGCAATTATGATATCTGACAAAGCCAAAGCAGAAATAGACCTGATCAAAAGGGATAGGGAAGGTAAATATATTCTGTTAAAAGGGAATATAGACAATGAGGAAATATCACTAATCAACATGTATGCACCAAATGGTATAGCATCCAAATTTTTAATGGAGAAACTAGGAGAATTGAAGGAGGAAATAGACCATATTAGTAAAACCATATTAATGGGAGATCTGAACCAACCACTATCAAATTTAGATAAATCAAATCAAAAAATAAATAAGAAAGAGGTAAAAGAAGTGAATGAAATCTTAGAAAAATTAGAGTTAATAGACATGGAGAAAAATAAACAGGGACAAAAAGAAATACACCTTCTCAGCACCACATGGCACATTCACAAAGATTGACCATACACTAGGTCACAGAAACATGGCATACAAATGCAGAAAAGCAGAAATAATAAATGCAGCCTTTTCAAATCATAAGGCAACAAAAATAATGATCAGTAAGGGTACATGGAGAGCCAAATCAAAAATTATATTAAAAATTAAAATATAAAAATTAAAAAAAATAAAGATTAAATTAAATAATATGATGCTCCAAAATCAGTTAGAGAACAAATCATAGAAACAATTAATAATTTCATTGAAGAAAATGGCAATGGTGAGACATCCTTTCAAACCTTATGAGATGCATTTTGATATCCTCCCCTAATTCTGACCTTTCTTCTTTAGCTATAACCTGTTTTAAGTTTTAATCATTTAACTATTGTCTCCACAACAAAGTTGAAATTTCCTTGAGGATAGAAACCAGGTTATTAGTTTTTTCCTCACAAAATTTTATCTGTAATAGATGTTCAATAAAAATTTGAACCTTCAAAGTTATTTAAATGTTCAATATAAGAGTCACTCATCACATCAATTAGAATTAAGGCCCCATGAGTTTGAGAAGTTTTTAAATATAGGGATTTGACATGTTTTCTTCTACCCTACTTCATTTCCTCCATTTAGTGGCAAATACCACTTGTATTAATTGATCAATTTGTTACCCAGTGTCCACAGTAGAGAATGAGAAAGAAAAATACCTGTTCACAAGATTAACATGGCCATTGATCAGCAAGCATTTACTGGGCACTTTCAGGTACTCAGCTAGATGCTAGGAATACAGCTAATAAAGAATAAGACAATCCTTAGAAGATAGATCTTATAACTAGATGGAAACAGGAATTCTTTTGCTCCTCTAATTCTTTTGCATCTATATTGGAGTGATTTCATGACAACTCTTTCCAAAGCTGACATCCTTGCTTTCCATTTTGTGTAAGAAAAGTCCCATCTCTAGCATGTGGGAGAGATGTTCTGTTAGAAAAATGATACGGCTGTTACCTATCATTCAATATACTGTAATGATCTTAACTGACATCTGTCTAGCTCCTGCCCTGTGCCACAATGCTGTGCTAAGTGCTTTACAAATATTATCTCATTTGATCCTCACAAGTTTTATCTCCACTTTACAGAGGAGAAAACCAAAGTAAAGTGCTTGGGGACAGCTGGGTAACTCAGTGGCCTAGAGATGGGAAGTCCTGGGTTCAAATATGACTTCAGACATGGCCTAGCTGTGTGAAACTGGGCAGGTCACTCAACCTCCATTGCCTAGTTCTTACTGCTCTTCTGCCTTGGAACCAATACACTGTATTGATTCTAAGATGGAAGGTAAGGGTTTTGTTGTTGTTGTTGTTTTTAAAAGTAAAGTGACTTGCTTGCTCATGGTCGCACACTGTCTAAAGCTGGATTTGAACTGAGGTCTTCCTAACTCCAGGGAAGTCTGTCCTCTATGCCATCTAATTGCCCCAGGACTTTAAGACTTTATTAGTAGATTTGGAGGAAACAACTCATATTGTTGGGTTATATTGAGTTAGTCAGCTAAAACTCCCTACCCCATTGTCTCCTTCCTAGGAGTCATCATGAAGCCAGTATTCTAAAATATAGGACTTTACATTTTCCCCAATGTATTTAACAAAAGGAAGTCTAACTGCAGTATTATATAACAAGGTTATCATGAAAAACTGCCAACTGCCTTGCCGTTGAAATAGTGACTTACCAATATATTCCTTTTTAGCTTGGAATTAAAAACCCTTTCTAACACTCTGCCTTTGTGCTTGCTTGTTTGTCATTAAAGCATCTCAAGACCAAGGTGTCTCTCTCAGCCACAGGCACAATATATTTACTGACCCTGGTCTGTTTTCATTAATTAAAAGGCAGGTTTTAGTTTCCATTTCTAGATTTCAAGATCAGGCCACAAAGGGACATGGGCTAATTAAGCTCCCAAGCTCAAAAGACCTGCCAGCCTGTTTAATTCAACAAACCTAATTTTTGAGTCCCTAATGTAATGTACCATTCTTTGTGCTTAAGAGAAAAAACTTCTACTGTCAAGGACCTTTCAAAATAGCCTTAATTAAACTAATTCTCTCTTAAAGGAAATAACATTTTTAACATGGTTTTAAATAAGGTTTTTAATTGGCTCCATTATACTTCTAACATGAATTTTTGTTCCATTGAGGCTCAGTTCCTCTTACTCTTCCGTATACATATGAAATGTTGCCTGGTTATTGTTTCCACTGCCTGCCATGCTTTCCCTAATACTCTGTGCTTAGCTAAATCCTATACATACAACTCCTTGCAACAATCTTACCTCCCCCTGAAAAGGCTATAGAAATGTCACCAAAGAAACATTTCTATTAACAACTCATTAGAGAGACATTGGGCAAATTGAAGAAAGTTCTGATAAGAATTTTAAATTACACAGATTACAAACAGAAGCAAAAGATGCCATTATTCACATGATGAAGCAGCACCAGAAATATAATATCTATTTGACTTTTTGGATGCTTTTTAAAAGTCGAGGGACAGCTAGCTGGCTCAGCGTATAGAGAGCCAGGCCTGGAGGCAGGAGTTCAAATTTGTCCTCATGCACGCTTTGTGACCATAGACTAGTCACTTGCCCCCAATTACCTAGCCCTTACTGCTCTTCTACCTTGGAACCAATACTTGGTATCAATTCCAAGATAGATGGTAACGGTGTTATTAAAAGAAAAATAAAAGAAGATTTAGTTCAACTAAGAGATCTCAAGAGATGATGAAATAACTTGGGAAAAATAGAAAATAATGTAATAAATACTCCATCACTGGAATCAGCAGCCCTATCCTGACATGAATTGATGGCACTAGCATCTGGGTAGGGAGTGGGGGGAAAAGTACTGTGTTTGAGGGATAACAGAGTAGGCTGGTATAGCTGTGAAATAAAATCCTTCCTTCCTAAATAGGGGATAACTATTTACATTCATACAGCTGGATTATCCTGTGTATAGAAAAAAATCAAAGGTAAGATTCCTGGGAAGGAGGAGAGGGGTGATAAAAGACAGGAAAAAAGTAAGTAGGTAGTTGAGTGGGAGTACAGTGGGAAGAAGAGCACACCAGCTTGATTAAGCAGAGGACCCAGATTTAAATCTCCATTTCCAACCCTTAGTTGCAACATTTCATGATCTTAGGCAAGTCATTTAACTTTCTTGGGCCTCATTTCCTCTTTT
Source organism: Monodelphis domestica (assembly GCF_027887165.1). Taxonomy (NCBI): domain Eukaryota; kingdom Metazoa; phylum Chordata; class Mammalia; order Didelphimorphia; family Didelphidae; genus Monodelphis; species Monodelphis domestica. The sequence continues at coordinate 75,272,077 of NC_077230.1, forward strand.
ATATGAGGAAATTGTACCAGATATCCTCAAAGTTCCTTTGGTCCCTGACAATCATTTCTAGCTAGATCTGAAAATAGATGTTATTAGGTCCAGTACTACATATATATATATATCAAACAATGTTTTAACTAAACTGGAAAACTTAATATCTCTTATTTCCTAAGTAGGTAAAGGATTGACTTTAAAATTTTTTATGTTCTCTTATGAGAGTACATAAACTCATTTTTGTTGTATAGAGTTATTTATTTTACATAATCACGTCCATCCTCACAAATCCTTTCCCATGAATGAATGTCTTTGCTTTGTGAGATATTTCTCTAATGGCCAATATTGTTGATTTGTTGAGAGGGGAGCAGATTTTATTAGTGGAATGAATTAATGAATAGTGATTAAGTGGGTGTGAGACATAAAAAGTTCAGAAAAGGACACAGATTACCTCATAAATTTTAATATACACTTAAAAACAAACTACCTAACAAGTTCTTGTATTCACATGCAGTTCTCAATTTTTAATCTCTCAAAATTGGGGGGTTTGCTTCATACTTTTAAAAAATGCTTCTTGTTCATTCCAATGAGAGTATTAGTGGCTAGGTTAACAGAGGCTGACATTTAATTTTTTATTTCTCACTTGCTATTTGTACTGATTACTGGCATTTCTGATTGCCTTCATAACTAGTAGTATCCTACCCTGACAGTTAATTAATCATACTTATATTAAACCTAGGTTGACCATAATTCCTTCTTGAATATTAGTTATTATGTTTTCACCAAATGCATCATGCTTCAATTTAGATCTGGAGAAGTAGATCTTTCCCTCATTTCCCCCCACCTCTTCCCACACAAACAAAACAACCAATCTGTCAATTTGGTTTACTTGGCAATGTTGTCTTGCCTATGTCTCTTAAGTGGCGGATTCAAACTTTGCCCAGGTACTTATAGGGTTAATATGTTGAGGTACTGCTTTAATCAAAAGGACCTATTTCATATCAAATGTTGGTAATAGGATAGTCCAGCATCCCATCAACTGGACCACTATAGAATAGCTTGAATTTCTATTTTTATCATATTTTAATTCTTTGAAAATTAGCAGTGCTTGTGTATAATTCCATTCCATTAAGTAGAATACCCTTTTCCCAAACATTGCCAGGTGTTTTAGTCTAATAATACTAATTATGTGTATATAATTGGTATCATTTATTTTTCAGAGTACTTTCAAATACATTATCTAAGAGATCTTTTAAACAAACGTATTTGCCCCTTTCCTCAATGCCCTTGAAAGTGAGTTTTTATGTCCAGTTATTATGAATGTCCCTTGATCCAGAGTTGTAACTTTACTTAACACAAGGAAGAAAATTATATCATATTTAATTTTGGATTTAACTATAATTATTAAGTATTCTTCAAATATTTTAATTTTAAATAAAAGTCCCTAACAGTTGTTTTTCTTTTAACAGTGGTCACTGCCAGTAACATGGCCGGTGCAGCAATGTATGAACTGGTAAGAGTGAGCCATAGTGAACTAGTTGGAGAGATTATTCGATTGGAAGGTGAAATGGCTACTATCCAGGTGTATGAAGAAACATGTATCCTTCTCATTAATAGAAAAACACTTCTCTTTTCACAATATCAATAATTTTATGGCAAAGGCAGAAGCAACAAATGTGACTTTTTACATAATATCATATTTTAATTTGTAAAACAGAGGCATGATATTTTAAAATGCACATACATCCCCCTCTCTGACATGTAGCAAAATAGATTGGAAGAACAGAGAAAAAAAGGAATAGCTAAGAGAAAAGGGAAAACCTAATAAAAAGAGTGGTTTCTGTCTTCTCCAGAAAGATTTGTAAGAATTGCTTATTTATTAAAATTAAAAAACTTGGTTTCAAGTTGTATACTAAACCTAGGTGTGGTGTGATGACTCTATTAAGGAAAACAATCAAACTAATAACCATCCACATTAATGTTAGTATAGTAATACACTGTAATAATATTCATTTCTCTGGGGAAAGCATGACAACTGTAGCAAAGACCACTTTTTCATTAAAGTCATTGAGTATCAAGATATAGATGGACTTAATTTGAATAAGATCCTTTATCATTTTTCTCATCTTCTGCAAGGATGATATATATATCATGTATATGATATATATATATATAATGTATATGATATATATATATATATATATCATGTATTAAAATGGTGGCCTGTTTTGCTTATGCCCATCATGAACACTTTGGGCTGGATGTTTCTCATTGTCTTAAATCATTAGTAACTAAAATTTCACCTGGAACTTCCTTACAGAGAGAACATCATGGTAGCACAGAAAACAGTGGAGTAAGGAATAGTTTGGAGGGCAGCGATATAATGGTTAGTGCAGGCAATGACAGCATAAAAAATCTTGTTGAAATTGGGATCATCACAGAGGATGATTCCCCTGTCAGTACAATGTAACTTATTTTTCCACAGAGTCCTGTGAGATGATTATGCCCAGGCCTCCCTAGGACTATTCAGCAAGTTGTAGGAATCTTAGAGAATCTTAAAGAGGATCTGTACCCTCCAGAACAGGAAGCTTACTCTCCCTTCCATTTTGACCCCTCTGGAGAAGCTTCATTCATCTGTACTACTTGCTACTATTATCCTGGTCATGGGAAAATTTAACTCTCAACTTCTGACTGGTTTATAATGAGATTAGATGTTGGGGAGGAGGCAGATAATTGGCTCAGTCGGGTCTGGAGATGGGATATTCTGAGTTCAAATCTGGATTTGCCATGTGACCCTGAGAAAGTCACTTAACCCCCTTACCTAAAACCCTTATTGCTCTTCTGCCTGTGTTGATTTGAAGATCGAAGGTATGGGCTTTAAAAAAAAATTTTTTTTTTAACAATGAGATTAGATGTCTCTTTCCATTTAATCTACCCCCTTGTAATCTGGCTTCTAGCCATATCACTCTAATTGTCTTAGTTTACCAATGATTTTATTGATTGCTAAAGATGGTGGATTTAGAAGAAATATATTAAAAGTCATAGCATTTCCTGTTAAAAAATTATTCCTTCAAGGTCTAGCTTGCATGCTCCCTTCCATTAAAAGCCTTATTCTCTTATTCTTCAAATGATGCCAAGTACATGTTTATGTGTTTACATGTTGTATCCCCATAATTAGAATACAACTTCTTGAGGTTGTGACCTGCTTTTGTTTGGTGTAGCGTACCGGGTATATTAGCATCTTGAAAGTATTATTGGTGTATTGATATTATATCTTATGAGTTCATATACCAGACTCATGGTCATGTTACTTATTGATTATTGTATTTCCAAATCTTCAATCCAAGGGACAAAAGAATTACTGAGCAGGACAATATTTGCCACAGGGTCCTAGCTCCCACCTTGTTAGACCACATTCCTTACCAAGTCACATTTTTGATTAACCTCCTCCTCTTTGATTACGTGATTGTCAATTGAGCCAGTGTTAAAACCTATGCCATGTCACATGTTCATTAACTACCTCCCGCTCCATATTCCTAAACTCTCCAATAAAAGTTTGAGGATGTAGAGCCCACTCTCAGTTTCATCAGAGGGGCAAGCACAATGGAGCCCATATTTTTTAACTCCTTGTCTCTGAATCTTTATCCCTCTCTTTCTCTCCTCTATCCATTTTCCTTCAGTTTCCAATCTCCTCTCAGGTGTCCACCCACGAAAATATTAATACATAACTGCAGGAGGTTACATTTGGTTTTTCTTTGTAGCCAGATGCTTGTAAGAAACTTAATAAAAGCCTTGGAAATAGTAGTAGTGTAGTTGGGTGGTGAGTGCTGGGCCTGAAGTCAGGAAGATCTTAATTTGAAACTGATCTCAGATGCTGAGCAACCCACTTAACCCTTTTTGCCTCTGTCTCATCCACAAAATGCACTGGAGAAGGAGATAGCAAATATTCCAGAATCTTTGCCCAAGAAATCCCAAAGGAGCATAAAGATTGGAACATGGCCAAACAACAATAAATTTGAGGGATTTTTAGGAAACTAGCTCAAAATATGATTTAGAAAACATACCATAGAAAATAGTTTGAGAAACTAGGAATTGTAATATCTATGAATTTTATCACCAGTTTTTGAATTTTTTTTTACCTCCATTTGTCTGTGATTTTCATCTCTTTCCTCTTATGAATCACTTCTCAATTCTTAAAATTCCTAAATAAACTTTAAACTCATTGCCAAGGACCAAACTTTACTTCAGGCATTATTATTAAACAATAAAGTACATGTTCTTCATTTGTAGTTGTGTTTCTTCTGGAATAGGGTACTTCAGCATTTCATAATGTGTATGTATATACACACACACACACCCCACATGTATTACAGCTGTTGTATTTTAGTTCTGTAAAATCTTTTTTACTTTCATATTAAGTTTTTCCTTAGCTTACTGTTTCTAGCTGGCGTATCTGTTGGTGATCCAGTACTCCGAACTGGTAAACCTCTCTCAGTGGAGCTTGGACCTGGCATAATGGGATCCATTTTTGATGGAATTCAGAGGCCCTTAAAAGACATCAGCACACAAACTCAAAGCATCTACATTCCTAGAGGAGTCAATATATCTGCTCTTAGTAAAGATATCAAATGGGATTTCACACCTTCTAAAAACTTTCGGGTATGTTTTGGCTTGGTGACCAAATCTTTTAATGTTTCTGCAGAGAAGATCATAAATGTATGATTAAAAGGGGGCATAGGTCATAGTGAACAAAATGACATTAGGAGATATTGTATTATTAGAGTGTAATCCCACATAGACCACAAAGCATATTTTGAATGTTTCTGTGCTTCTTAGAGCAACCACATTCTATGAAATAATAGCAGTAACATACTTAAAAACTAGTCAAGACCCCAGAATTATGCCAGTGGAGGTGAACAGATTCATTTTAAAATTAATAAAACAATTGTTTATTCTCCAGGTTGGCAGTCATATCACTGGGGGTGATATTTATGGAGTAGTACATGAAAATTCCCTCATCGACCACAAAATCATGTTGCCACCACGCAGCCGAGGTACAGTGTCATACATTGCTCCACCTGGCAACTATGATACCTCGGTAAGTATCTTTCAAAGGAAGTTAATTTTAACCCTCTGTTGTGTTTATTGTTCCCGTTCCTTAATTAACACTTAATGCTTCATAGGCTTCACAAGAATTCTCATTTTCATTTTAATTAGGACTTTTTATTAACAGGTTTGATGTTGAGAATAAGGACTACAAAGTATATTCTTATTTGGCTTGATTGAGAGACAAGAAATTTCTTGAGTTTGTCTTTCCTCTTAAACTTTGCCTTCTTTGAAGCTCTACTCCTGTAGGAATCCAATAGACCTTGTTCTACTTTCATATATCTAATTTTCTAATGATATTAATACCTAACAAAGATAAAATGTTTAAAAGAACAAGCTAGTTTTAATATAGTTCAAATTGAATGTGATTCTTATTGAGGTATATCAGATTAAATGTTATAGTTTAGCATTTTGTGATAATTGTTACATTATCATTTGGAAAGCATGCCCTAAACACTCAAATTTGATAGCAAATTTTGTTGCCCTCTTGTAGGATGTTGTCTTGGAGCTTGAATTTGAGGGAGTAAAAGAAAAGTTCACCATGGTCCAAGTGTGGCCAGTCCGTCAAGTGCGTCCTGTCACTGAAAAGCTGCCAGCCAATCACCCTCTATTAACTGGCCAGAGAGTCCTTGATGCACTTTTCCCGTAAGCATGCTCTGTTGGGTCTATTTGTGTTATCTTCCTACAAATTATTTTACTAGAAAAATAGAAAATTGTCCCTCAGTAATTTTAAGCTTTCTGAGTCTTTTACCTGTATTTTCTTGTGATCCTCACATGGGCCTGAGGATGTTAAGTGATGTGGTGCCTGATTAGGAAACTGAGACTGAGAAAGGTAAAAATATCTCATTAATAGCTTTACAGCTTTTAAATTTCACAAATGGAATTCAGACTCACCTAGAGGTTGCAGTGTATGGTTTTCCTATTTCACTAGAAAGTGAATAATCTAGAAACTTTTCTTTGTCCAGATGTGTACAAGGAGGAACTACTGCTATCCCTGGCGCTTTTGGCTGTGGAAAAACTGTGATATCCCAGTCTTTATCTAAGTATTCCAACAGTGATGTGATCATCTATGTGGGTTGTGGAGAAAGAGGAAATGAAATGTCTGAAGTACTCAGAGACTTCCCAGAGGTTAGTATCCACAAGGCAGAGCTTTACTTCGTAATGGGGAGGAAACCCCACTGTTGATCGTTAGTCATGACTAAAGGAGAATTGTAGCTACAAAGACACCAGAGACTAGAGAAGACCTCTTGGCTTTCAGGGAAGTGAAAAATTTCCACTTAACAAATAAGTCCAAGGGAAAGACTATGGATATTTCTAATAATTTTAGCAAACACTGGAGTTTGTGATGTTTTTCAGTATTTTGGAAAAAGATAAAAGAATAGAAGTACAATTTTTTTACTGGCAAAGTTGAAATTTAGTGTTGTTTAATATGTGAGACTCAGTGGATTTATTTTCTGGTGAGTAATCAATTTTTTTTAATTATGTGAAAAGAGCAGTTGCATTTTTCACAGCAGTACTGTGAAGAAGCTGTTAATATAGCCAGGCTGTGTCTAGGTGATTATAAGATGTTTATAAGGGTGGATATCTATGTGCCAGGCCCTGTGCATTGTTGGGTTGGGGATACAAATAAAAAGAAAAGCAATCCCTGCTCTGCCATTCCCTTTTTATAGCAGAATGGGAAAGACAAAAAAAGAAAGAAAGAAACCAGTTGGTGGGAGTCTGGGGTATGGGAGAGGGGATGTTCAGTGCTCTAAAAACCAAGCAGAGTTGCTGATGGAAAATGGAGAGTTCCCTTGGAAAGTTGTGAGCCTTCTCTAAAGATAGGCTTTGGGATGAGTTTACTCTTCTACTTTACCACCCTCCAATCAGAGAGGAGAGGCTGGTAAAATGTTTTCTTGATTTCCATTTAAACAGGGGTGTTTGGTAACTATAAAATTGTTAATGAGATATTGTCAGTGGCCATTGTGTCAGACTATGTAGAAAGTTAAGACTGCTGTGACTTAGGTTCTTTTAACTTTCCAAGGGCTAAAGTACCTTGTATTGGATTATACCTGCTGTATACCTGACATTGTGCTCCTGAATGATATCCTACAAGATCTATGAAGGATTTGATTCAGTATCTTTGATTTCAGTATCTGCCAGAATGGCCACTGATACCATCTCATTAATAATCTGAAGAATATTTAATAGTTACTACACATGTCTGTTAATTCATGGGACTGCAGGTGGGATTGTGGATTTTTTTGTTTGTTTTGCTTTGTTTTTTGTCTCTTTTTTAAACCTATATCTTCTCTCTTAGAATCAATATGTATATTGGTTCAAAACCATTCAACTGTAAAAAGGGACTATAAGGGCAGAGACTGTGTTTCTTTTTCTTATTTGTGTCCCCAGCATTTAGCACAGCACTTTTACAAAAGAGGAAGCTAAGGCTGAAAGAGACAGACCTGCCTAAGGTCAGCCAGCTAGCAGCAGAGCAGAGAACAAGATCCAGAGCTATAAAGGGGCATTAGCATTAGCGATTACTCTATCTATTCTAACGCTCTCATTTTAGGGAAATGGATCCAGAAAGTTATCACTGACTTTACCCAGATTGGAGAGCTCTGAGAGTCAAACCTTGGTCTTCTGAATTGGATGAATGCTTATGCTTTTATAAACCAGTGAAGTTTTCTAAGAAACTAAAACCTGTTTCAGTGGATGAATAGGATGACTGAATCTGATTTAGACATTGTCATTTTCAGTTGTGTCTGACTGTTGTGTGACCCCATTGCTTGGCAAAGATACTGAAGTGCTTTGCCATTTCCTTCTTCAGCTCATTTTACATATGAGGAAACTGAGGCAGACAGGATTAAGTGACCCGACTCCAGACTCAGCATCTCTATCTACTGGGCAACCTGTCTTAGAAATTAGGAGATCTCTAAACAGATTCTTTCTTTTTAGTTAACAATGGAAGTTGATGGGAGGGTGGAGTCTATAATGAAGAGAACCGCTTTGGTGGCCAATACTTCCAACATGCCTGTGGCTGCTAGAGAAGCTTCTATTTACACTGGTGAGTCCAATAACACATTCTTATCTCTTCTCAAAAGATTGAGTTAGTGCTAAGCCTTAAGCTTTTGCTTCTCTTTTTTATTTTTCTTTCATCCTTAGATCCCTCTACATCTAAAGTCTGTTATCAGCATATGTGTTTATTTTTTAGTTTATGGAACATTTTTAAGTGTTAATCGTTTAAAATAGGATTTCTGAGATAAACATATATGGGAATTTTTTTGACAATACATTTGGTAACCAAAAGACCTACTTGCTATTCTAAAAGCTATCAAAATACATATGAATATGATGAACAATTAGAAGAGAGATAAATAACAGGTTAGCTAATCATTTGGTATTCAACCATTGATTAACTTCTGATTTTTCTAGACTAACAAACATAATTTAATATTGGGGGGGGGGGTGTTAACCCTTATCAGCTGTGGTAGATGTTTTCATTCCTCTCCAGTTTTAAATATTGAAATATAGTACCTGAGAAATAAGTAATTCAGAATTTTTGTGTATGTTCTTCATGTTTAATTTGGAGGTGAAACAAAAATGAAATTTGTTTGATCAGCTTTGGTTACCTTGTATTTAAAAAAAACCTTAGAAATTTATTATAGTCAAAAATTCTATTAAATTATATTTTTAAATTCTAGGAAAATTAACTTTCTTTAAATTTTGTACTGTGCTGTAGGTAGAAAGAAATAAAAACATATGGCTGGAGGCAGCTGGGTGGCTCAGTAGATGGAGATTGAGGCCTCGAGACAGGAGGTCCTGGGTTCAAATGTGGCCACAACGCTTCCTAGCTGTGTGATGCTAGGCAAGTCACTTAACCCCCATTGCCTAGCCCTTACAGCCTTGGAACCAATACACTATTGATTCTAAGATGGAAGGGTTAGGAACTCTTTAACACTAGCTTTGTGATAGTGACCAATGCACTGTACCTCAGTTTCCTCGTGTATAAAATGAAAAAATAATATTTAACTATTTTACAAATTTTCTTTGAGCCCTTTCCCCAGGGAAAAGTGGTTTCTCAGATGCTCTCTGAAGACAGAGATTTAAATTATACTGTAATTAGCATCATTTCATGTAAAACTCTCCTGAGAGACTGCCAGCAGAAAAGGAAAATTTCTATAGCCTCTGCCATGTGCCAAGCATTAAGTGTTTTACAAATATTATCTCATTTGATCCTCATAAAAATCACAGAAGGTGGATGTTATTATTATCCCTGTTTTACATTTGAGGAAACTTGAGTTAAGTGACTTGCCCAAGGTCACCCAGCAGGTAATTGGATTCAGACTCTGCATCACCTACTGACTGGCTTTTAGAGCAGTGTTGCCCTAAGTTTCTCCGAGGACCATTTGTGAGTGAATACTCTATAGACATTTTTATGATCCCCGTTTCACAGATGGGAAAACTAAGACTCAGAAAAGTTGGTCTGTCTGGGGTCGTGCAGATATTAAGAGTCAGAGCCATTTGTTTTCTGTGCCTTCACTCATTTCTCTTTCCATTAGATCTCACCCTAGCATTTGAGCATATAAATATGCAGGAGAGCAACTATTATCTAGAAGAAAAGGCTGGGAGATACTTAACAGTTATCAAAAGAAAAAAAAATGTTGATAAACAGTCTACTGAGCTACCTGGTCCAGAGAATAAAGCTTTTGGCCTGGCGACAGGAAGGCCTGAATTCAGATCTGGCTTCAGGCATTTTCTAGCTATATGACCTTGCAAGTCTTTTGCCTCCCTTTCCTCAGCTGTAAAAGAGGATAATAACAGCACCTCCCTCAGTTATTGTGAGGATCAAATGAGATGCTCGTTAACTGAATAGTCCTTAACACATCATAGATACTGAATAAATCCTTGTTTCCTTCCTAAATAAAAATCATTCCAGGCTTTCATTGAATTAATAGAAAGAATGTGGATTATTGCTTTAAATTTTTTGTGGTTTTTGGATAAAAGAACTTGGATATCATTTTCATTCGTCATGTAACTTGTTATCCCCTTCTTCCCCCAAATCCAGGAATTACTCTGTCTGAATATTTCCGTGACATGGGCTATAATGTCAGTATGATGGCTGACTCTACCTCTCGTTGGGCTGAAGCCCTTAGAGAAATCTCAGGGCGCTTAGCTGAAATGCCTGCTGGTGAGTCACCATGTTGCCTTTTTATTCAGTGCAAGCACTTTGGTGTATATACTTCTGTTTTTTAAAAAACTGACCCTCTTTCTGATTTTTGCAGATAGTGGTTATCCTGCATATCTTGGTGCTCGTTTGGCTTCTTTCTATGAAAGAGCCGGCCGAGTAAAATGTCTTGGAAATCCAGAAAGGGAAGGGAGTGTCAGCATTGTAGGAGCGTAAGTGTACAATCTATGTTTCTCAAATGAAAAGGCTTTTTTTAAATAGTCATTTCCAGTTTTTTAACCCTTACTTTCTGTCCTAAAATCAATGCTAAGTATTAGATCCAAGGCAGAATAACAGTAAGGGCTAGGCAATTTGGGGTTAAGCGACTTGCCCAGGGTTATACAGCTAGGAAGTGTCTGAGGTCAGATTTGAACCTAGGATGTCTTGTCTCCAGGCCTGGGTCTCAATCCACTGAGCCACTCAGCTGCCCCATAAATCATTCCATTGAACATTATGTCTTGTTACTGACTTGGGATTTTTGGAACTGTTATTTGAATTTGGACATACCATGCCTACTAATTGTTGAAATTAAAATGTACTAAATTTGTCAGATCTTGATTTTGCTTAAAATACCAGACTTTACCATTGGGTATTGATAGTATCTTATTCGGTGTTGATTTCGTTCTTTTTTGACCCATGTCTTAATTTAAAGTAGAAAATGGTGGAATAAAATATTTTCTCTTGGTATCTAAAGAGCCTTTATTTACAGTCATGGAAACCAATGTGTGAAAGTATGTCTGATCTATTTAAAAAATTTGTTTATATCACGGAAGTTACTTGGTTTCTGCCTTCCAATTTGAATTTGAAGATTTCTCTTAAATTTCCTTAAATTTTCAACATTTTGGTTTTAATATATTCAGGAAAGAGGTACTGTATTTTACTAAATGTCAATTCAAAATTGGAATCAAAAGAGAAGACAAAATAGCTTGCTGGTTTGAATTTATGAGCCTCTGAGCTTTTTGTTAGACTTAGTTCCTTTAAACAATACTTTTTACTGCTCAGAAACCCATAAGAGGGGGTGCAGCTAGATGGCCCATTGGATTGAGAGCCAGGATTTGGGGGAAGAAGGGGATAACAAGGTACATGACGAATGAAAAGAGATGAAAGATCCTAGATTCAAATCTAGCCCCAGATACTTTCCACCTATGTGACCCTGGGCAAGTCCCTCAATCCTCATTGCCTAGCCCTTACTGATCTTCTGCCTTTGAATTGATATATAGTATTGATTTCAAGACAGAAGTTAGGAGTTTTAAAAAAAAACCTACACGATGTCAACATATTCTTCTTCCAGGCTGGGTAGGCCTTCTGTAACCTAGACCTCTCAGGTTAGCCTTCTTTGCTTATACCTAGAATACCAACCTTTTACTCATTCAGGCTGTTCTTTTCACTGTTCCACAAACATGCCATGTGTTTATCTCTCTTTTGTGAGAAATTCTTCATTTCCCCTTTCCACTAAATGTCTATAATATATGTTTCATTTAATTTCACAATTGATTTTACAGAATTAGTTTGTTCATGTACTTTTTGTCTTTTAAACCTACCGGAGAGCAGAGTCTCTCTTTGGGTGCTTCAGAATGCTGGAACACACTGTAATTTTTTCCCTAACCATTGCAGAATGATTTGGACAGGGAGATAGTAAGAAGGGAATAAGTTTTTATTAAGCCCCTACTTAAGTGCTGGGCACTTTGCTAAGTGCTTTATAATCTCTCATTTCATCTTCAGCAAGAGCCCCGACAAAAAGGTACTATTGCCCCCATTTTACAGTTTTGAAAACTGAGGCCAACAAATGTCAATTGACTTGCCCAAGGGTCACACACCTTATACATATATGAGGCTAATTTGAACTCATATCTTCATGACTTTGAGCCCAGTGCTTGGTGCCACTTAGTTGCCACTTATACTTACATCAGGTATCCTAGAAGTAACTTAAGAGAACTGTTAAAACAAAGCCATATTATTATAAAGGGAAATAAATGTAAGCCTATAGCTTTTTTTCCCCAATTTTACCACTGAAATGCCATGTAGCAAAGTCATTCTTTAATTATTTAATGCCTTAAATCCTTCACCTTTATGGTAAGGAAAGTGACATTGACTTCCCTTTTATCTCCTCAAGCATTTTGAAAAATAATAAAATAATCACCTTATACTTAAAAAATATTAGGTGATCTTTATTCTTTTCATGGATGCCCTCAGGGGGAAAATCACAAAATCTGATTATTGATATCTGTTCAAATTATATCATTCATTTTTCAAATGATTGTTTTCTCTTCAAAAAATTCATACATACACACACACACTCATGTCAGTAAAAATGTCAGAGAAGGGGGGCCGGGCCGCTGGCTAGCTCAGTGGATTGAAAGCCGGTCCTAGAGACGGGAAGTCCTAGGTTCAAATCTGGCCTCAGACACTTCCCAGCTGTGCGACCCTGGGCAAGTCACTTGACCCCCATTGCCTAGCCCTTACCACTCTTCTGCCTTGGAGCCAATAACCAGTATTGACTCCAAGATGGAAGGTAAGGGTTTAAAAAAAATGTCAGATAAGGAATAGTTACATGTAAAACCAGTTTACCAGTTGCCAAAAGGAAATGCACACTATCCATATGTGTAGTCTTGTCAAAATAATTGCCATGAAATTTTAATTGTTCTATGACTTTTAATCTTTTATCAGATTTTGTTTGTGATTGTAGTTTATATTGTTTTCATTCTATTATTCAACTTATGTTTCTATGTGCCTTCTGCAATAATCTTCCAATTGAGTGATAAAGATTAATTTGTTCTCTAATCATTGGACATAGAAACTGTTTCTAATTTTCAAGAAATAAAGCTATTATGCCTATTTTGATACAGATCTTGTTAAGATATAATCCTAGTAGTTTCCATGTTTCTGCCTTAAAGTGTGTGTGAATCTTCATTGGGTGTTTGTAATAATTTGTTTTTCTCTTTGGGTTTTTTTTTTTTCCTTAGTGTTTCTCCGCCTGGTGGTGACTTCTCTGACCCTGTTACATCTGCCACTCTTGGTATTGTTCAGGTATGTTCTTTGGTATTAGAGTTGGAATTTTCTTTGAGCTATTAATTTTAAAGATGTAAATCAAATTAAGTTATAAAGTCTGAACATTAGTGAATAACAAATTTTGTTCTAACTACATTTCCGAAGCATTCTTTATATTGACTAGCACTAATATTCTGAATTAATCTTGGGCATATGAGATGCATAATAGAATCTATATTTGAACCAATGTATGGCCTATTTTTTCCCTTATTCTTTGGGTCTACTATGAATGGCAGAAAAAAGCTAGGAAGGAACATTACTCTTTTCACATAAAATATGTTGTAAAATTTGTATCTGCTGCTTAAAGGCCTTTATGTCAGCATTTTCTGTATGTATACAAAATGTTTACAAGGATTCATCATGGGGAATTGACTACTCTTATCAAATGGGACTTTATTATTGTTTGGACTATGTTGAATGTTTTCAGAGAGCCAAGTGATGATGTTATAGAAATATGGCTTTACTATACAATTTACAGTTCACAACACAACCATTAATGTAGGATGGGGTCTAGTTATATGAATGAATTGGTTTTTATGTCTTTTTAAAAAAGAGAACTCTTCAACATGGTTTGTTCTTTTGGACAGGTGTTCTGGGGCTTAGATAAGAAATTAGCTCAGCGTAAGCACTTCCCTTCAGTAAACTGGCTGATCAGCTATAGCAAGTATACACGCGCCTTGGATGAGTACTATGACAAGCACTTTGCTGAATTTGTTCCTCTGAGGACCAAGGCCAAGGAGATCCTGCAGGAAGAAGAGGATTTGGCAGAAATTGTACAGCTCGTGGGGAAGGTTCGTTATTAACATCTACATTTTAGGAAATGGGTGAGAGTTTAGTATTGTTATTAAGAAAGGTGGGACTTTATATATATCATCTCATTCATCATTTACTTGCTACAAATTTCCACATGCCAGTTCACTTATTAATTTAGTATATAATTATTGAATGCATCACTCTTTAAGATAGTAGTATGACTTAACATGTGAAACAGATTTGAATAGCCCATATTTTTTACGGTCTAGGAATTAATATCATGCTGAACTGAGTCATGATTTCAGGCTTTCTGTAAATATCACCTTTCTTGAGAGCAAGGGCAGACACGAAGCTGGAAATTGAACTTTGTTGGAGAAAGAGAAATCTATTTTCTGATAGGGTTATTTGAGGGATTTGCTTTGCAAGTCTTCTATTTTGTGTATGGAAATGCTTGTTTTATTTAGAATTTTTTTGTTTTTTGTGGGGTTTTTTTTGTTTTTGTTTTTTTTTTTTAATTTTAGTTCAGAATAAAAATAAACCAAAACTTTTCTTGATAAATTTTTATTGAAAGAATGAAGAACAAAGTTGATTAAGAAAACTCAAGTGGGTAAACTGCCATAACTACGTAGAAGCTGCAACTAACAGTTTTCAGGAATGTTCTTTGGAATAATCAATTAAGAGAAGTACTATATTTATTAACTTTCTGTAGGCTAATAAGGATCAGCTTTTACAATTAAAGAAATAATGCTATATATGAAAATACTTCAAAAAAAGAAAAAATACTGAATTCCCTTTCACTAAAGACCGTTTTCTTCCTGATACTACCCATGTTCATAATGAATCAGCATTCTTTTTTTTTTCTATCTAGTTGGAGACGACTATTGTTATTTTCAGACAGCCATAATTTAGAACTCTTGGATATTTCTAAGATAGATAAAAAATTTCAGGTCCAAATATTATTTACTTAATAAATAAGTATGCCAAGATGCAAGAAACATAAAGCAGCCCTGGAGGGTCTTTTAAATGCAATCTCAATGCCTTTATTGAGTTCCTAACTACATGTATTGTAAAAATCCAACTGAAATGATATCTTTGTTTACTATTGTCTGTCCGAAAATTTAAAATGTTGTGGGCCTGCTATTTTTTAGGCTTCTTTAGCAGAAGGGGATAAAATTACTCTGGAGGTAGCAAAACTTCTCAAAGATGATTTCCTGCAGCAAAATGGATATTCGTCTTATGACAGGTAAGCCATGATGATTTCTTTAGTGTTTTTTTTTGTTTTTTTAGTGTAAATTTAGTTCTGTGAGATACTTTTCTTCAGTCAATGAGTGATCAGTGGTACTGTGTCTAACAGGAAAGCATGCGGGAGGGGAGGGGCCATACATAAGTATGTGACCCATGAATGTTGGCATAGGTGGGTGATATGAACACTTCATGCTAACTAGTGTAGTGTTCTCCCTCCACCAGCATAGATAACCCAAAGATGTGACCTTCCTTTCCTATGTATTTTATAGGAGTCAGGTTGAGTGGTTTGGGTTTTTTTTTTTTAACTCTTACCTTCTGTTTTAGAATCAATACTAAGTTTTGTTTTCAAAGCAGCAGAACAGTAAGGACTAGGCAGTTGAGGTTAGATGACTTGGCTAGAGTCACAAAGCTAGGAAGTGTCTGAGGCCAGATTCAGACCTGGGATTGCCTGGCTCTCAATCCACTGAGCCCACTGAGCTATACCTATTTATCTTGTTAAAGGGCTGGGCTGCTGCTTTGTTATTCATTAAGCCTTGTCCAGCTAACTCACAGGAGTCCTTACCACTCATTTATTATCTTTTGAGTTACTTAAACTGCAGAGCACAAGAACAAGCCCCCAGAGAGTAATTAAATGTTTGCAAGTGCTATTCTCTCTCCTCCTATCTGACTCTAGCTGTGAAAAATAAATATCTGCAAATGTGGTGCTACTATGCAATAGAAAAGACAAGGAAATTGATTCATCTGAGTTTCTTGCCATAACAAAACCTTGGTCAAAAGGCCCTTCTTTTTCCTCCTTCATCTCATCTCCCAACACCTTGATTTTTAAAAATATACAATGTTTACTATTCTGGAGACTTAAATGATGAAAGTTGTGATGCCATTTGAATTAAGTTTCATATTAAACTAAATTTAAGCCCAGCGTCTTTGGAGTCAGGTCTCTTAATCATCTTATTCCATTTACCCTAGGTTCTGCCCATTCTACAAGACTGTAGGCATACTCTCTAACATGATCGCTTTTTATGATTTGGCACGAAGAGCTATTGAAACGACTGCCCAGAGTGATAATAAAATCACTTGGGCTATTATCCGAGAAAATATGGGGGAAATTCTCTACAGACTTACCTCCATGAAATTCAAGGTACACTATATGGCATTCTGGAGAATTTTCCCAATATTCTTTACTAAGAAATTTCTTTTTTGTTGTTGACTGTTGCATTATAATTAACTTGCATTTTTGAATGATAGTGGCTTGCTGGTATCAACTGTTTATTAAGTGCCTGCTGTGAAAATAAGGGTTATAAATAATGTGTGAAAATAAGGGTTATAAAATAATGTATAGTAGATGTATGAGAGATGTAAAATGCTGTGTGGGTATGTCTTACTTATTCCATTAGACTGTAACCTCCTAGAGGACAAGTATTATCCTGTATTTTATTTTTGTGTTCTACTTAGTGACTTACTCAGAGTGGGTGATCAGCAAATACCGATTTCTTGGGTGGTAGGGAGGGAGACATGAGGCTGGAGAGCTGCCCCGGCCTGGATGGGTTTGGGAAAGAGCAGGGAATAGAGATCGTGTTTTTTTGGAGAGGTGATATTGAAATTGAAGTTTAAGGGATGAATTATTGTCCACTCATTAAACAGATAAATAAGCAAGTAGAAGAACTATAGGAGGATGCTCTTTGGTCAGAACACAGAGTATATAAAGGAAAGTAGTGTGAAATAAATCTAGAAAGGAAGATTGGTATCAGATTGTGGGGAACCTTGAGTGCTAAGATAGGGAATTTAAACTTTAGTATGTGAAACTGCATCCTTTTTTTTTTTTAACTTAAAATAATCCTTTTTTAATTCATATGTTTCTAGATTGTATTGGAGACAGTCTATTTTACAGCCTCAGTGATGAATTATACTATCTTTAAATTTA
This sequence comes from Monodelphis domestica, assembly GCF_027887165.1. Classification (NCBI taxonomy): domain Eukaryota; kingdom Metazoa; phylum Chordata; class Mammalia; order Didelphimorphia; family Didelphidae; genus Monodelphis; species Monodelphis domestica. Next base: position 75,289,341 of record NC_077230.1, read on the forward strand.
TTATTACTTTTTTGATGGATACAGATTAGCATTCTATTTGCTACATCCATTATTATCAGTACTTTGCAGTATTGTTGAGAATAAGAATCATTGCATGTATATAGTCAGAAACCAAGACAAAAATAAGGTATTTTTCTGTCTCTTTGGTCAAAACCAACATCTTTTGTGTCTTTCTCACAACCTACTGAAAAGCAACAAGGATGATAATTTTATGACTTACTGACTTAATTCAAAGTTTTATTAAATTACTTACAACTTTTCCAAAGTTGTTTAAATTCATGTATCTTGATTTCAGGACCCAGTGAAAGAGGGTGAGGCCAAAATCAAGAGTGAATATGCTCAACTTTTTGAAGATATGCAGAATGCATTCCGAAGTCTGGAAGATTAGAACTGTGATTACCTTCCTCTCCTTCAGCCAGCTCATGTCTTCTTTTCTCTTAAATTCCACATTTCTTTCCCTTTGCTTCCTCACTGTGTATTGAGACCAGGACATTTGTGTGGGTGTGGGTGTGTGTGTGTTGTGTGTGTGATCACTTGTTTTCCTGTTCATATTTGGTAGGTCTTTACATAAAGTGAACATTCCGTGGTTTCAGTGTTTGATGGGTCTCCCTGATTCTTTGTCTGAAGTGTTGACTATATGGTGAATGTGACCATCTCTGGTACAAAGTGGGAATGACTACACTAACATTACTTGAATAGAGAATGACTTTCCCCCTTTCTCCTAGTTTTCCTTTTCCCCGGGTTACAGACAGGAGTAATACGGGTACCTTTTTAAAGTAGTTGTTTTGGCATGGAAGGCCTTGCCCTTGTATCTTTGACAGGGACTCAGTATGTGAAATGACTCACCATTCTCTGTGGTAAGGGTGTTTGCAGCTTAGCATTTTGCTAGCTGCCTGCTATGCAGGAAATTAGTGGTTTCTTTTTTTAGGAATGAGATTGATTAACATTGTTCCAATTATGGTTGCTTCTACTAATAAAAATCAGGAATATTTGTAAAAAAGTGTGGAGAATTTATACTATTTCTCCAGTTGTGCCTAAAGTAGGGTAAGTGCATTGAATGGCAGTCTTGGGACTCAGCAAAATATTTGAATCAGTACTGAAAAGGGTGAGGGGAGCCAGATTGCCAGCTTCATGTTAGCATCATACCTTGAAACACACTGTGTTTCCAAAGGTAAAAATGTTATATTGAGGATTATTGTGCTGAACTGCTGGTGGATTTTTTTTTAAGTGCTTCAAATGATCGATAGGGATAACATGCCACTCTTGTTCCCTTTCTTTCCTTGACAACCATTTTAGAGACCTAGGTAGGCTCTTCCAAGTTATGTAGAGTGTGTACAAGTAATGAGATGCAGGGAGAATGGTGGCTTACTAACTACTTGGGGACCATTAAGGAAAAGTTTGATTATAAAAATGTGCTCCAGCCCCAAGAATCATGTTCTTTGAAATGATTGCCTGTCTGCCACATTGTATGCTTCTTTTGGGCGGGGAGGGGGCAGCTGGGTGGCTCAGTGGATTGAGAGCCAGGCCTAGAGATGGGAGGTCCTGGGTTCAAAAGTTAAAAATCAAAAAAAAAAAAAAAACTTAAACTTCCTGTTCACTAGTTTGTGGGGGGGAAAAAAAAACAACTTATTCCAAGAGCATTTCCCTTCTTGTGATTGGAGATTGCTGGCTCTGGTTTTTCCCATTACTGGCACAAGAGATTTCCCCAGATTGTCTGTTTGTAGCCATAGCAACATGATCAAAGGTTCCCTTTCATTTTGTAGGGCTGATTGGGATAGTAGATTCTTGTGTTTGATGCTAATCCCTGAAGGTGTTGGTGACGGTGGCCTTTACATCCTACTCCACTGAGAAACTAGGAGTCATCTGAAAAAGATCATTTCATCCTGTCTCTTAGTGTACATTTTAAAATGTGCTCATACATAAGGAAAAAAGACTCCAGAGCAACTCTCCCATCACTTGCCAGAAGTTCTGGCACCAATGTTTCAAAATTAATTGATGTTAGAGGGAAAGGGGGAGGAGTTCTGGAAGTGAGAACCTATCTCAGAAAGATGTAATAGCCCAGATAAAGAAACCTTTTTTATACCATGATAGATTGTTTGATTTTCAGACGGTATTCTTTTGTCGGCCTACAAAGGAGGAGTAGTGCAGTCAGTTGAAGTTATACTTGCAGTTTTGTTTATCCATTACAATACATGTTCTCGTGGTGGCCTGCCACTCAAGAAGGTGTTCTTCCCATGAATCTTTTTTGAAACCGTTTCAGCAAACTACCAGATAAGAGAAATGATTCATTGGATTGTTGTTGAGCTGGAGACCTCATGGTGTCACTTAATCAGTTTGCTTCCAATGCGACCTTCTACCCATTGGCCCCAAGACCAACAAATTCAAAGGGATTTTCCACATATCAAAAATTCTTCTGTATTCTACCACAAACCAACAGGCAAACTGAGATTGTGCCAGTAATAAATGGTCTGATGAAGAGTAACCAAGATTTTATTGTTATCTGAATTTCCAGTGTGTGCATCTCCTTTTCAGAATGTTGATGTGTGAGTGTGAGAAGTTTGTAGAGAAACCATGCTCCTTCACTGTTGGTGCCCCTTCACTATTGTACCATGTGTTGTAGAATTTCAGATTAGGGGACTATCTTCTTTCTTTTCATAGGGGTGTGGTACACTTAAAACAATCTTAAAAAAAAAAAAGTAATGCAGTTCTATATTTATTGTGCTATACCTGGCCCAAATGGAGCCAGTTCAACCAGTTTAATTTGTGTTTTTTCCAGTGTTAAACTCACATTGTGCCCGTTAAAAAATTTCCTCCCCATCTCAGGAATGAGTTAGAGGCAAAAATATCGCTTTTTTCTCCTTGAGATTTCATTACCTTTATGTTACAACTTGTGTAAAATTGTTCATCTATGAGAGAATAAAAAGTGGATTTAAAGTAATCCTGAGTTTTCCTCTTTTTATGACCAGATTTATTAAAATACTACTATACGAAGTATATTTACAATTTGTAGCCAATTTCTATTGATACTTTTGGGAATACTTTACAGGTGAACTCTTGTTGTCGGGAAATGAGAACACAGCTTGTGACTTATAGTTAAATATTTGAACAGTGATCCCCAGAGTCCCAAAATGACTCTGCCTTCTCCCCCTCCAAAAAAAAATTCTATTCTTTTGGTTTTGAAGAAGTGTCACCTAGAGCACAGTGATGGTAATCCTTTTAGAGACTGGGTATCCAAACTATGTGCAAAGGAGGAGGGGAGCAGCCCTGCCCCACATATCTCTGGCTTTCTAGTAAGGAAAGCCCCCCACCACTATTTGCTGTACCCAACATTTTGGCCTAACAGGCCATCTTACAGATGGTCTGCTCTAGCACCCTCATTTTACAAATTCTACACATACAGAAGTCCTAGAATGGGAGGCAGCTAGGTGGCTCAGTGGATTGAGAGTCAATCCTAGAGACTGGAGGTCCTGGGTTCAAATTTGACCTCAGACACTTCCCTGCTGTGTGACCCTGGGCAAGTCACTTAACCCCCATTGCCTAGCCCTTACCATTCTTCTGCCTTGGAGCCAATAAACAGTATTGGAAGGTAAGGGCTAGGCATATGGTTTAAAAAAACAATGTCCTAAAATGTTTTGTTTTTGTCCGAGGCTTCAGAGTTAGAAATAGAAATTATATCTAGGTAAATGTAGGCAGCCAAGTAGCACTGTGGACAGAAGGCTACCTCTAGAGTCAGAGAGTAGTTCAAATGCTGTTTCAGATGCTTAATAGCTTTGACTCTGGGAAAGTCACTTAATCTCTCTTATCTGCCCCAGTTTCCTCATCTATTAAATGAAGATAATATCGCCTGCCAGAGTTATGAGGAAAAAATTTTCAAATCACTCAGCAAGCCTTAAAGTGCTTTAGTTATTTACATTCTTAATTCCAAGCCCAAAGGTTCTTCCATTCACTTTCCTTTTTTTTTTTAGATAACAAGAAAATTCTCTATTTGATAAAAATTCCCTATTTGATAAATGAATAAATATAAACAGGCAATTTCCAAAGGAAATTCACACCATGAAAAGCTTTTGGGGAGGGGGAGAGCATTCTTCAGCTTACTAAATATTAGAGAAATTCAAATTCATATCTATTTTTTTTTTTTGTTACAAAAATCATATTCTATTCCTCCCTCCCCTTCCCCACCCTCCCATAGCCGATGCACAATTCCACTGGGTGTTACATGTGACCTTGATCAGAACCTATTTCCATGTTGTTGGTTTGCATTAGGATGTTCATTTAAGGTCTACATCCCCAGCCATATTCCCCTTGACCCATGCAATCAAGCAATTTTCTGAGAAATTGAAATTAAAACAATCCGATTGAAAATACTGACCAAAAAATGACAAATTTTGGAGGGGCTGTGAGAAAACTGGCACACTACCCATGTTGGTGAAGCTGTGAATTGATCCTGCAATTCTAAACAATGTCCCAAAAATTATTCTGCATGCCATTTGTCCCAGGGAGACCACTGCTACCCTATATCTGAGAGCTTAAAGGAGGAGAAAGAGGTCCCATATGTACAACATAAAGAACTAGAAAGTGGCTTTATAATTGCTGTAAGTAATGACAAAAAGTTTCAAAGAAGCCTGAGAAGACTGTGTGTGATGAACTGCTATGGGGAAAGAGCACAACTGGGAGAACAGTTTCTCTAACAGCAGGAATCATTGTTGAAAGACGTAAGAACTATTCAAAATGATGACCAACTGTGATTACAGATGACTTTATGAAGAATAAATATCCTAAATCTCCATCTCCAGAAAGAGGGGTGATACAGGGCAGCTAGATAGCACACTGGATAGGGTGCCAGGCCCAGAAGCAGAGGATCCGGGTTCAAATGTGAATGGAGCTAGGGAGTTAGATGGATCTGTGGATTGAGAGCCAGGCTTAGAGATGGGAGGTCCTGGGTTCAAATCTAGCTACAGACATTGCCTAGATGGGCAAGTCACTTAACTCCCATTGCCTAATATCACTCTTCTGCCTTGGAATTGATATTTAGTATTGATTCTAAGAGAAGGAATTTGGGGGGGGGGTCTTAAAAGATGATATGGTCAAAGTCCATTAGACATGTTTTCAGACATAGTTAATGGAAATGTTTTTGCTCAATCGTACATTTCTGTTGCAAAGATTTTGTTTTTCTTGGGGAAGGAGAGATGGGACAGAAAATAAAATGTATGTTGAAAAAGTATAAATTTAGATTTTAAGAAAAGTAATATTAAAGAAATTTTTGGGAAACTAGCTTTCCTTATACTAGCTAAGAAAGCCCTGGTGTCAATTAAAATCATTCCTTCTGAAAAAGGTTAGAGTTAAGCAAGAAACTGCCAAGAATTTGAGATCAAATTACGGTTAAGATGCGTTTTTCATTGCAAACATTCCCTGGCCTGATAAATTTTAAAGATACAGAATTTAATCATTGTGGATACCTTATCCAATAGTGGATCGCAACTTCACTGTGTGACTTGGAAGTTTTCTTCAAGAGCTACTATGGCTAAAAATTTAATTAAAATAATCCAATAGTGAGGTATCTTCCACCTTTTAACACTGACATAAAAACCTATTTAAAAAATTAACTATGCAAGCATAGGATCTTTGTTTTGCTTTAGGTCTTTAATTTTAAAGGTAGTCTTTTTTAGTGTAAGGAGGAATGATAATTCCTTTACTTTGGGACTTATCCTGGTATCCAGTTATTGCAAAGATGGTTTTTAAAAATGGAATTAATCCTTTAACTGTTGGAACATGCAAAATCATAGACACAGAGATCCCATCTTTATGACAAAGAAAGGACACAGAAGAATGTGCCCTTGTAAGCACCATTTTGACCCTACATTTTTTTTTGTCACTAACCTGCCATATTTCCTAATATATATTGCTATGAATTTGACATTACTTCCTCCAACCAGGCTTGTGAGTGGCAAGACCCCATTTTAAAAACCCCATTCTTGGTTTTTAAAAAAACTGTAGGGGACAGCTGGGTAGCTCAGTGGATTGAGAGCCAGGCCTAGAGACGGGAGATCCTAGGTTCAAATCTGGCCTCAGACACTTCCCAGCTGTGTGACCCTGGGCAAGTCACTTGACACCCATAGCCTAGCCCTTACTGCTCTTCTGCCTTGGAGCCAATACCCAGTATTGACTCCAAAATGTAAGGTAAGGGTTTAAAAAAAAAAGAATGGAGCAGCTAGGTAGCACAGTGAATAGAGGACCTGGGTTCAAATGTGGCCTCAGAGACTTCTTAGCTGTGTGTGACCCTTATGGAGAAGAGATAAATTATAAGAAAATGCATGCAAAGGACAAAAGCTGGAGATGGGTTATCTATCAGTCAAATGAAGATTCCATTTGGAATGTGACCGGGAAAAGCAGTTTGGAGCCAAGCCAACGGTGACTGGTTTGGAAGATCTTTGGGCTTTCTTACTGAAGTGAAGGAAGAAGCTGGGTTTGTCTCTGGGACTTGGGATAATCAAGTTAGAGGTGACCTGGCTGATTTGAAGGCAGAAGGACAACAGTCCATATAACACTCTCTGGCTCTGTTTCATGCTAGTGACTGAATTGCCATTTCTCTCAATACCCTCCAACCTAACACTCATTGTAGATAATAGGGAAAACCCTATCCCTCTTACCTTGTTCTCCATCTTTCCTGTTTTCCCCAATAAACCCTTACTTGAGATAAAGAAGAGAAAAAAAGAGTATTTCTTCTAATGCATCATAGCTCACCCTGAGTGACTTAGAAGAAGGCTGGTGCCCTTCCATTGGGGAATGGCTGAACAAACTGTGGTATCTGTTGGTGATGGAATACTATTGTGCTCAAAGGAATAATAAACTGGAGGAATTCCATGGGGACTGGAACAACCTCCAGGAAGTGATTCAGAGTGAGAGGAGCAGAACCAGGAAAACATTGTACACAGAGACTGATACACTGTGGCACAGTCAATGTAATGGATATCTCTACTAGCAGCAATGCAATGATCCAAGACAATTCTGAGGGACTTATGAGAAAGAACTGTGGGAAAAGAAACAAAAGGAAGACATTTCCTTGATCACATGGGTCGATGGGGATATAATTGGGGATGTAGACTAAATGATCACTCTAGTGCAAATATTAATAATATGGAAATGGATCTCAATCAATGATACTTGTAAAACCCAATTAAATTGTGCATTGGTTATGGGAGGAGGGGAGGGGAATGAAAGAACATGAATCATTTAACCATGGAAAAACATTCTAAATTGATTAAACAAAAAAATTCAAAACAAATTCCACCTCTGACACTCCCCATGTCACCTTGGGCAGTGTGACTCCCATCCCCAGGCCTCAGTTTCCTTATCTATAAAACATGATTGGACTGGATAGCTTTTGGGGTTCCTTCTCACTCTAGGTCTATAAACCTGTGAAATCCATGATTTAAAAAATCATGAAACCTCAGTCCATTAAGGCTACATTTCAGTGTTGAAGTAGTAATTTTTTAAATGGTGGATGCTGTTTTAAAGCTTGTTGCATATGTTTATTTTCTTAAAAGTTCTTGTCTATTTTCTCTGAAGATGACAATGTTAGCCTACTCAGCAAATACAACTGAATTTTTATTTTCTTTAATGAAGATTCTTTGCACTGACCACATTCATAGACGCTCACCCCACACATTTCCCCCATATCTAAAATATGTGAATGAGATGAATACATATGTCCTTTGAAGAGAGTAAGATTAATAAGCCCAAACAGTAACCAAAAGCATAAATCGCTTAACACAATCAAATAAACTGAAATAGCAACAACAAAAACCCCAAAGATTGAATTGGAGGCACAATTGTACCTGTCAATCTGTGCAACAAACCCAGCCAGGGTACATATTTTAGAAAGCCTCATTACTAGAATCAGACTCACCTGCCTAGATGTCTCAATCCAGAGTCTTACTCTTAAAAAGATTTAACAAGTGACTGTCAATTTTAAGTATACATGCAATAAAATCATTCTTTGAAGGCAACATGAAAATATCCTTGGGAAATTCTAGAGAATCAACTAAAATTTTAAAAAAATTAGCAAAGTTGCAGAATATAAAATAAACTCATGTAAATCAGCATTTCTATATATTACCAACAAAGTCCAACAGGAAGAGTTAGAGCACAATTATAAAACATTTTTCATACAAAAATGGCTCTAAACAATTAGAGAAATATTTATTCATGAATAAGTCAAGGCAATATAATAAAAATGACAAATTCTGGCTAAGTTTATTTAGTGCTGTCTGAATTAAACTATCAGAAATTGTTTTATAGAGCTAGAAAAAAATAAAAAATTCAACTGAAAAAAGGACAAGAAGATCAAGGGAATTCATTTTTTAAATGTAAAGAAAGGTGGCCTCAATACCAAATTTCAAAATATATTACAAAGTGTCAATCATGAAAATAATCAAGTCAGCAGAATCAATTGGGTACATAAAACAGTAGGTAATGACCATAGTAATCCAGTGTTGGTTAAGTCCAAATATTCAAGCTTTGGAGATGAGAACTTACTGTTTGACAAAAACTGCTGGAAAAAATGAAAAGCAATTTGGCAGAAACTAGGTATAGACCAACATCTCACAACATATAACAAGATATAGTTGAAATGGGTACACAATTTAGTCATAAAGGGTGTTACTATATGGCAGTGAAGGCGAACTTTTTAGAGACCAAGTGCCCAAATTGGAACCCTCAAGCCACATTTGAACACCCACCTTAGCCCAGACAGGGGAAGGAAGGATTCCCATTGGCTGCTGGACAGAGGAGAGAGTCATGTAAGAAATACCCTCAAACATGGTGGAGAGGGGGAAGGAAGCATTACCCCCTGGCATGTATACCATAGATTCACCAGCATGGCTATATGTAAATTGTAGGAGCATGGAAATTTTTACCTCTCAGAACTATGGATAAGGGAAGAATTTATGGCCAAACAAGATAAAGAGCACTATGAGAAGTAAAATATTTTTAATTACATTCAATTAAAAAGGTTTTGCACCAAAAAAACCTAATGCCACCAAGATTAAAAAGAAAACAGGAAACTTGGTGGGATATCGGTGGGATTTCTCTTAGTAAAGGCTTAATTTTTTCCCCAGATTGCATTGATACAATTTTTAATCTTTGTTATCTGACATTTTACAATCCATGTACTCTCCCTCCCTCTTCTTCAAGATAGCAGGTAATATGATGTAAGTTGTACATGTGTTACTATACAATAGATATTTCCATGTTCTTCATATTATAAAATATAAAGATATATATATAAATATAAAATATAAAGAAGACATATAACACTAGAAAAAATTTCTATGGAGGAAAGATAAAAATAGAATGCTTCAATCTGCATTCTGTTGTAAGGAAGAGAGGGAAGATTTGAGCAATTAAGGTGGGTCTACAGGGAGATGCAGATGCAGAGAAAAGATTCTAGAATTTGGGGGGGAAAGTATGACACAGTTAACGGGTTGGAGCTGGGTCTTTCTCTGGTTTGACCAGGAAGGACTGGCTGCTTTCCTTTGGTGGCTGCTTCTATCTTGTCTTTCCCATCCTACCTGCTTACTTGCTGGCTTGTTGTCATCTACTGAGCTTTGTGAATTTTAAAAGTCTCCATCTTGGTCTAGCACCCAAAAATTGTGCACACCCACCTACACGGGCATGCGCTAGTCAATGACTAATCAGAAATAACTAACTGCCCACCTGGGCTGTCCTAAGCCAAGCTAGAGCCAACCATTGGATTTGTGAGACACAGGAAGAGAGGTAGGGAACAGCCTCTGAGATTGGCGGAACTTCCTGTGGAGAGAGCTAGGGGGAGTGGGTGTTAGGAGCTTGGAGAGAGAGGACGCCCGCAGACAGCTTTCCTTCAGATCGGTCACGTGAGTTAAGGACTGGTTCTTTCCACCTGGGCCTTTAGGCCTAAACTCCCTCTGCCTTGGTCAGAGGTTGAGTAGCCTCTTTCCCTTTTCTCTTCTCTCCTTCTCTCCCTAACCTTTTCCCTACTCCCAGTGTGATTAAACCTTCATAAACCTCATTCTGACTTGAGTGTTTCATTTAGGAATTTCATAAGTAAATTCCTTGGCGGCCATTGTTAAATATTATATAAATCTTGTAGCCACATTTGTAACCATTACTATATTATAACCTTCTCCCAGAAGCCTTAAATTTCCCCATTACAGTTTTGGCTAACCACTACGGGAAAAAAGAACCTTATCAGTCTTCTGATCTCCTTACTATCACCTGGGAGAAATCCCACCCCGGCTACCCCCTCTGGCTCTTGGCCCTGCCTTAGTGCTTGGAAGGTTTCTAGAACCTCAATAAAATTCCTGAATTTTCTTGCCTTTTCAACCCACTTATTGCTCACTCCCTCAGTCCTGTTACCAAATACCTTGGCTTAAAGACACAGCTGCCAGAACAGGTGAGTATAAAACACCTTTTCTCTTTTCCCTTTACCCCTTAAGTTAAATTGGGGTCAACAGGATTTTTTTTTTTCCTTCTCCTCTTTGTCTCTCATTTCCGTCTCCTTTTACTTTAAGGAGGTGGCTCAGTAGAGAGAGGCAGGCCAGGCTTACCTAATCAACTAAGCAAGGAGGAACCTCAGGAGAAGGAGCTCTTAGGAGCTCCTAGCCCGCAAAAAACAGCTGAATACAGCTAGGGAGCTAACTTAAAACCCATTTTTTTTTCTGTTTCCTGGCCTTTCTAGTCTTAAAAATTTAAGTGGGCTTTGCTCAAGGAAGATAGCACATGGTCATAGCGGCTTTAGCCTGAGGGCCAAAGAAGATTGCTGGGACCCACCCACATACACTTTGTAAAGAAGGAGAATTTACAATACAATAGGCCCTTAGCCTGTATAGGGTTGTAGACTCAGAGCCACCTACTGTAAAAAGAAAAAGCCTGTGGAAAGTTTGTTGCTTTGCCCTGCTCCCCACTTGCTTTGTGAAATCACAAAATATACATATAAAAATGAGTACTATATCCTTTGACAATTATAAGGCAGCTGAAGAAGTAGGGGCATTGAGGAATGAAGGATACCTCCAAATTTTTATATTAATAGGTACTGTCATTTTTGTACTCCTCAATACTATATTTAGAGATGAAAAAATAAAAAAAATTGAGGATAAAATAAAACAAAATGAGGAGAAAATAAAACAAAATGAGGAGGAAATAAAGCAAAATGAGGATAAAATAGAAAATGTTGAGGATAAAATAGAAAATGTTGAGGATAAAATAGAAAAAATTGAGGATACAATAGAAAAAATTGAGGATAAAATAGGAAATATTGAGAATAAAATAGAAAAAATTGAGGATAAAATAGGAAATATTGAGAATAAAATAGGAAATATTGAGGATAAAATGGGAAATATGGAAGATAAAATAGGAAAAATTGAGGATAAAATGCAAGCCCAATTAGAAGATCTAAAAAGTTTCTTACAGGATCAATTGACAAACAACCACTCTACCAGAAATAGACCTGTTTCTGAACCTTTGAATGAGGAAATTTCCTTCCCTGAAATAGAGATGGAAAATACCTTTCCTATAGCCAAGTTAACAGACTGCTTCTCTCGTGTAGTGCAAATCTTGTCTGAATTTAATCCCCAAAACCCTTCCCCGGCAATCCCAGATTCTCATGTTCCTTCTCCTACAGAAAACCAAATTCCAATGCAAGAGAGATCTTGTCCCCCTAGAAAAACCTGTCCTTGTCAAACTGACCCACAGGTGCAAAATCCAACTAGAGGCCTGTTTCCTCTAAGAGAAGTACCTGAAATAGGACGAAATGGGGATGTGGTGACTTTAAGACATAGGATACCGTTTACTCCCCAAGAAATAAATGAATTTACACGAAATATTCCCACATATGAACAAGATCCTTTTCTAGTAACAAAAAAGATGGGAGACATATTTTTTCAGTATAATCCGTCTTACAAGGACGTTGAGAGCTTACTCCAGGCTTTTTTAAGTGAACGTGAAAAAAATAAAATAATTGCTCATGTCAACAAAACCAGGGGGCGTAATGCAGCACATTGGCCATCTCAGGATCCCGAATGGGACTATAACAATCCTGAGGATTATCTACAACTATACCGTTGTAGAGAGGCCATCCTCACGTCCATGAAGGAATGTGCGGACAGTACAGATAAGTGGATGGAACTGGAATAAATTAAGCAAAAGGAAAACGAAACACCCTCCAGATTTATGGACAGAATTATCGAGTTTGGGGACAGATACTTAGATTGGGACTTAACTAAAGAGAGTAGTATAAGACAAGTTAGAAGAATCTTTGTAAACAATTCTTGCAAAGCAATTAAAAATTATTTCAAAACACAATGCCCAAGATGGTCAGATATGGACCTTGAAGAATTGCGAAAAACAGCTATATATGTTTTAAAGGGAAACGAAGAAAAGGAGAAAGAAAATGATGATGACATGGAGGAAATGAAGAAAAAAATGAGATATTTAATAGATAGGATAACTAAATTAGAAAGTGGGCAGGGTAATGAACCAACGACAATTGCCCCTCTCCAGAAATCCAATTATCAATCCATTACTTGCCACTTCTGTGAGAAGAAGGGCCACAAAATGATGGAATGTAGAACCTTTCTTAAGATGTTTGGAAGGAATACACAGTTTAATAATAGTTTTAGAAATAATAACTATAATGAATATAGAAATAAGAACTTTAGAAACCAGAATTATAGAAATAGGAATTGGGAAATTAATGACAATGCTCAAATTGAAGAAAATTTTAATGATAATACTCAACAATATATGAGAAATGGCGCTCGTCCAAAAATTACTCGAGGTACTAATGACTCTCAGAGAGGTGCCCTTCAGGGGGGTGCCCAAGGAATATCCCAAACACAATGATGGTGCCCGGGGGGGGGCTAGGGCACAGGAATCAGAGGATACAACCTTTGATTTCCCGGACCCTGATGTCCTACTACCCGTTGTCCCTATCCACTGCCCTCCCCATACTAATGAACCCCATGTTACCTTAAAGGTGGGTAACACCTATTATGATTGTCTATTAGACACCGGAGCTTCCTGGTCTGTATTGAAGAGAAAACCTGATTTACAATGTTATTCTATTGGCTCAGAGAATGTAATGGGAGTATCAGGAATAACCCAAAGAGTTAAAAGACTTCCTCCTAGAATGGTGTCTGTAGGACCCCTAGAGGTACAACACTCTTTCCTTTTGATGCCTGACTCCCCTTTAAATTTGCTGGGGAGGGACCTTCTATGCAAACTCAGAGCCACAATAACCTGCTCCCCAGATGGCTCATTATCATTAGAAGTACCAGAGGAATCTTTAAAATTACTCCCTGTACTTCTCTCGGAAAACCAGGACGCAAAAGAGCCTTCCATTTTCGAAATACCTAAAGATATACCTGAGTCTCTTTGGGCCACATCTTCTTCTGATGTAGGATTACTTAAATCTGCTGTTCCTGTGCAGATAAAAACTAAATCTAGCCCACCTCCTTCTATCCCTCAGTATCCCCTCTCAAAGGAGGCAATTGAGGGTATTACACCAGTTATTAACTCATTAATAGAACAGGGAATAATAATCCCTTGCAAATCTGAATACAACACGCCCATCCTACCAATTAAAAAACCAAAAAAAGGGCCCGATGGCAAGCACATCTATAGATTTATACAGGATCTAAGGGCAGTAAATAATCACGTTATAAAGAGACACTCCGTAGTTTCTAACATACATACTATTATTTCATCTATTCCTAGCACAGCTACATACTTTACAGTAGTAGACTTGTGTTCAGCCTTTTTTTCAATACCAATACATGAAAACTCCAGACATATTTTTGCTTTCACCTGGAAGGGCTCACAATATACCTGGTGTCGGCTGCCACAGGGTTATGTCGAAAGTCCGAGCTTATTTGAGCAAATTTTGAGCCAAGACACAGACAATATAACATTTAAAAATAGCAAATTAATCAAATATGTAGATGATCTACTCTTGGCTTCAACAGATGCAAAAACATGTCAAGAAGATAGCAAACACCTTCTTTTGGAATTGCACAAAAGAGGTCATAAGATCTCGAAGGACAAAGTTCAGTGGTGTCTCCCCAAAGTAGAATATTTGGGGTTCATTCTGACAGCTGGTGCCCGCTCTATTTCTCCCAAGCGAATTGAGAATATTCAAAAATTGAGTGCTCCTACTACTAAAAAACAGTTAAGAGCAATTCTGGGAGCAACAGGGTTTTGCAGACAATGGATTCCTTGTTATGGGGAAATTACTAAACCTCTTATAGCACTAACAAGGGATGTAGTCCCTGAACCCCTCAAATTAGAGCCTGAACACCTGTCAGCTCTATCAGAGCTAAAAAAGGCTATCATGTCTGCCCCTGCTCTAGGCATCCCAAATTACAACAAGCCATTTACTTTATATGTACATGAGCGAAGAGGAGTAGCCTCAGGCGTTTTAACTCAGACTTTGGGACCTTCTCAGCGCCCAATTGCCTATTATTCTGCCCAACTAGACCCAGTAGCAGCAGGAGCACCACCATGCCTTAGAGGAGTAGCTGCTACAGCCTTACTAGTAACAAAAACCGTTGATTTAGTATTGGGATGTCCATTAACAATAATGTGCCCACATGAGATTGAAGCATTATTGGTAAAACATAGAACACAGGCATTCTCGGATCAGAGAATTACAAGGTATGAAATAACCTTATTAAATAGTGAAAATATTACCTTGAAACGCTGTTCAACTCTTAACCCTGCCACCTTGCTTCCAGATTTACCTACTTCAGGAGAACCACTACATAACTGTGAAACATTAGTGTCCATGGCAGAAAAGCCTCGAGATAATCTCTTGGACACTCCCTTAGACAATGCAGATCTGATTTTATTTACCGATGGTTCCTCTTTTATGAGGGATGGCATACGTTACACTGGAGCTGCCGTAGTCTCAGAATTTGCCACTGAATGGTCAGCTTCACTACCTTCTAACATTAGCGCTCAAGGAGCAGAGCTCATAGCTCTGAAACATGCCTGTATAATTGCCAAGGATAAAAAGGCAACAATTTATATGGATTCTAGATATGCTTTTGGCATTTGTCACTCAGTCGGGATGCTATGGCTCCAGAGAGGATTTTTAACCTCAGCTGGAAAATCCATAGCTAATGCAGAAATTATTAATGAAGTTCTTTCTGCTCTCAAACTGCCTAAAGCCCTAGCTGTAGTTCATTGCTCTGCCCATACAGGAGGCTCAGACCCTGTCTCTAGAGGAAATGACCGAGCAGATGCTGCTGCAAAACTAGCAGCCATAGAAGGACCTGGATTAATTTTAACATTAACAACCACTGATAATTTAAATTTATCACTCTCCTATAATGAAAAGGAAGTGGAAAAATGGAAACAAAAATTTAAAGCAAAACAAATTAATGGAGTATGGGTGTCATCTGAAGGAAAACCCCTGCTCCCTAGAAGTTTCTATAACCAAATTTGCCAATCTATTCATAATAATGGCCACTTTGGTACCCAGGGCATCGTGGACTCTGTTAAGAGAGTATGGATAGCCCCTGGTATAACTACCATAGCCTCTAAAGTGTGTTCATCCTGCTCTACCTGCCAGGCATATAACCAACATGCCTTTCGTGGTAAAGCCTTTGGTGGACGTCCTCTGGCTTACACACCTTTTGAGCACCTGCAGATAGATTTTATAACGATGCCAAAGGCTGGACAATATAAATTTTGTTTGGTCATAGTAGACCAACTGACCAGATGGCCAGAAGCATTTCCTACAGCCCGAGCCACAGCAGCTTTTGTTGCTAAGGTGCTTTTAAAAGAAATTATTCCTCGCTTTGGCCTACCAGCACGTATTGACTCCGATAGGGGGAGTCATTTTACTGATTCTGTTCTAAACCAGATATATTCTTGCTTGGGGATAACTCCCAAATTCCATGTTCCATATCATCCCCAGAGCTCAGGCCAAGTTGAGAGGATGAACAAAGAACTTAAAACTATGATTGGAAAATTATGCACTGAGACCCATTTAAAATGGCCTGAAATTCTCCCTTTGGCCCTATTTTATCTTAGAAGCAGGCCTAGAGGAGACTTACATATTTCACCATTTGAGATGCTTTTTGGACATCCGCCTATACAGGCTAAGCCTTTCTCCCCGGCTTATACATCGCTATTAGGGGGAGATACTACTATTGCTTCCTATATACAGGAATTACAGCACAAACTGCGTGAGCTACATGAATCCGGAGCTGCAGTACAAGCTGGACCACTAGACTTCTCACTTCACGACCTGAACCCAGGAGACAACGTGTATATAAAGAACTTCCAGCGTACAGGAGCAACCCAGCCTTCCTGGGAAGGACCATTCCAAATATTGTTAACTACTCCAACATCTATAAAGGTTGGAGAAAAGGACTCTTGGATTCACTGTTCTCATGTAAAGAGAGCATCTTCTGTTGAGACTGATTGACTCTATCCTATACATGCATTGGAGATAACTATACATTGACAAGTGGAACTGTTTTTATTCTGCTTTTGACACATTGAATTCCTAAATTTAATTTTTTTCCTTTTTTCCTTTTTTTCTCTTTTCCTTATTTTATTATTATTATTATTTTTACATTATTTTATTTTTTTCCCTTTTTCTCATTTCTATGTACTTAAGGTACATATGATCAATATTAATTTTTATTCTACAATATTAGTTTAAATATATATATACTTGTTGTTATTATTAATACGCACCCAAACAGCTTTAGACTATGGGAACCTGCCATTTATTGATAATTGTTGTGGGACTATGATTAATGTTTATGTCTGATTCTAGATATGAGATCAAACAAGGAGCACAGATATAACCTGGATAATGCCAAAAGAGCTCACAGGTCTAAAAATCAAAAGACCAATCCAGGTAGGATTAATGCATTTCTAAGCCAATACTAAGGACTTGAACCTAGTGTGAGACTCGGGGTTGCGACACTTGACAGACGTTAAGATGTAGGCCTTCCCTGTATCCACACTCTTCGTGAAAATACCTACAGACAAGTACCTAAGGTTGGCTACCATCCTGGCTCCATCCATCCCTGAGAACGAAGGTAAAATCAGACGAGGGAATGACACTTCCCTAGATATAAAATAAGAATCTGGTCCTTTTTTTTCTCTCCTATAGTATGGCAACTTCCTGTAGCCTTGGCTGCAAATGGGGAAGTAAAATATGCTGCATTCTGTCCTACAGACTTGTGGGATTAGAAATTACTTAACTGGACCCTAATACAGGGGCCTGTGGAAAAAAAAAATTTTTTTTTTTATTCTTGCTTTCTCAAATTTTGTATACATAGACTTTTTTTGAATTTTGATACTGATTTTGAATTCTTCTCTAAATATGCATATATAAAGGGTTTATATTCTTTTCCCTTAATTTTTTCCTTTTTCTTCTTTTGATTTTGAGTTTTTATTTTATTTTCATTTTGTTTTGTTTTTCTTTTGAATTAACTCACACACCCCCACAACTAAAACTTGAATCCTCAGCTGGACTCAGTGTTTTTTCAACACTTTCTTCAGGGGGGATTGTATTTCATCAATTCCAAGATTTAAATTTTGTTCGAGAGAGAAATCTCCAGAGAAGAAGCTTGCTAACTAACTGAATCCAGAGAATGAACTGTTTGCAGAAAGATATCTAAACCTTTTCACTACAGGAAGATCCAGAATGAACCTTGGGGTGTGGTTGATTGAACATTCTTTGAATGTACACTCTTATGCCAAAGGGGACTGCCCCCTAATTGGCTTTTGTCAATGCGCCCAGCAAAACATTGGTTTGCTGTCTTTCTCTCTCCTCTATTTCCCCATATTTACAACTATTATAATTTTCCTCTTAGTGGGTAAAAAAAAACTTTTGTATACACATATAGTTAGAAATTTTTGGGGTGCAGTATGCTTATGTTTAGTGATCAATTGGGGAGACTAGTCTCCCAATCATCATCAGGGGGGATTGTGAATTTTAAAAGTCTCCATCTTGGTCTAGCACCCAAAAATTGTGCACACCCACCTACACGGGCATGCGCTAGTCAATGACTAATCAGAAATAACTAACTGCCCACCTGGGCTGTCCTAAGCCAAGCTAGAGCCAACCATTGGATTTGTGAGACACAGGAAGAGAGGTAGGGAACAGCCTCTGAGATTGGCGGAACTTCCTGTGGAGAGAGCTAGGGGGAGTGGGTGTTAGGAGCTTGGAGAGAGAGGACGCCCGCAGACAGCTTTCCTTCAGATCGGTCACGTGAGTTAAGGACTGGTTCTTTCCACCTGGGCCTTTAGGCCTAAACTCCCTCTGCCTTGGTCAGAGGTTGAGTAGCCTCTTTCCCTTTTCTCTTCTCTCCTTCTCTCCCTAACCTTTTCCCTACTCCCAGTGTGATTAAACCTCCATAAACCTCATTCTGACTTGAGTGTTTCATTTAGGAATTTCATAAGTAAATTCCTTGGCGGCCATTGTTAAATATTATATAAATCTTGTAGCCACATTTGTAACCATTACTATATTATAACCTTCTCCCAGAAGCCTTAAATTTCCCCATTACAGCTTCCTGGTGTGGTCCTGAACCAATCTGGGCCATCTGTCTGTAAGATAGGTCTGGGGGTCCATCTGGATCCAGCACCACTCCTGGGCCCTAACCTGCCTAACTGCCAAAACCCACTACCTCTATTACCATCAAAAGGAGGGCTTTGGGGTTAGGGTAAGTTTACTTATATTAGGGTCTGGGGTCTTTAGACAGATAGGTAAGGATCAGTATAGTTTAAATGTGTGAGGAATCCTGGGGACAGGACATTTAGATCTGGGGGGTTTAGGTAGTTGACATTAGTTTAGGATTATCCCAAATTCCCCTTTCACCTTCCCTTGTTTAATAAATCCACCATCCATCGTGTTTGTTACCTCAGGACAGGCTCTGCCTGGACTGAACCTGTTAGCCTGTCATCCCACAGTTGGCCTTCCCAAAACAGTTATCCTTCATGATACTGGTTTATAATTAAACATCTAATCTCATCCCCAAAACTAACCTCAATTACAATTCAGAGTTGATAAATTTCTTCAGTAGTGGTTGATAGACTTTTTTTTAATCCATCTCAACATTCTTGAAATCAGTACTATGTATTGACTTCAAAGCAGAAGAATGATAAATCCTAGGCAATGGGGGTTAAGAGACATGTCCAGGGTCACACAGTTAGCAAGTGTCTGAGGTCAAATTGGAACCCAGGACTTCCCATATCTAGGCCTGGTTCTTAATCCGTTGAGTTACCCAGCTGCCTCCATTGGATAGCCTTTCTTGTCATGAGTCCCTTAGAGTTGCCCTAGATTCTTTCATTGCTGATAATAGTTAAGTCATTCATAGCTGATCAGTATACATTATTGCTATTAACTGTGTATAACATTCTCCTGGTTCTGCTCACTGCACTTTGCATCGCTTCTGTGATAGAAACATGAGATAGAGAGAGAAGTTTTGCAGGACTCGTGGACCAAGATGCAGGGCTGGAGATCTAGCTCTAGATGTCAGTCAAGAGAAGATTCCAATGGAATGTTCCCAGGAGGGGCAGTTGGGGGCTTTTGCTGGACACTCAGAGAAGAGAAACTGGGCTTTTGGACTGGGTCTCTGTTTCTCTGGTTCTGAGCAGTGGAAGCTGACCAGGGGAGAAGCTTTTGAGTTGGTGGTCCATTTGAGAGTTGAGCTGGCCAGGAGAAAATTTAGAGACTTTGAACTTTGTTTCTTTCTGGGTTTAAGCTGAGAGCCCTTACTGATTTGTGAAGAAGAAGAAAGAAGAATTTGAACTGCTGTTGTTCTCCATCTCCCTAACTGTCTCAGTGTCACAGTTTGTGACTGGAATACTTCCTCAAACCTTTCTAAAATTATCCCCGTAGTCTAGGGAAATCCTCATCCCTCGTACCCCAGTTTCTCATCCTGTTATCCCAATAAAACCCCTGACTGAGAAAGCAACTGGAGTATCTTTATAGTTCACTCAGGAGGGAGGGAAGAAGCAAAGGCTTCAAGAAGATTTGGGAGGTGAGGGAGGCAAAAGGGAGAGGTTAAGGGAGGGAGTGAGGGTGGAAGGGGGTTAGGAAATAGATTGATCCATCAGCAATCAGTAGGGATCAATAGGCAAACCCCAGAGTAAACCCCAGGGCATTCCTTTATAAGTAGTTCCCCTGTGTACCAGCTTCCCTGTGTGGCAGCATCCCTCAGCATTTCTCCATTCTCCCTCCATTACCAATAAGCAGCCTCAGGTCCCAGTAGCAGTCCTCTCTAGTCAAAAGCCAGAGAACAGTTTATCCTCTCTGTTTCAAGTAGTAATAGTTCCCTTCAGTTTACATCTCTATTACACTTCATAGACATCTTTCCAGGTTTTTTTGTGATCATCTTGTTCATTATTTCTTATGACATAGTATTCCATTAAAATCATAGCAAACTTGTTCACCCATTCCTCATCTAATGGGCATCCCTTCAGTTTCCAGTCCTTTGCCATCACATAAAATGCTGCCCTAAATATTTTCATTCACATAAGTCCTGTTCCTGTCTTTGATCTCTTTTGGATACAGACCTAGCAGTGGTATTTCTGGGCCACAGGGTTATGCACAGTTTTATGACCATTTGGACATGGTTCCAAATTGCTCTCCAAAATTATTCTTTTGGTTTACAGCATCACCAACAATGTATTACAGAACCAATTTTTCCACATCCCCTTGAACATTGTCATATTTTTGGTCATATTTTAGCCAGTCTGATCGGTGTGAGGTGGAACCTCAGTTATTTTAATTCACATTTCTCTAATTAATGATTTGGAGCATTTTTCCATGATAAAGATAGTTTTAATTTCATCATCTGAGAATTTCCTATTCATATCCTTTGATCATTTGTCAATTTGGAATGTTTTGTATTCTTACAAATTTGACTCAGTTCTCAAAGATGCTTGCTATAAAAAAATTTTTTCCCAGTTTATGGTTTCCTTCTAATCTTGGTTTTATTGGTTTTGTTTGTGAAAAAAAAAATTTTTATTTAATGTCAGTTATCTATTTTACATTTCATAATGGTCTCCATGTCTTTTTTGGGCATTAATTCTTCCCTTATCTATAGATCTAACAGATAAAGTATTCCAGCTCCTCTAACTAACAGATACAGTATTCCAGTTCCTCTAATTGGTTTATGGTTTCATCCTTTATTTCTAAATCATGTATCCATTTTGACGTTACATTGGTTTACAGCATGAAATGTTGATCTGTGCCTCGTTTCTGCCATACTGTTTTCCAGTTTTTCCATCAGTTTTGTTTTTTAAAAACTCTTACCTTCCAACTTAGAATCAATACTATGTATCAGTTCCAAGGCAGAACAGCAGTAAGGGGTAGGCAATGGGGGTTAAGTGTCCTGCCCAGGGTCATACAGCTAGGAAGTGTCTGAGATAAGATTTGAACCTAGGACTTCCTGTCTCTAGACCTGGTTCTCAATCCACTGAGCCACCCAGCTGCCCCCTTTCCCATCAGTTTTGTCAAATAGTGAGTAATTCTTCCAAAACCTTTAATCTTTGGGTCTACCAAACTAGATTACTATAGTCGTTTACTACTGTATTTTGAGTGCTTAATCTATTCCATTGATCTGCCACTCTGTTTCTTAGCCAATACCAGATTGTTTTGAAAGTTGCTACTTTATGATGCAGTTTGAGATACAGTACAGTTAAGCCACCTTCCTTCATATTTTTTCATTAATTCTTTTAATATTTTTGGCCTAAATAACACCTTTCTCAAATATGTAGGGAACCAGTTGCCTCCATTTCCTCATCTGTCAAATGAACTTGAAGTGTTATGGTAAGCTGTGGTGAGTGGATATTGTTATCAACCAAGGGAACTGGTTGTAAATATCACAGTTCCTCTTTAGTGAAGTAAGGCAGATTGGGCCAGAGCACAAACCAGCCTTCCAAAACTTCTTGATGTATCAGTAAAAGGTTTATTAGTTTAAAAAGATAAGGAGGAAGGATTCAGGAACGAAGATGCCCTAATCTCTAAGTTCTCCTACTTCCCTATTCCTTCTAAGTCCATTGAGAGATGGTGCTCCCTCTCATTCCCTGATTCTAACTAATTATTCCCAAACCCTCTCTATGCTACCTGACAATAAAATCTTCCCTTGCTGGTATATCTGGTTGTTAATAGTGTCTCCAGGTTGGATAAGGGTGAACTCAAATGGACTGAGTCCAACCCCCCGGACTGCACCAGGCCTGAGGTGAACACCTAGCCCTCACACACCGAAATACTCTGGATAAGGCTTCTTCTTAGTCAGGGTTGATAGTATAGAGATCTTCTTTTTTGTGAAAAAGGTACTTCTAAAAGAATTCAAATGGTTTCCCTTCTCTCACCAACAGGCAGCTCTTTCCTCTCAGGCTTCAGGACAGGAAGAGAGCGAAGATGACCACTGCACCTTCAAAACTCTCCCTCCTCCCCCTCCTGCATTCCAGAATCCTCTCTTCAGAGTTCCTAGCTCTGCAAGACAACCCTCAACTTCACTTAACTCTCACTCTTATTTTTATAATTCTGTCTCTACAAACTGGAGAAGAAAATGGCAAACCACTCGAGTTCTTTGCCAAGAAAGACCCAAATGAGGGCACAGAGACGCAGACACAACTGAAACAAAGAACCAAGATGGAAATATGTCTTGTGTGATTTCATATGTAATTAATATCACATTTCTTGCCTTATCGATGGAAGGGAGAAAAGGCCAGGAAGGAGGGAAAGAATTCAGAGTCAGTTTTTCCAATGACTATTAAAAGTGCATAATAATTTATACACTTAATATATATAATATATATAATAATAATAAATGTAAATATAAATAATAATAATAAAGTGTATAATAATTTTTTTAACTAGAAACTACTTGTTAGTTGGATGTAATCTCCAAAGATACCACAATGGATTAATATCAATGAATATTGATCTAATCATGACTGATTCAATAAAGATATCAAACAGGGGAAAAAAGGATATATGCAATATTTGCATTGTCAGCTAATGTAAACATCATCCCATTTTTGATCATTCTGAGATATCTCAGGATTGGCCCTTACTTTGGTTGAACACTTGGTAAATCAAATGTCTTGGATTAGTCCTAAAATGAAGCAGGTCTGTCGTAACATCAAAAAGCAGTTTCCCCCTCTTCCTTTGTTCTAAGGATTGTTTGCCAAGACACATACATTACATTGATTAATCAGCGTAATAGCTTTAGAAGCTTTTGCCAGGATTTTATTATTATCCAACTTATTAATTGCATTCCTGACTGTCATTTCTTGCCTGAATGGGTCAGTGACTTCTTGACTGAACCTCTCTGTTAACCCGGAAGCAACATCCTATAGCACATGTATTTTATGGCAATTTGTCACCCTCGGAGTACATGAAAATGCCAAAGTTTCTAGTTCTTCAAAGTGATTTGTTGTGGTGGTTTGTTCTCAGATTTTAAAAGCATGTTCACTCTGTTAAAATTCCTTGATTTAGGTTGTATTTTGAGCAATACCTGGCTATTTCCTGTGTATTGTTCCAATTCCTAGATTTTGTCACTGGCCCTTCTTTGCTTTATAAAAGCAAAATTATTTCTTTGCATAATATTGTCACTGATGACTCTGACTTAGGTCTATTTCAATTCAGTTCATTTGTTTGTTTTATTCTAAAGTCTTTGCTTAGAACTTTGCATCTTTAAATAACCATCTGGATTTTGTATGTCCTTGAAAACTGAGGTTTGGGGGTCGATGTTTGGAACAATATCAGATTCATTTTTAAGTGCTGTGGGTTACAAACGCCAGGATCTGCAGACACAAATCCCATTGGTCTGAGACACTGAGCTGTTAGTCCTACTGGTTTTATGATCATAGGCAATGACTCAACAAAGGTTAGAAGCAGGGCCAGGTGTACAGAACACATGTCCTGAACAGGGTGTATTAAAGAGATTTCAGGAATAGATTCACTAATAGGACCAAGGCATCCCCCCGCCTTTCCTCCTACCCTTTCTCGAGTGACAAAAACTGAGTTTTTTGAAAGTAGGTATGACCTAGATTGGAATAAGGTTTCATTGAGCCATGACACCATGAAATATCATACCCCAGATTGTTAGTTGTTTTATCACGAATATAACACATGATACAGTTTGTTAATAGTAAGGCAGCTGTTACTCTATGATTCATCCTGACTAGTTATTTAAATTCTTCTTTGTACTGGCCTGTACCAGCTTTGAACATGGGAAATGTTATCATTCTGAAGTAGAAGACTAAAAATAGTGATAGTCAATGGAAAAACAGGAAAAGGGATTCAAGGAAGATGGTTGAGAGAAAAGATTAAAAAAAATAGGGCAATAGAAATACCCAAAAGCAGCAAAACTAACAGAAATCCTCAAAAAGAATTTTTTTTTTTTAAACCCTTACCTTCTGTCTTGGAGTCAATACTGTGTATTGGCTCCAAGGCAGAAGAGTGGTAAGGGCTAGGCAATGGGGGTCAAGTGACTTGCCCAGGGTCACACAGCTAGGAAGTGGCTGAGGCCGGATTTGAACCTAGGACCTCCTGTCTCTAGGCCTGGTTCTCAATCCACTGAGCTACCCAGCTGCCCCCAAAAAGAATATTTTAATATCACTAAGAAATATGAAAAAAGCCAAGAAGAAGGCCAACACAAGTAAAAACATTTTTTTTGTTTTTTATTTTTATGACAATTGTAGCAGTCCACACCTATCTACACACAAGGGAAATAGTTAAAATGTAAAGATTGCCTTAGGAGAGCGCATGCTCAGTCCTGCGCATGGCAAGTAAAGCCTTTGACCCTTGATCCCAGCGTTCCCCAGCTTTAGGCACGAAATTAGGTTTCTTTGTGCTCACCTGGCTGAGACAAACCACACCTATACCTTGTCATAATTTACAGTTACCCAATGGCAATCCACTATGTACTCATCAATATGTATTGTGTATATTTGCATCTCAATAATAATAAATAGGAGCTCCACAGAGAGCCAGCTCTCTTTACCTTATCACCCCTCGCCTGTCTCGTGTCTTTCCTGGGGCTTGGCCTCTGGCCAAGCTTAACTTTAACTTCCTCTCTATCTCTCTCTCTCTTCCTGAAAGACCTTTTCTCCTCAATCTCTTATCCTCAAGTGGTTCATGCTTAGAGTACCAGCTCTAAGGAACCGGTGATTTTTTTCTTGATCTCCTCTCCTCAAGCTGGACTGATCCATACCTGCAGCCCAGGCGGTAAGGGATCATGGCTTTTCTCTCAGCTAATCTCCATGTTCATTGCTTACTCCCATATGTTAGTTTGAAGCTACTTAACTGGTTCAGGTCCTAGTGAATGCTAAGTAGCTGAGGTTATTCTGTGGAGCTCGATATATAAATATTGTGTGTGTGCCTGCTTCCTTATCCATCTCCTTGGTTTCAATCCTTCCCTCAAGGTCAACCTTTTATCTTTCCTTTCATGGAAGGGGCTGCGAGCCAGCCCCCCACCCATTATAGCAATATTTTTGATCTTGTGGATTCCCTGAAAGTGTCTTGGGGACCCTGAGGAGTCCTCAGATCACATTTTGAGAACTGTTTCCCTGTATCTTTAATAAGATTAATTTAATAAGAATAATCTTTAATAAATTTCATTTGGACAAAAAATATTATGGATTGGTAGAAGCTGATATAAAAACTTATTTCAATCCTTTACGGTTTTGTAAGTTTGTTAATGTGAGGAAATTACAGTGATAAAATCTCACAATGATTCAATCACAACCTCTCTGTAACTTAATAGATCATATGAGAGTTGCTGTGGCTCAAAAATTCATATCATCATCTTTCATGATTTCCCTTAATACACTGGTATAACCATTTGGTAATTGGTAACAATGGTATAAGCACTTGCAATTTGCTCCCTTTCTCCTCTTGTTTCCACTGTGTCCAATGACCTGCATGCACTTTCCCCCAAGATTCCCCTGACCCCTCAGTTGCTCTCTATTGAAATTCTGGCTACCCTTTAAGGACCAGTTAAGGTACTCCCTACCCATGAACCCTTCAAAGAATTTTCTCTTCTGAACTTCCTTCCTTACCTTCGTGTAATATTTAACTTTGTATCTCTTTGCAGTAGCATATGATTCAATTCAACTCATGAAGCATTTTTAATTACCTACTCTGTGTAAGGCATTTGCAATACCAAAGCAAAAATTGTTTCTGCTTTTCCATTCTCCTTGGGAGATCAAGATCTATGTAGATAAATAGCTCATTTCAGGAGCAAAAGAGAATGCTAAAAATGGAAACATGACAGAAAATTTCTTGGCAGAAATAGTGCCTGAACTGTACCTGAGAAGAACAAAAAGGAGGAGTTGGCAGGGAAAGAATTAGAGAAGAGATAGCTGGTTCTAAAGAGGGGATCAACAGGCTCTCCTAGACCCCTTTCCTCATCTGCCTACAGCTTTCTTGGGCATCACCCATTAATAAGCTACATGATCTTCCCTGTGGAGCTTTCCTTTACACACCAAATAAAAAGGTCTCTTGCATTCATTGTAATTCAGTCATTCAATTGTGTCAGTGTGATCCCATGGACAATATTGTCCATTGGGGTTTTCTTTTTTTAAATTTTAATTAATTAATTTAGAAATTTTTCCATGCTTACATGATTTATGTTCTTTCCCTCCACTCGCCTCTTTCCTTCCTCCTGGAGCCAATGAGCAATTACTCTGGGTTTTACATGTATCATTGTTCAAAACCTATTTCCATGTTATTACAATTTGCAATAGAATATCTAGAATATCTGGGCAGTTTTCCTGAATAATTTCTTGTAGTATTATGTTCAGGCTTTTTGTCTTGTCATGGTCTTCTGGTAGACCAATGATTCTTAAATTGTCTCTCCTTGAACAATTTTCTAAATCGTCTGTTTTGTGAATGAGATGCTTCATAATTTCCTCAATTTTTTCATTCTTTTGGTTTTGTTTTATAGTGTCCTGCTGCCTTGTGAGGTCACTTGATTCTAGTTGTTGTATTCTGGTTCTTAAAGATTGGATTTCACACTGCTTTTTGGTCATCCTTTTCCTTCTGGTCTGATTTTCTTTGGAGGTCATCTTTCATTCTCTTTACCTCATCTCTCATCTCTTTTGCCTCATCTTTCATCTTCTTTGCCTCATCTTTCATCTCCTTTGCCTCATTTTCAAGCTGGTTGATTTTAGTTTTCAAAATACTATTTCCTGTTTCCAGATGACTTATCTTAGTTTTTAAATTCCTGTCCCAATTGTCTTCAGCCTCTCTCTTAATTGTGTTTTGAATTGCATTTTGAGTTCTGCCAAAGCCTGTGTCCAATTCGCTGGGATTTCTGTTTTATTACTTACATCCTCCTGTGTATTGTTTATTCTTGGCTCATTGCCTGTGCAGAAGCTGTCAAATGTAATTTCTTTCTTCTTTTTCTGTTGTTTGCTCATATTTACCCCTACTTTGCTCCCTATATTTGTCTGTGCTCTTGCTCCTCTAATTTTTTTTTTTTTTTGTTTTGGGGCTTTCTGTCAGTCTCCCCTCTTGGAGCTTTGTCATATCTCTCAGTGCAGTCTCTGAGGGAGGAGTGTTGGAATTTCCCTTTCTCTGTCCTCTGGAGGCTTTTGATTGGATTAAAGTCCAGCAGTCAGTGTTGCAGCCTAGACTTCCCTGAGTTCTGAAGACTTTTGATGGGATTAAGTTCAGCTGGATTGGGCTAGGTGTGCTCTGAGGCCAAAGACCTCATGGAAGGCTGGAGCAGTATGGAAGATCTCAACCACTTTGACCAGGCTGCCAGCTCCCTCTCCAACTCCTTCCCCACCATCTGTGCTCAACGCTCTGAGCTTGGCACTGCCCTGCCTTCAAGGTACACCCTCCAGACCAATGCCTTTGCCTGCCCAGAGGTTCCTGCTGCTGCTGGAGGCCCAGCCTCTAGGTGGGGGGTTGGGGATGGGTCATAGGGCCTTCCTACTGCCTTCCCCTTAAACCCAAGTGTTCTTGGATTCTGGTTTTTTTTTGGGGGGGGGGCATACCTTTTAAATTAAGTCCAGCAGGAAAGTTCCTAGGTTCTGTCTTGTTGTTAGGTTTGATTTTCAGTCACCTGGGAGCATTCAGTTTGTTATTGGTAAGGAATGGTATTCAGAGGTCTGAACTTCTGCTCCTTCTATGCAGCCATCTTGACTCCACCTCTCCAGAGGTCTGAACTTCTACTGCTTCTAGTCTGCCATCTTGACTCCGCCTCCCAAAGAATTTCTAAGTATGAAATGATTCTCTTGGGTAGTGAGAACATCCAGTTGAGGAGGTATAGTGTATTAAATCCAACTACACTTCTTCCTGATTTGCCAAAGAACAGTGAAACATTACATGAGTGTGTGGAAGTAGTTGATTTAGTGGATATGCCTAGGATGGAATTTGAAAGACACTCCTATTGAAAATCCAGACTTCATATTATTCACAGATGGTTCTTCATAGTTGTGTGATGAAATTCAATATACTGGTGCTGCAGTGGTAACAGAATTTGAGACATTGTGGTATGGATCATTACCTAGTAATCTTAGTGTTCAAGGAGCAGTTAGTGGCATTGAAGCAAGCAAGTCTTCTGGCTGAGGGTAAAAGTGCAAATATTTTTACAGACTCTTGTTATGCATTTTCAGTATGTCATGCAACAGGGTAGATCTAGAAACAACGAGGCTTTATTACTACAGCGGGAAAACCAATTGCACATGCAGAAATAATGACTGATTTGTTGGATGCTATCAAAAAACCTAAAGAGCTAGCGGTGATCCATTATAGAAGTCATACTTAGAGATTCAGTTTCTAAAGGAAATCATAGAGCTGATATAATTGCTAAGTTTGCAGCCTGGAATGCTCCAGTGTATATAATGAATTTGTCAACTATTGAGTCTGATGATTTAGAAAGAGCTTATGTAGGATAAGAAATTCAAAAATGGAAGGAGTAATTTGGAGCAAGGAAAGAACGTGGAATATAGGTTGTAGACACTGAAAAACCACTGTTACCAAAAGATTTATATACCTATCTGTGTCAAGCCATTCACACAAAAGATCATTTTGGTATTCAAGCTGTAGTAGACTTTGTATGGCAATGGGTAGCACCAGAAATAAGTACTGTTGCAAATAAGATCTGTACAAGTTGTTCTGTTTGCCAAAAATTCGATCAAGGTATGTTCAGAAAGAAAGGTTTGAGTGGTAGACTTTTGGCATATTGTCTTTTGAGACTATTCATATGTCTATTTGAGAGTTTGCAAATTGAATATATCAGCATGCCAAAAGCTGGAAAACACAAGTTTTGTCTTTTTTTGTGGATTGTGGATAGATGAACAAAATGGCCTGAAGCTTTTCCAACTAATACTAATACAGCTAGCTTTGTGGTGAAAGTGTTACTTAAGGAAATTGTTCCTAGGTTTGGTGTACCACTTGCCATAAATTCTGATAAAGGATCTCATTTTACACAAGATATCCTGAAAAGAGTCTATGGGAATCTAGGAATAACACCTAAATATCATGTTCCTTATCATCCACAAAGTTCAGGTCAAGTGGAACATGTGAATAGTGAACTCAAGACTATGGTTATATTGACCCTAAACCCAGTAAGATCCAAAGACTGATTTAAGGAATGTAAGGAGTTTTCTCCCTTTTCTCCTGTTATATGTCTCAAGAGGTCCATGTGTTAACTCATCTGTAAACTACCTCTATGCTGGCTAGTCATTCCTATAGAACACCTAACTTAACAGATATTTAGAGCTAATGGCCACTCCTTTTTCTGCTCTCCCCTCTGATGGACAAGTTAATAAACATAATTCTAAATTATGTCAATTCTAGATTTTTTTCTTAGCTAATAAATGGTTCCAGAAGTGGATTCTCCAATGGTTTATGAGAGAGGTGGGATTTGACCTAGTTGGGATGATTCTGCACAATAAGAATTGGGTGAGTCCTCACATGGTTCAGGTGGAACATAGTCAAGCCATCTTTTATCCCAGACTAGGTCTAAAGCTTGAGGACTCTTGAGTGTCTAGAAAATTAGGGAGCTGTGTGCCATCTTGATCTGGGAAATGATTCAAGAAGATTTGGAACTACCCTCATAAGCAAATGAATAAGTTCTCTTGGACTAATCAACTAAAAGTTCTGTGGGGGTGCATCCACCATCTGGTAATTCAGCTAGTCTTTCAGCAGATTTTTCTCTTTTTCTCTCTCATTCTTTTCTTTTGGTTTGTCTTTTTCTCTCTTGTGACTATTTGAAAATGGACCAAATACTGCTGGTACTGGAACTTTAATGGCAATAGCAAATGTAAAGCCACAAGTTGAACCACATGACCTTCAAGGAAAGAATCCTTTATGAGTTTAGTTGATTGATCAACCCTGATAAATTGGTCATCTGATACTAATCCAGATTTTAATCCAGCACCTCCTGTCTCTGAGCCTGACTCTCAATACACTGAGCTACCCAACTGCCCACTGCTATGATATTCTAATACATCAAGCTCTATATTTCTAATCCTATAATTAAAATTATATTACTAAAATTGTCTTATACACAGTTAAATAACTGGGTATAACTCTTTCTAAAACTTCTAATTGCAGTTATTTATCTAAAAGATTCTATGGAACCACTCTGTTCATAATCAGTAATATAAAGGCAATAGAACAATTTTTCCTTTCAACCAAAACTAAATTATAATGTAGTCCCATTTAAAATGCAATAATTATGATGTCAGACCCTCTCTAGGTGGATCAGACCTCAATGGAAAATGCACTTGATATGTGGTATTTAGGTGATATGCTTAGAAAGTGAATGAAAAAGAATTAAAAGTACAATTATTATATATTGGGTTTTTAATGCAATTAGTATTGTAAGGGCCAGAATGTAAGGGGTAAAATTATGGTTGGACTGGATTTATCAGAGTGTGGTTGCCAGGAATTTAATTAATTACAAATGATTTTTAACAAATTATTTATAAAATGTATATATACATATTATATATATATATAATATATAATATAATATATAGAAGAGTGAAAGAAAGAAAGAAAGTAAGAAAAAAAGAAGAAAGAAAAAAAGCAAGAAAATCAGAGAGAGGATAGGGTAAGATATCTAAACTAACACGCTAAGTATTTTGCTCTGGCCCCTGACTCAACCAGGCAGGGCTAATTAGTCCTTAGCTGGAGAAGCCTCAGCCTTGAGCTGAGGACTGTGGAAGAGAGAAATTATAAGGCAAGCAAAAGGACAGAAGCTGGAGGTTGATCAGCCGTCAATCAAAGGAAGATTCCATTTGGAATGTTACTGGGAAAGAGTTGAAGGCAAGAGCCGACTACATACTGATTTCTGGGCTTCTTGGCAGATGGTGGTGACTTTGAAGGAAGAAGCTGGATTTATCTCTGGGACTTGGGATAATCAAGCTGGAGGTGGCCTGGCTGATTTGAAGGCATAAGAAGAAGGATAATAGTCTATATCTCTCTTTCTGACTTGCTCTTTTTCATGGTAGTGACTGGATTGCCATTTCTCTCAATATCCTCCAACCTAAAGCTCACTGTAGATAATAGAGAAACCTCAACCCTCTTACCTCCATCCTCCATCTTTTCCTATTTTCCCCCCAATAAACCCTTACTTGAAATTAAGAAGAGAAAAGAGTATTTCTTCTGAAACATCATTGCTCACCCTGAGTGACTTAGAAGGAGGCTGAAGAAGAAGGGGGGGAGGGGAAGAAGAGAGAGCTGAAGAAGAGGCTGGAAGAGGGAGGAAGTATAGAGGCAGGAGGGTACGCAAAAGAAGATAACTACCTGATCTATTAGTTATCTAGTATCCATCAAATATACCCCCTCCAATATTATCCATTAAGCAAGGGCTTCAGTCATGAAGCCTCTCTCAAAAAGGGAGGCCATTCCTGAGGCTAGTACCTTCAGAAAATAAAGGAAAAGAGTCAGGTTTTTTTACTCACCCACATGTAGTTCAAAGGGAGAGATTTAAGAACAGTCTCACCAAGTCCAAGGTCTTAGGTCCAGTAAGCAGATTCTTCATCAGCCTTCAACTCAAACTTGGAACTCCAAAGAATAAAGAACCCTCCACAGGAAGTTGTAACTCCTTTTTAAAGACGCTTCTTTTGCATCACTTCCTATGCCTTCCTCCAATTTTATGTGTATCAATTACAGCTAAAGCTTTGCTTAGTACTGCCCAAGGGGTAGTCAGTGAGTTCTGATTTGTCACCCATTATTGCACACATGGGTCACAGACCTCCCCCACTTAAGGATTAAGTGGAGTGTGTATACTTTTTGGTGATTAAATCTAAAAATGGTCTGGGAAGAGTTAATCCCATCTTCACAGTATAGAATGCCAAACTGATGGTTGGATGAAATGATTTACTATGTAATATGATTTAGAAGTGCAGCAACTGAACGGATGTTATTTAACTGGCAATAAGTTCTATGGTATGTTTTAAAAGTTCATGATATTGTTTATATTTTTGTTAGGCTTCTAATTGTGATTTTTGGGAAATCATTGTATAAGAAATGCTGTTAATTTGAAAACTGAAACTCACAAGGCAATACAATTGTATATTAGAAAATTAATTCCTTTTTGATAGACTTTTGTTATTATGATTAATAAAAAGAAACAACTGTCAAGCATTTACTTGTGTATATTGGGCTTAAAATGAATAATAATTGCTTAGATCTTGGGAAAGATCTCACAAACTTTGTGAATGTCTATGGAGTTCTTTGGCCTTTTACCAGATTTTCATCATCTTAGATCTTTAACTTTCCCAAGGTCATAAAGTCTTATTAACTCTTTGAGAGAAGCTGCTGAAAGAATGTTGTGAAGTTCTAAAATCGCTGAAGTGGCTTAATGAGAACCAGGATCTCTTACAGTTGAAGTAAAGGAGCCTACAAATTTATTTTATAAAGAGTGAATTTTTATCTGACTGATCATTTGGCCATTGCTTATGAAAATTATGAAAGTGTATATGCAATGGTATGTTTTGGGCAGCTGAGGGATACATTGGCTAGAGAGCCAGGCTTGGAGTTGGAAAGACCTGGATTCAAATTTGACTTCAGATATTGCCCAGCTGAGTGACACTGGGCAAGCCACTTTTCCTGGATTGCCTAGGCCTTACCCTTCTATCTTAAAGTTGTTACTGAGACAGAAAGTAAAGATTGAAAAAAAAAAAGAATATGATTGAAGTTATGTCTTTGACCTAATTTTATATGGACAGATCCCAGTTTAAAATTTTTTATTTTGGCCTTAGGGGTTAATAAGTAATACCTTTATATATGGCTATCTGATAGCCTTGAGGCTTACAATAGCCCTTGTCTTTCTGGACTTTAAATGAATTATCATGTATTCACTATATGCATATAATCACAGAATGTGATTCTTTTCTTAATTTCTATTAACTGATGTCTGCTTTCAAGATGAATTTAAACAAGAAAGAATGTATAAGCTCATTTGTGTCTTTTTAATGTGAAGAAAGGAGACTTAATAGTATAAGATTTGAAATATATTTTATTTTATTTTTGCCCTAATTACATATAAAAATAGTTTCCAACATTTAAAAAACTTTTGAATCTCAAATTCTCTCCCTTCCTCAGCCCCACTCCATTTCCTGCTGAGATGGTAAGCAATCTGATATAAATTTTGCATGTGCAATCATATAAAACATTTTTCCATATTATTCTTTTTGTAGAAGGAAACTTGAACAAAAAAAATTAAGAAAGTGAAAAGAGTTTGCTTTGATCAGGATTCAGATTTCATCAGTTCTTTCTCTGGAAGCAGATGGCATTTTTTTTATCATGAGCCTTTCAGTATTATTTTGGATCATTGTATTGTTGAAATTAGCTAACATATTTACAGTTGTTTATCATACAGTATTGCTGTCACTGTGTACAATGTTCTGGTTCTGCTTACTTCACTCTGCTTTAGTTGGTGTAAGTTTTTTCAGATTTTTCTCCAGGAACATGCGTCCTACTCATCATTTCCTACAGCACAATAGTACTCCATTACAATCATACATTATAACTTAGCTTTTCCCCAATTGATGGTTATCCCCTCACTTTCCAATTCTTTGTCCCCATAAAATAAGCTATTTTAAATATTTTTGTACAAGTAGACCCTTCCCCTTTTTTGTTTTTTATCTCTTTAGGATACAAACCTAGTCATGATATTGCCAAGTCACAGTGGTATGAGTTTATTTTTAACTGTTGTTGCAACAACGTGATAATAATTGTACCTAGACATAAGTTCTGATTAGTGATCCGAGAAAATATCTTTTGGTGTAATTTGAATTTGTTCTGAGTTTCTAATTTCTAAAGGAAGATGTTTCCAAGTATCAGACAGCTACATGGGACAGCGAAGATTAAAGGTGAAAGTAAGTTGATTAAATGTAAGTTGACTCTACAACCTGACTTAGTTTACCTATAGAGTCTGTTTAACTAGGTTTGTTTCCTAAGGGGATAGAGGAGTTTATAACTGCTTAACTAAGTTTGTTCCATTTTATTGACATTGAAGTAAGTATGGGTGATGAGCAGTGAAGGAGAAGACTAGGGCCTTTTAAGCTAAATGCTTCTGTAATTGTGCTTCTTTTAATTTATGAATGTTGGTCTTTAAACCCTAAAGGGGGAAAATTATGAGAAAACTTAAGTCTGTTGTTTGAACTTAGCACTGCATGGCTGAGAAACCAGACCTTTTTACTTAAAGATCAGATTTTTTCCTTTCTTTCTTTCTTTTTGAAATCCTTACCTTCCGTCTTGGAGTCAATACTATGTATTGGCTCCAAGGCACCAAGGCAGAAGGGTGGTAAGGGCTAGGCAATGGGGGTCAAGTGACTTGCCCAGGGTCACACAGCTAGGAAGTGGCTGAGGCCGGATTTGAACCTAGGACCTCCTGTCTCTAGTCCTGGTTCTCAATCCACTGAGCTAGCCAGCTGCCCCCCATTTTTTTCTTTCTTAACTCAGGACCTAGGTCATGCCAACCAGAAACCCAATCAGATCCAGAGATCAATTGAAGGAAGATAAGGAGTTTTCTCTTGTTATACATCTCAAGCAAGCCATCCATCTCATCTAGAAACTTCCTTTGTGCTGGTCAACCATCTATTGTTTCCTTTTTCTTTTGTTTGGATACTATATAATGTGTAACTTACAGGCATTCAAGGAGGGTGGGCCAACCGCTTTTCACCTCTCCCCTCTCCCAAGTTAATATAACTTTCTCAATTATTTCATTTCTAGATTTTGTTCTCCGCTAATGAAATGCATTTAGCTAAGTTTACACAGAATAATTACAAGATACAAGATATAAGGTAAGTAAGAAGAGAGACCATTAGCAGCTGAGAGGATCAGGAAAAGCTTCGTATAGAGGATAATTCATGAGCACTTGAAGTCCTCAGTTATAAAGGAATATTCTGGGTTCTTGAGTGGCAAAGGTAAGGAAGGGAAGACTTTCCAAGCAAAGTCACAAAGATGGAAACTGGAGCATTGTGTGTGAGAAAAAAGGTGTGGGGGGGGTCCGTTTTAACTAGATTATAAAGAATAGGAAGGGAGATAATATTTAGTGAAGCTGAAAAAAATAAATTATAAAGGACTTTAAATGCCCTAAAGGCATTTATTTTAGATCTAAGGGACAATAGGAAGCCAGCCCCTGGAGTCTGTTGAGTAAGAAGAGTCAAGGTAAGATTTGCAATTAACCTCCATGTAAGGAGGTTCAGCACAGAACATCCCATTTCTCACCTGGAGTTCACTATGCCCCAGAAGCTCATTATTGGGAAAACCCAGTTTTGCTACTCAATCTTATCACTGCCATCTGTCCAACTGGCATAAAGGCAGAGTCAAGAACTCCAGAACTTCCATTTAAATAGGGAACTCAGCTCAGAACATTTCATTTCACACCTGAATGCACTACTCTGGGACTTCTCTGACACAATGCTGGAGATACCTCCCATCCTGCTTTTCAGCTTCCTTTTGTGTGTTGTCTATTCTCCATTAGATTGTAAGCTTCTTGAAGGCAGGCATTCTATTCATTTCTTTGTGTTTGTATCCTCAGCACTTAGCATAGTGCCTGATAGTTAATATGTGCCTAATCAATATTTATGACTAAAACTATTTAAATAAAATCACTTTAGAAGGTATGTGAAAAATAAATTGGAGTAGAAAAAAGACTTGAAACAATTAGGAGCCCACTGCAATAGACCAGGTGAGAGATGATGAAGGTCTAGAATGAGGTGGAAACTATGTGAATAGTGAGAAGGGGATGAAGGGTAGCAATAGATAGAAATGTCAAGATTTAGCACCCAATTGTGTTGTGAGGTAAGGGAGCATGAGTCATAATGCTGAGGTTTGTAAACCTAGGCGACTAGAAGAATGGTGGCACCATCAGTAGAAATATTCAGAAAGAAAGAAAGGTGGTTTGGGGAGGAAAAGATAATGGATTTTGTTTGGGGGCACATTGTGTTTGAGAACTCTTCATGACACAGTTTGACATATCCATGGCAGTTGGTGATTCAAGGCTAGAGTCCAGGGTAGAGATAGGGGTTGGTACACACATCTGGAAGTTATCTGTAGAACAGACAAATTGTTAAACTTATGTAAGAGTTATAATGTGATAGAGTATACCAAAAAAAGAGAAGAGGATCAAGAATAGAGCTTTAGGATACACTCAAAAAATGAGGGGACCTGATACGGATGGTGATCAAGCAAAAGAAACTGAGAAGTCATATGAGTAGGAGGAGAAGCAGGAGAGAATAACATACTTCAGCTAGAGCCTTCAGCTGAGAGGGAGAGAATCTGGCCATTTTTCTATTAATTTAGAGCCTAGAACCTTGAAATTGAGATTTTTAGGAAGGAAGGACCTGTTTGAAAACAATGTAGTATTAGTTAGGGGAAAACATTCAACTGTTTTTCTTCCCATAAGTAACAGGTATAAATGAAGATATTGGGCAATGACAAATGGATCTGCAGGAAAAAAAAAAAAAGCAAGGAGCTCAGAACTTTGGAACACCAATGGAACCTTGAAATTAGTAGTTAAGCAGCTTGAGCTGGCTGAGAAGTCATTCCTCCTCTGGCTGTTTGACCAGAAGCTGGAAGACAGACCTCTTCATCTCCTCTATAGTCATTGCCTTCTACATAGACTGTGAGCTGCAGAGAAATTTGGTTTAGCCCAAAGAGACTTGTCAGCAGTGTTATGAGTATCTACTGTTAGGGGAAAATAATTCTGTTTCTGAACTGACTATATTTCAAATCTTCAATCAATAAGATAACTTAGAGATTAGGGAGAACCCAATTTCTGTCTTCCCTTCCCCTAACCTCTTCTTACCACTTCTCAAAGAATAAAAATCTCTTTAGTTAAAGGACTGGTTGGGGGATTTGATTATTAGGGGGAAAAATATTCAAACCTTACAATCTGTGAGAAGACCATTTCCCAGACAGCTGAAAAGGAACAGAAAGTAGCATAGGGGAGGGGCTCAAGATTCAGTCTTTTCCCTGGCTTGCTTCCTGGTGCAACCTTTCAAAAAATTCCCCCTACTATAATTCACCAAGTTTCAATATCTTCTATAATTTGGCACCCCAGGAAAGGTCTAAACCACCCCTGGCTACTGGATGTAGATTAAAGTGAGAAAATGATGTTGCAAATATTGTTTGGAGTTATGGTACTAGCTGTCAAGCTTGCTACTGGATTTATAACATTTTATATAGTGCAGTTACTGGAGTGGTGATGGAAACTATAGGATTGATAGCCAACTCAACTGCATTTATAACAACAGTGATGTTTACAGAGAATACGGTAGTATGGCAAATAATTACACAAGCTTACGTATTTGCCATGGCAGCAATCCAGACACTAACATACATCAGGAACATCCTCAAATTCTTGGCACCTGAAAAGGCAGTCCAGATTCTAGTAGTAGAAAACAACATGGAACAAGTGGTTAGGAAGATGTGTGAGGAATATTTAGATAAGCAAGGAAAAGGACAGGTTAAAGTTGGGAATGAGAAAAAGACAAAAGTGCTGGTAGATACAGAGAACAAGGACAAAGACAAGAAATCAAAAGACCAAACTAAGAAAGGGGCAGAGGGAAAAGATAAGGACAATACAGAAACCAAAAAAATTCTGCCTCTTAGAGATATTGCAAAGATTTCTGACTCGGCTGGTGTCATTCTTTCAGAAGTCCACAAACCATTCTCCACCCAGGAATTAGATTCAACAAAACGCAGATTTCCAAAGTTTTTAAACAAACCTTACTGAGCATTCAAGGAGCTAAAAAGGGCCTTTAAATTTTTTGAGCCAGATTTTGAGGATTTGGATTTTCTTTTATGCAAATTATTTAGACCCCATGAGCATAGACAGTTCATTGAAAAGACCAGAAAGGACAATTCCCTGACAAGTTGACCCACAGTGGAGGAAAGAGAAGATTTTGATTTCACTAATCCCACTAGTTTGGCATACCTGAGGAAATGCAGGGAAGATCTCCTGAAAGCAATCAAGTCTTTTTGTTCCAAGCCCAGTGCTTGGAGCAAATTCGATGAGTTAATCCAGGAAAAAGAAGAGCATCCTGCAGTTTATATTTATAGATTTACTGAGATGGTTGAATCTATCATGGGTCTAAATCAAGACTCATTAGAATCAGTGGCCCATACAACCGGAAAGGATCTATGAGAAAGAACACTATCCACATTCAGAGGAAAAACTGTGGGAGTAAAAACACCGAAGAAAAACAACTGCTTGATTACACGGGTTGAGGGGGATAGGATTGGGAATGTAGACCCTAAATGAA
Source organism: Monodelphis domestica (assembly GCF_027887165.1). Lineage (NCBI taxonomy): Eukaryota > Metazoa > Chordata > Mammalia > Didelphimorphia > Didelphidae > Monodelphis > Monodelphis domestica. The sequence goes on from NC_077230.1 coordinate 75,328,101, forward strand.
CATCCTAGTGCAAACATCAACAGCATGGAAATGGGTTCTGATCAAGGGCACATGTGATACCCAGTGGAATTGCGCATCGGCTACAGGAAGGGTGGGGGAAGGGGAGGGAGAAATAGAATATGATTTTTGTAATCAAGGAATAATGTTTGAAATTGACCAAATTAAAAATAAAAGAATCAGTGGTCCGCGTTAGGAGACAATTCCTGAGAGGTTGTAACTCTCATCTAAAGAACTTCTTCAGGAATTATTTCCCAAAACATGATAACATCACAATTCAGGAACTGAGATGTAGTCCTGGCTACTGATTGAGTAAGTGCATAATTTCTTAAATCAATTTAATGGGGCCCTGATTCAAGGACCTGCTATAGGTTTATTTTATTTTACTTAGATTTTTTACAGAAAGGACTTTGATACTTTATATTTAATTCAGAAGTTATTTTTCTCATTTATTTGGATTTTTTGATGTTTTTTATTTCTCTTGCCAATTGATTCATATACCTCATAACTCAGCCATGCATTCCTAAGTGATCCCTGTGTTTTTCAACACCCTCTTTGGGGGGAATTGTAATAGATGCTCCTATTAGGATATTTATGGTAGCAGAGAGTTGGTTCTTCATGCGTGGAAGTATGTTTTTCCATATAATAATCTTCATGTGTTGTGAATTTTAAAATCTCCATCTTGCTTGATCTAGCACCCAAAATTGTGCACACCCCCACTACATGGGCATGTGCTAGTCAGTGACAAATTAGAAAGAACTAACTGCCCACCTGGGCTGTCCTAAGCCAAGCTTGAGCCACCATTGGCACTTGTGAGGCACAGGAAGTGATGGAGAAAGCAGCTCTGGGATTCGCTCACTTCCTGTGGACAGGGTGAGACACCAGTTCATGCTAGAAGCTGGAGCAAGGTGGAGGCCCGCAGACAGCTTCTCTTCAGATTGGTCACGTGAGTCAAGGACTGATTCCTTCTCTATCTTGGCCTTTTTGGCCTAACTCCCTCTGGCTACCTGCCAGAGGTTGAGTAACCCCTTTCCCTTTTATCCTCTCTCCTTCTCTCCCTCTCCCTTTTCTTACTCCCATTGTGATTAAACCACCATAAATTCCATTCTGACTTGAGTGTTTCATTTTAGGAATTTCATAAGTAAATTCCTTGGCGGCCATAGTTTTAATATTATAAAAATCTTCAAAAATGAAATTTTCAGTACAACAGTGTCAGTGTATATAATATGTTGTACTATATAAATTTTTCAAGATGTATGATTTTGAAATAAAATATTGTCATATTATTTGATATTTAATTTCACAAGGGGTTTCATTTTTTTGTATTGTTGCTTCTTTAAGATGTTCATATTAGGAAATTACCTTGACTTTTAAGTTTTACTAGGAAATAGAATTTTCCTTTAGCCTATGGGTTTCTGTGTTCTTGGTGTAGATAAAATGATTCATGATAAATGTATTTTGCAGAGATGTATATTCTTAGTTAAGTAATTTTGTTTTATTTTCATTGTTGTAAGCAGAGACAAATTCTTATTGGAGCTATTATCTTCATATATGGGGCTACTTCATCATTGCTTCTGCAGTGCTTATTTCTGTTGTAACTTGTATTGTCATGTCTTTCATTTGTGTTATTATATGCAGTGCTTTCATATTAGTTCTTCTTGTCTTCTCATGTATAGCTTTCCATTTGTAGGGACAATTGTTAAACATTGCTAAGGCTAAAGACAGTACTGCAGATTTTCCTTATGCATTTTCTTTAAGTTGTTACTTCTTATTCTTCTTCATTGCTGGTAATATTATGGGTATAATGTAGTTTTACATGTGAAGCATGAAACCATGGATCTTTCCCAGATACCTTTATCAAAGTAGGAGTCACCATAATCATGTCTAGAGGACCTATCCATCTTGGTTCTGTAGGTGATTCTCTATTAAAATTCTTGATGTATACTCTATCTCTCTGTTTTTTTTTTAATGCAGCAAAATATCTAATGGTATTCTCTTTACTAGTAATCCTAGCTTTCTTAATTTTTCCAGCCTGTTTTGTATTTCAATTAGGTATTCATAAAGTAAACATTCCCCTTTTAGCATAGACAAATATGATGATTTTGCAGTCCTGCCATACCATAATGGTTGACCATATAACATTTCAAATGGGGATACATACAAGTCACCTCTAGGTCTTGTTCTTAGTTGAAACAATGCAAGTGGAATAAAATTTGTCCATTTCAAGTGTGTTTCTGAACAGAGTTTTCCTATTAATGTTTTTAATTCTTTATTCATTCTTTCAACTTGGCCTGAACTCTGTGGCCTATAGACATCATGGAAACTGCTTTTAATACCCAGGTTCTTATATATTTCTTGCAAAATCTAAGCAGTGAAATGCAACCCCCTATTCAAGTCGATGGTATCAGGAATACCATACCTAAGAATTATATCTTTCAGTAAAGATCTTACTAGTGTGGCTGTATCATTTTTCTTAGCTGGATATGCTTTAACCCATCTCGTCAGTCTATCCACAATAACCAATGCATATTTATATCCTTTGTCTTCAGGCATGTTTATGTAGTCTATTTGTAGACATTGGAAAGGCATATAACTTAGAGGTCTGCCTCCCAATACCATGTTCTTGAAATGTCCTTCATTGTATTTCCTACATGTGTTACATGCCTGATAAATTCTAATGGAATTTGTTGTTATCCCTGATGCTGTCTAGAAACATTGTACTACATCTAAAATAGCTTGGACTCCATAATAACCTTTTGCATAGATGTTTGTACAATTTTATGGGAAGAATTGATTTCCCAACTTGAACAACCCAAATGCCTTTGATTAATTTAGCACCAAGTTGCTCTTTCCATGACTGAATTTCATCTTTGTAATAAGCTTCAGTAAGATCATGCCTGTCTACCAGAGAAAAATTCAGCATGCAGTAGGGACCAAATCTAGTGGTGTATTTTGCTGTTATGTCTGCTCTTTCATTCCCAAGGGATATTCTGTCTTTTCCATGAGTATGTGCCTTGCATTGGATTACAGCCAACTCTTTTGGAAGTTCTACAGCTTTTATAAGATGGTCAATAAGTTTGCCATATGCAACTGGTTTTCTAGGTGATGTTATGTAACCTTTGTTCTTCCAAATAAAACCAGTGGTGTGTATAGTCGAAAAAAGACAAGAGAAATCAGTGTAAATGTTCACTCTCTTGCCTTTTGCCATTTCCAATGCTTTGAGCACAGCTTTTAACTTGGCTCCCTGGGCACTAACATGACTTGGTAATGATGTATACCAAAGCATTTTGTCATTATTTACTACAGCTGCCCCTGTGACCTTGTGTCCTCTATAGATGTATGAGGATCCATCAGTGTATAATTCCATATCAGGATCACTAAGAGCCATGTCTTTAAGATCTTCTCTGGGCTTATACATCATTTCCACCACTTGGTTACAGTCATGCAGTGGTTCTCCACCTAATGGCAAATCCGGAATCAGAATAGCTGGATTTAACAGTGCACATGTATGAATGGTTATATTGTCCTAACCCAGCAAAATGATTTCATACTGAGATATCCTTTCATTTGTGAAAGAATGCATATTCTGTGATCATAGTAGTGTTTCAATTTGATGTGCAGAATATATATGCAATTTAAATCCCAGTACAATATCATATGCTTTCTTCACCATGAGAGCAGTTGCAACAATGCTTCTCAGGCAGTGTACCATTCCTTGTGTGACAAAAATATTGTGCCAATATTCCAGGAGGTATGCTCTTAGCTTCATGGACATACAAGTGGAACTCCTTTTTGTCATCTGGTATCCCTAAAGCCGGAGCTGTCAAAATGGCTTCTTTCAACTTTGACAAAGCATGTAGATGTTCTTTAGTTAGTTTCATAGGTTCTTTAACTTCATTCTTTGCCAAATCAGTCAAACACTTGGTAATATGGGAATACCCTGCAGTATACTGCCTTCAGAAACCAGCAACCCCTAGAAATGCCCTGAGTTGTTTCTTGGTACTAGGGATACCTAGCTTCTGTATATCTGCTCTCCTTTTACTTTCCTGGTGCCCCCTTCCAGGATAAATCCAAGATATTCAACTTTTGGGAATACCCACTGAATTTTCTTCTTAGAGACCTTGTGACTTCTCTTATAAAGCTCTATCAATAACCTCTTTGAATCTTCTAAACACATCTTTGAGTCAGGTGATCCTAGCAGTAAATCACCTACATAGTGTGCCAGCTTGCTATGTTTGAAACTGATGTTAGCTAGATCTCTTTGAATAAGTTGGCAAAATATAGAGGTTGACTCACAACATCCTTGGACCAGCCTAATATAATAGAGCTGAGTTTGTCCCCACTGGAAAGCAAAAATGTTTTGAGAGTCAGGGTGCAATAGTACGGTGAAATATGCATTGCTTAGATCTATCACTGTGTACCACCAGGCATCTGGTGGTATCTGTGTAATCATATCATTTGGTGAAGGTGTCACAGTGTATGTCTTCTTTATAAAGTTGTTCACCATGAGAGCAGTTGCAACAATGCTTCTCAGGCAGTGTACCATTCCTTGTGTGCCAAGATCCTAAGATCCTGTACAAATCTCCAGCATTGTGTTCCATCTGCATTCAACTTGTTTTTCTTAATAGCCAAAATTGGACTATTAAATTCAGACACTGTAGGTCTTTAAATGCCTTGTTCCAGTAAGCTGTTTATAATTGGTGTTATGCCTTCTATGGCTTCTCTGCTCAATTTGTATTGAGGAATACTAGGAGGTGTACACCATCCTTGACTTCTATATTTACTGGTGCAACTGATTTTATTCTACCCACATCATTCTGATGTTTAGCAAAAAAAAAAAAAACCTTGTGGAATGTCATCTGGTATCTCATATAATTATGTTAAAATTTGAATTTGTTGGGTTTTCCTCCAATTGCTCCAGATATAGAAATGGGTAATGTTTTAAAGAATGCTTGAGTAAATGCAGGTATATACTTCCAGAACATTTGCATTGCAGGGTTGCCCAATCTTACATAAAAAGTCTCATCCTAAAAGGTTATCTGGACATCCAGGAATCAATAGGAATGTATGATCAATGGTGAGAGTACCTAGCTTAACCATTGTGCTTTTGTGCTCTGGGACCTGTTGTATTTCTCCAATAACTCCAGTCAATGAAACCATACTCCCTAGAGTTGTAACTCCTGGAAATGTCTTTAGGATTGATTTTGAAGCACCGGTATCTACAAGAGTTTTGTATTGTTTCTTCCCCACCTAAATCCATACATATGGTTCTGTTTTTTGTGTAGATATTGAAGTAATTGCTAATGACATATGTATGGTTGGACCAGGTAAGTCTTCTTGGCTTAAATCATTTCCTAACTGATCTTTATTAATATTAGAGTGTATAATGTTTTCTCCTTCATTGGAATATGAATTTAAACCATAGCTATTTGTAAGTTCATATAGTTTGATCTGGCCAGTGTAAGGATAATGTTAGGGTTGTGACCTAATCTAAATTAATTTTTGGTCGCCAGGGAATATCCTGAATAAAATACCCAAGTCAGTTTGGAAATTTATGGTGGTCTAATTAATATAGAGGAAAGGAGTTAAGGAGAAGGGAGAGGGAAAGGGTTTAGGATTTCTCCAGCCTGGCCTGTGCCAGGGGGAGTTCAAAGTCCTTTGCCACAAGGCCTCTGAAGATTAGTGGCTTTTTAAGAGGATAGTGTTTGGAAGGTAAAGGAGAAAGAATCAACCTAAACTTTGATAGAGCTTATTAAAGATGCCTCACCTGAACTAGGCTACTCAGCTTCCTCCGGTACGGTATCAAAGAAAACTCACTGCTAAACCCGGACAATAGCAATTGCCTCCCAAGTTACTGAAATGCTCAGCATGTTTCGCCAGCCATCTTTCCATTGCCAAAAAATCTGGAGAGAGGAAGTGACTCAAAATATATAGACGGTTATATTAGTGCAAAAAACGATTACTACTGGTAACATGTGCTTCAAGTACAAAAAATGAGAGAAAAAAGAAAACTCAAATACTCTTGCACATACAAGGGGAAAAAAATAAAAATAGGAGGCATCTGGGTAGCTCAGTGGATTGAGAGCCAGGCCTAGAGATGGGAGGTCCTGGGTTCAAATCTGGCCTCAGACATTTCCCAGCTCTGTGACCCTGGGCAAGTCACTTAACCCCAATAGCCTAGCCCTCACCACTCTTCTGCCTTGAAATCAATACACAGTATTTATTCTAAGACAGAAGATAAGGATTAAAAAAAATTTTTTTTAATGTATAGTTCACAATCAGTGACACACTGTATTACCCAAAGAGAGGCATAATACAAAGGTTTCTCATTCAAAAATGTGATCCATTTCCTATTTAACTTAGCCATGATACACATTGTGAGTACAAATTATTTTCACCAAGTAACAGCTTTATAAAACAGTAGTATTACAGGAAATGCATATTCAAAGAAGTATCAAAATCCCCCAAATCACAAGAGCTCAGCTAATGATAATAGCAAAAAAACTCACTATCATTAGGATTCACATGAGTTTCTATAGCCACAGAAGCTCATGGATACTTGTCACAAGTTCTCCAAATATAGCCAATCTTTCAACCTTGGCTGATATATTTTTAAGAAAGTCCTTTATTGCCATTATTCCAAAATGTGGCAGAGGAGTAAAAAAAAAAATCACTTCTATACTACTGCTGAAAACTTTTTGGGTCTGAAATGTCACCAAGAATCTAGGTCATTCTGGGGCAGCTGGGTATCTCAGTGGATTGAGAGCCTGGCCGCAGACACTTCCCAGCTGTGTGGCCCTGGGCAAGTCACTTAACCCCCATTGCCTAGCCCTTGCCACTCTTCTGCCTTGGAACCAATAGACAGTATTCATTCCAAGATGGAAGGTTAGGGTTTAAAAAAAAAAAAGAATCTAGATCATTCTGATAGAAGGGTAGAGTAAGCTGAAGAGTTAAAAAAATAAAGCCCCTTGGGAAATTCTCCCCACTTGTGGATGAGATTATAACCCATCACGGTAACCAAGCCCATTGGGAAACCCTCCCTCCTTTGGTATGAGACTGTAACAGCTGTAAAAGGCATATCTTCATATGTCCCATATGTTGCAATATGGAGGCAAGGAATACAACAGTGAAAATCACTTCTGATGTCTCATCCATTACATTTTTGTAAATGTGAAGGTGGGGAATACAATAGTGCCATTGCACTTCACTTCAACTACTAAATGGACCCTTACCTTTTGTTATAAACAACTCAAAGGCAGGCAAATGATCAGTCAGAGGTACTAGTGCTCCTAGATATCTAAAAAAATCACTTATGAAGACCTCTTAAAATCAATTTAAATTTTTAGGTCATTAAATTCTTCAAAGGTTGTACACAAATTGAAACCAGTTTGATGAAGTCCATCAGTCATCATCTATGTGACAATTAACAAAGGCAAAAAGGAACAAAAGGCCATTTAGGCAATATGTGACCTCAGTGGATCTGATGACAAACCCAGCATCCATAAGGACCTATGGTCTTGCCACAGAAAAGGGTTTGTCCAAGATGTTTATGGACTTTTACAATGGTATTTTCTCCAGTCCAGTCATAGGGGGAACTACAAATAAAAACAATGTAACAGCACATATAGTTAGTGGCCAAAACACAGTAGCTGCAAATGGCATAGTGTAACAGAAGATTTTAGATTATGTGAACTTAACAAACAAAATCAAATCTTAAAACAAATAATCAGCAAATACAATATATGTGACAGCACACAGGCACTGAATTCAAGAGTCCTTTACTCCAATTACAATAGCTGCATTACACAGACTTCTTCACTATTTGGAGGGGAATAAACTGAAACAGTTAGTAATGGAGTCTGAAAAGCTAAAATTTTACCTCTAGACTCTAAGGTTCCTTCCCCTCCCCAGTATCATCATTCATCTAGATTCCTTTGGTCACACCTCTGGGGTTCCCCATACCCACACTGGGCATAATGTGGACAAACCCCATATTGGGTGTGTTGCAGAGATTGGGCAGGCAAAAATGGCAAGAGGTTATAGGGAGATGAATCTTCCCCCTGAATCCCAGGATTACTCAAGCTAATCACAAGGACAAGTGCACCCAAGAACAGTAGTAAGAAAAGACACCCCAAAACTTTGAGCTGTGTGAACTCTGTAATGCTCTCCCAGAACGGGAGCTGTTTGAGATAGGCAGGAAACTGGGCCATGCTTGCACTTCTACTTATTAAATTTGTTGCAAATCTACTTCCTTTTAGTGGGTGGTCCTAGCCTAGTATGTACTTGCTAGGAGTAAAGACCTCACAAGGCTAGTAGATGGAGACACTCCCCAATCCACCTTTGAATGGATGGCAACCAGAAAGCTTTAGCCTGAGGCTAAGTTAGTAAGAGAAAACAAAAGCTTTCTATTTTAGGCACAGTGAAGTTAAAAACTCCTCAGAGCTGCTGTTATTATGATTTTTAGGAAAGGGGTAAAGAAAGGTTATACAGAGGAAAAAAGGCACATAGAAATAAAATTGAATTTATTAACAGTTAAGGGAAAGGTTTGGGAATGGAATAAAGGGGAAAAGGTTAGCATCTGACTCTTATCCCACTATATTTAATTATCTAATTAAGTTTACTCTGACTACCTATCTAACTAAATACTATCAAGACTAAATCCCACAGCAAACCCCAAATCTCACACACAGAGTCAATGATTGATCAGATTACAGGAATCCCAGGTATGATGTTCTCAGATGATCTCAGCAAAGTAGAGGTCTGCTCACAGTAACTGTCCACCAGAAGACTGGAGATTTCCTCTTACCAAATCCAGTTGATACTCAAAGGCCAGTTGCTTGATGGATGGATTTCCAGGATGTCTCAGCTATACACCTTCCTCCTTCACCTTTCAGCTCCACCGTGGCAGTTGGCAAAACTGTTCCTTGGAATTCTGATTCAACCAGCTCAGGCAAGATTCTGTCTCAAGACCTGTCAATCATTCACTCCCTTGCTACAGTGCTTAGCTGAACTGGTCTGGGAGAGCAAAAAGGATTTAAGCAGCTACCACCTTTGAGACCCACATGGAGGTATAGGAAAGGCCTTAAAGAGAGAGCAAACTTCTAGGAGTAAGACAATGCTTAACTTTCTTAATTTAGCCCAATAATTAATACCTTCTAATAACAAAAAAAAAACTGAGCTGAAATTATTATCTTCCTCCAACACTTCGGGATTCTGGACTACAAGATGGTAGCTTGTTGGGGGATCAGGGTTGCCTTCCCCAGGTGAAAGGAGTCAGAAGGGTTACAAGCTAATTGTTGCTTAAAAGAAGCGCCTGGACTTCCAAGGCAGCAGTGTGACAGAGGCTGGCACTAGAGGAAAGTGCAAGGCTGAGGAGTATGTGAAATTGATCACCTCAATGGGGGAGGGGCCCCAGGAGTGGATTCTAGAGGAAGAGGAGACTAGTGGGAGAGAACAGAGAGGCTCTCTCAATCTTGAGAAGCTGAAGATAGAAGGTGGAAAAAGACTTTCTCCTTTTTTTGATGAAAATAAAAGAGGGAAGTTTTGTATCCCAATTGAAGGGACTTCTGAAGAGAAACCTGAGAAGACTTTACCTTGGCAGCCTTAGCCCCCTGAGAGAAAGTCAAGTTGACTCACCCCTGGGCAACAGGAGCTGAGGTAAAGTCTGCTCCGGTTTCTCTTCAGAAGTCCCTGCAATTAGGAAGAGTTGGGGGGAAAGATTTCCAGTCACCAGCAGGAAAAATGGGTAACCCTCAGGAAAAAGTCTTTTCCCACCTTCTCTCTTCGGCTTCTCAAGCCTGAGAGAGCCTCCCTGTTCTCTCCCACCAGTCAATGAAAATACTGGTAATTGTTGTCTACAGATTCTCATGACACTCCCCTTTCTTCCTCAATGAGTTTAAAACCTGGTTTATAATTTTTCTCTTTTCTTCAACTCCTGCCATTATACTAGGAAATTTTAACATACTAATACTCCTCAAATATCCTTGTTTATCCAACCTCCTACAGTATTTCTCTGCCTGAAAACATAATCATCAAGACCAATATCGCTAGGGTCAGTATGACAAATGCTGATATAGGAACCAATGGAAAATTTTACTACAGTTTCAAAGAAAGAACAGATGTTTGCCATTCATCCCACCAGTGCTGTTGTGGTTTTGATGGGCAGACTTGACTATGCAAAAACCAAAATGTATGAGATGGAAATCCTATCTGTGGACTGTGGAATGAAATTATATGGCAGCAGTGGCATCAGCAGCATGACCCAACTGACGGTTCATGTAGAACAGGCCAATGAATTCACCCCGGTGATTATGACAGTGATTGTCTCACCATCTAAACTGGAGAAGGATCCTACCTATACAATCATGACAACGGAAAATGACAACCAAGGTTCCAAAGGGGAAATAGCTTCTTTGAGCATCATGGCTGGAGACCCTCTTTAGCTGTTCTGAACTGTGAGATCTTTCCCAGGCAGCAAGGATTATAAAATCAAAACTGTTGGTAATGTGAATTGGGAGAACCATCCCTTTGGGTATAATCTCACTCTTCAGGCGTAAGATAAAGAAAATCCTCAGCAGTTCTCCTCTGTAAAAGTAATTTATACAACATCTCTACAGTACAAGGAAGGACCAGTTCAATTCAAAAAGGATATTTATAGAGTAGAAATCAGTGAATTTGTCCCTCCTTAAACTCCTGTGGTCATGGTAAAAGCCATATCTGATTATTCACACTTAAAATATGTTTTTAAAAATACTCCTGGGAAAGGAAGATTCCATATAAATCCCAACACCAGTCTCATCACCGTTTTAGAACCCATCTGTCGGGTTATAGCTATTGACAAAGATGAAGACCTCAATGCAGAGATCTCATATAACATTGAAGATGGAGATGAACATGACAAATTCTTTATTGAACCCAAAACTGGAGTGGTTCCTTCTAAAATTTTCAGGAGCACAAGAATATGACATTTTTTCAATTAAAGTTGTTGATAATGGTCACCCTCAAAAGTCATCCACTGCCCAGCTTCATTATGAATGGATCTCCAAGCTGAAACCGTCACCTGAGCCAATTTTGTTTGAAGAACCTCATTTTTCTTTTATTGTAATGGAAAGTGAACCAGTTGCTCACATGATTGGGGTTATTTCTATTGAACCCATTGGCACATTACTGTGGTTTGACATCACTGGTGGCAATTATGACAGTCACTTTGATGTTGACAGGGGCATAGGCACCATCATTGTGACCAGGTCTCTTGATGCAGAACAGAAATCAAACTACAACTTGACCATGTAGGCAATAAATGGAACCATAGCCATCATCACTCTGGTGCTTATTGAAGTGATAGACACAAATGACCACCAACCTCCTTTTTCCATGTCAAACTATAAAATACTCATCATGATATCAGGAACAAGTTTTCACTTGTCAATATGCTGGGATAAAACAATAGCATTCCTGTGCAACTGAAGCACTTAATGTTCCAGGCTGTACGTGAACCTTTAAAAAATTATATATATATATATACACATATACATACATACACAAAATCCATAATAGGTATATTTTATTGTTTAAATGTTCAAAGATTTCGAATATTGTCTCTCCATATATCCATAATAGTTAAATTATTATATAATATATGCATATAATAAACTACTATTCTTTATGTTTATATTCTTTATACTTCCATATAGTTCCATATATATGTGTGTATTTATAAATACACTACATATGTGTATATAGTACATTATATATAGAAAGGATATTCTAACTTCATACATTGAAATGAAAAAATATAATTATTATGGATTTTGTGTGTATATATATATATATACATACATACACACACACACACACACACACACACACACACACACACATATATATATATATATATATATATATATATATATATATATATATATATATATATATTTAAAAGTGTTCACTTACAGCCTGACACATTAACTGTGCTTCAGTTGCACAGGAATGCTATTGTTTTATCCCAGCATAGTGACAAGTGAAAACTTGTTCCTGATATCATGATGAGCACTCAAAAAAGCATCCCTGACAATCCACTGAACAAATTTAGTTCATCACTCAGCAACTACTGATACACTACTCATCTCCCATGAGTTACTACTCTATTCCACCTAATTAAAAAATGACTATCCCTTTCATCTAAATGTCCAGCTTAAGAATTTTTAAATCCCTTCATCCAGCCATCATCTTTTGACTTTTCACCTCTCCTTCTACCTTCCTTTGTACAACCCTACTCTTTATCCACACCCTCACCTGTAATCCCTTCAGCCCTCCATTTTCTCCTAGGTCATCAGCCCCCTGCACTAACCATTCTCTCTTCTTCTCCCTATCTTGACTCATTGGTAAATTATTTTAACTATACACTATCTTCCTCTCTTGAATCCCTAGTGCCCTTATCGTATTACCATTTATGTCCAGCCAAGACTCAGTCTTGGATAACTTCAACTGTTCATGGATTTTATGACTACACATGGGCTGCTGAATAAAGGACTTTCCTCAATATGCATTCCACCTGGGTAATTCTTCACATGCTTGGGGTAGACACCTTCTAAAGCACAGACAGGTTTGTGGCTCATTGACCATTCTCAACTTAGCTTGACCCATTTGCTGAGATATTTTACCCAGGTGTGCCCATTGTGCATGCTATAGCTAGGGTGTATGTATATTCAAAGAGGACTAGCACTTCTCATGTGGGAGCTTGCTGAGCCCTTTTCAGGGCTTATTATCCACCTTTGGTGGCCACCTGGCACTCAACTCTTACTCCTACCATGTACTCTGATCCACTGACACTGGCCTCTTGCTCTTCCATGAACAATAAACTCCTTCTCTAGGTTCTGGGCCTTTTCCTCTGACTGGCCCCCATGCCTGGAGTGCTTTTCTTCTTCTCTGATTAATGAGGGCTGGTAGTGGGAAATGGTGCTTTAAAATTCTAGAAGTGCTTTGAAATCTTTTTTTTTTTCATGATAGTGCTTTTAGATCTTATGCTTTTCACTAGTTAGCAGATTTTAGAAACTGTACTCTTTCTCAGCTTCCCCCAGCTGAAGAGCTTGCAAGATCAAGCCTGAAGGGAAGAGGACAGCACTGGAGTTAACATGTTGATCATTATGACTTTATTATCTTTTGATAAGAGTTTGAAGGCTGAGATATTATATTCAAGCACTAGAACAACTTTGAATGCTGTGAAGATGGGACTAACTCTCCCCTATTTATTCTTTAGATTTTTAGCCACCAGGAATGTATACAGCCCCTTATTCCTTAAAGTGTGTGTGTGTGGAACTATGACCCATGTGTGCCAGCCAGTGACAAATCAAAAACAGCTAACTGTCCCCTGGGCAGTCCAAAGCAAATTCAAAGCTGCCATTGATCCACATAATAAGTGGAAGGAAGGCACAGGAAGTGACGCAAAGAACTACCTTTAAAAATTGTGGTAATTTTCTGTGATGAGGTTTTTCCCCTCTGAACTTGGCCTTGGAGGAGTTCAGGATTGAGACCTCAGACTGCTTCCCTTTGGACTGCCATTTGGGTGAGTGAAAAGACTGACTCCCTTTCCTAGTTTTTTCTGGAAGGACTAGTGTGCTGAGGGGATCTTATCCCCTCCCCCTCCTGGGTTGCTGAACTGGTCCATCAACTTGCCAAGAGACTAATAAAAGAGAGGGGGCAGGGCCCACCAGGGCTTTTTGCATGGACAACTGACTGGGAGGGAGGTGAGCAAGAGAGAAAAGATGCTGATAGAATAGAACATGTGGTCTGAGAACTTAGAGTAAGAATGAGATTTAACTCCATACTTATCTACCTTTCCTATTAATAAACTTTATGAAAAATAATAAATGGTAGATATATTAATTTTTCATTATAACAGATGGCAACCACTGGAAAGATTTATTTCAGATTCTTAAATTCTTCTAAGAGTTTTGTGTAAGTGCTTGGAAAAGGGTAGGGGATTTTTAACCAACTGGTCATCTGCTCTGATATGCAACACACCTTGACTGGAACACAGAAGCTGTAGTTTTCTTTTCGAGTCTATCACCCAGATCAGTAAGGAACTACCCTCCCATGTGGTTACCCCCCTCATTCCTTTAGCTTAGATGAGGGCGGGGTGGTAGAAAATGGGGCCTGAGCCTTTCTGTACAGAACCAAGGGGCACTAGAACCCAACAGGAACTACTCCCGGTCTTTCCCAGCCTGGTGTCTGCCTGGTTTTCCACAATGGGAGAAAATGCAGGCTTCTATGAGCACAGCTGCTGGGACACTGACACAGTCCTACCTGCTCCCACTGAGTGCAGCACAGTGTGGTCCATGGGGACTGAGGGTACAGTGGGCATGTTTAGCCCCCCCCCCCCCAATTTGTGTGAGGAGACCCTAAGACCCAGTACCCAATGAGGGATTGAAGCAGAGACTTTGAATTTGGGGGACTACAGTCCTGTGCTTTCAAATCCTGATTCAATTTAGGAATAACAGGCTAGCTCAGTAGCTTGAGAGCTAAGCCCTCTGGACAGGAAAACCTGGGTTAAAAAAAATCCAACACAGATTAAGCAAATCACTGGTAGATAGGAGCTACCTCCCCAACACCCTCCCAACTTTGAAAACATGTGGCCTCTGACTAACCTCTAGGGGAGAGGAAAGGACTTCACTTTTATAAGGAAGTTCTCTTTTGAATTTTCTTTTCTTCCTATCCCCCTCAAACATTCCTTAGGACTGAGCTAATGGAAGTGCTTTTTGAGATTCTTTTCTCTTCTCCCTTCCCCCTCACATTCCTTCTGGGGTTTATTATCTCTGTAACTTCTTTTAGAAAAGACCTAAACCCTCAAGCACCTTACACTCCACATGTAGTTATAGTGCCACTTACTGTCAAAAAGTAAAACTGCAGGAAATTTGAAAGAAAATACCTTCCCTACTGCTCCTAGTGATCCAAAATAACATTAAATTGAAGATGTTTAAATAAAAGAATTATTAATAGTTAAATATTAATAATACTGAATAAAAATTAAAACCAAATTTCTAAATTGAGCAAAGCCAACATTATAATCAAATTAATTAAATGCAATATTAATAATTGTAGAACATAATAGTATTAATAATATTGTCAATAACAATAATTATTAATTTTCTATAACTACTATTACTCACTAACAACTATTATTGTTAATAATAATTATTATTGATAAGTGATACTTGTTATTTATGAGTATTTACTATTATTAGTTAATTACAACAAGTATAATAAATGCATATTATTAGTATTAAAAACAACTATAATTATAATAAATACACATTCACTATTAGTACTATTGCTTGCAACAATTATTTAGTTCCTTATATTAGCTTATTATTTTAAACCTACTCTCAGTCTTCCACAATAACATTGAAGAAATTTGTGTCTACGTTTTTTTATATTTTAGAAATATTTCATTATATAAATGATCATTTAATAATACTCAGACTAGCTTAAATAGACAGATTAAGCCAGACTAGACAATATGAGAAATGCTACAACAAATCAAGTGAAATCAGGAAATATTCCTCCAGATTTACCCCTGCACAAACCTTTTAATTGTTGGGGTGATCCTAATCTTCCTAAGGAGAGTTGGATGACAAAGAAGGAGGATAAAATATTTTGCAAATCCTGGATGGACATATCTTATACATGGCCAAAATATGGCTCTTTTGACTTCAAGATCTTAAAAGATTTGAAGTTAGCCATTAAAAATAAAGAATCCAAAGATTATAAATACTGACTCTTGTGGGCATACCATATTGATAAATCAACTATTCCCTCCAATAAGGAAACCATTCTTTCTTTGGAACCAGACCATTCTAACTTAACTCCTTCAGTTCCAACTACTGAACCCTTGATTAGATATAGCAAGAAACACACACTCTCATCCTACCTGGCTGGTGAGGAAGTTTCTCCTCATTCTAACCAAACCAGGACTTGAACCCTTCAGCTTCTCTCCCTGTCAGATCTTGCTCATTCCCTACTCCTCCCAACCCCTTTCCTCCAAATTTATCTCTCTACCCTCCCTTACCTTCTAACTACTCATACCCTCGAGATTTTCCTTCTTCTCACTCCCCAGTGCCCTCCCATCTCCACTATCCCCACCTGTACCACCCCTACCCGCCTTATCCTTTTCCTTACCCTCCTCCCCCTGACCAATCCTACCCACTATTCAGACTCCTCCTCTAGACCTCACCCATCCTACTCCTCTCCTCCTCAGCTCAATCCCCGTTCCTCTCCATCTCCTCCCCAACCCCACCTTGTTCCTCTCCACCATGACCCCAGCCTCACCCCCAATCTTTTTGCCCTGTCTCCCCACCCACTGACCAGCCCCTCCCTCTCCATTCACCCTCTATTCCCCTACTAGCCTGACTACAACCCACTCCGTTGAACTCCAGAAAACAGGCCAAGCAGCAATTACCATAGATGATTCAAATAAAGGTCTATTTCTTTTAAGGGATATTCCTACTTAAAATAGACAGGAAGATTTAGGAAACACTAGACATCATACACATTTCTCTCCACAAGACATTGAGAGATTCAAAGAAAATTTACCTTCCTTTGAATCTAAGCCTAGAGTGCTCATAAATAAGGTTGAAAGCATTTTCTGCATATATAATCCTACATGGATTGATGTGGAAGATTTGCTCCAGGCCTTGTTAATGGAAAGGGAAAGAAATAAGATTCTTTCTCTTGTTTATAAGGCCCAGGGTGTAATGCCAAAACTATAAGGATAATTTTAGTGTTTTGACTTAAATCTAAAATAAGTGGTCGCCATAGGAAATTCCCAAATATGAAAATACTGAAGTCAGCTGGGATTTAGGGAGATTTTAATTAATAAAGAAAGAAGGAATTAAGGGAAGGAGAGAGAGAGAGAGAGAGAGAGAGAGAGAGAGAGAGAGAGAGAGAGAGAGAGAGAGAGAGAGAGAGAGAGAGAGAGAACAAGAGAGAGAGAGAGAGAACGAGAGAGAGAGAATTAATTTAAACTGCTCTGGCTCAGGCTGATCCAAGTAGTAGAGAAGGCCTAGGCCAAAATGGCTTAGGCCTGAGCCTAAGGGAGAGCAAGTCAGTCTTTATCACTCACCACAAGACCATCTCCAAGCTGGGTTCTTCTACTCTGAACTGAAATTACTCTCCAAACTGAATTACATCAATTGACTTTTTACCCTTTCCTTTTAAAGAAATTTTCTCTTATGTCACCTCCCCTAAATTTTCACATCTACCAATCACAGTAGATGCTTTTTTCCAGGACTTCCCTTTCTTAGTTTTCACCTTCTTTGGTTTTCACCTTCTCTGGTTAGATTAAATCTTCTAAGTACTTCACACCTCTTTGTTAAGTTTGCCTTTTGTAAGTTACTTGAACATTTTAGGTACTAATTTAAACTTTACAGGTACTTAACACCTTTTTGTATTAGATCTAAAAATAGACCTATCTTAAGGTTCTAGCTTTACTATAAGGTATGAGTTGGGGACTTTCATAGTTCAATCAGGAGTTTACAACTTTATTTTCCCCTAAGGCACTGTCTGAGTAGGGTGGAGTAATTTTAAAAGTTCCCAATACATTCCTGATCAAGTATCTCCATTGTTACAATAGGGGAATAGCTTAACCAAATCGTCTAAGGTACAGTCTGAGTAGTTTTTAAGATTCACAATCCCCTTAATGATCATTGGGAGACTAGTCTCCCCATTGATCATTCAACATAATCATCTTGTAGTCCTGAAGCACTTCTAACTACAGATGTATACAATATTCAATTTTCTAAGAAGAAATTACAGTAGATAGGGAGGAATTGAAAAGAAAGAAAGCAAAATCAATGTTTTGCTAGCTACATTGACAGAAAGCCAAATTAGGGGCAGTTCCCTTTGGCATAAAAGTGTACATTTACAAATAAATGTTCAATCAAACTTCAGTTCAATCAACTACACCAAAAGTTCATTCTGGATCTTCTTGATGTAGTGTGAGGTTTTCTGGCATCTTTCTGCAACAGTTCATTCTCTGGATTTAGGAGTTAGAAGCTTCTTCCTTAAAGATCTTTCTTGAACAAAAAAATCAAGAATCTTGGATTTTATTAAAATACAATCCCCCCCCTGAAGTGGATGTTAAAAAAACATCCAGTTCAGCTCAGGATGCAATGTTGAGTTATGGGGGTGTATGAGTTAATTATCAAAAGAAGAGGAAAAACAACCAAAGAAACATAAGGAAAGAAAAAAAAGATATCCAAAATAGGCCCTTATTTGGTTTTAATAAATTTCTAACAGACTCCTGTATAGGTACAATTTAAAGTAATTTCTACTCCATAAGTCTGTAGGACAGAATGCAGTAATATTTCACTTACCCATTTGCAGCCAAGTCTACAGAAAGTTGCCACATTATAAGAAGAAAAGGAACTAGAATTTTATTTTTTTAGGGAAGTTTCAATCACTGGTCTGAATTTTTTTTTTCATTCTTAGGGATATAGGGAGCCAGCATGATAGTCAAACTTTGGTACTTGTCTGAGTACTTCACAAAAGAGTGTAGATACAAGGAAGTTCTACGACTTAACGTATGTAAAGCGTCGCAACCTCAAGTCTCACACTAGTTTTCCCTGTGTGCTCTTTTTGGAACTATTCAGGTTAAGTTTGGGCTCCTTATTTTTTATCCCATTTTCTGGAATCATACACAAACATTAATCACAGTCCCATAACATTTTATCAATAAATGGCAGGTTCCCATAGTTTAAAGCTTTTGGGTATGCATTGATATTATAGCAAGTACATACATAAGCATATATATTAAATTTATATTACTGTAGAAAAATAATATTAATTGTATGTGCCTTTAGTATAAGAAATGATGAAAAAGGAAAAAAATCAAATATTCTAAAAAGAAAAGAAAAGCAATAATAATAAAAATAAGAAGGAAAAAAAATCATGATAGGGTACAGTCAATCAGTCTCAACAGAAGATGCTCTCTTTACATGTGATCAATGAATCCAAGAGTCCTTCCCTCCAACCTTTATAGATGTTGGAGTAGTTAACAATATTTGGAATGGCTGAGTTGCTCCAGTACACTTGAAATTCTTAATATACACTTTGTCTCCTGGGTTCAGGTCATGAAGAGAAAAATCTAGTTGTATGGCTTGTACTACAGTTCCAGATTCATAAAGTTCAAGCAGTTTGTGCTGTAATTCCTGAATATGAGAAGCAATAGTAGTATCTCCCCCTAATAGTGATGTGTATGCAAGGGAGAAAGGCTTAGCTTGTATAGGTGGATGTCCAAAAAGCATCTCAAATGGTAAGATGTGTATGTCTCCTCTAGGCCTACTTCTAAGATAAAATAGGGCTAGAGGGAGAATTTCAGGCCATTTTAAATGTCTCAGTGCATAATTTTCCAATCATAGTTTTAAGTACTTTGTTCATCCTTTTAACTTGGCCTGAGCTCTGGGGATGATATGGAACATGAAATCTGGGAGTTATCCCCAAGCAAGAATATATCTGATTTAGGACAGAATCAGTAAAATGACTTCCTCTATCTGAATCAATACGTGCTGGCAGGCCAAAGCGAGGAATAATTTCTTTTTAAAACACCTTAGCAACAAAAGTTGCTGTGGCGTAGGAAATGCTTCCGGCCATCTGGTTAGTTGATCTACTATGATTAGACAAAATTTATAATGTCCAGCCTTTGGAATTGTTATGAAATCTATCTGTAGATGCTCGAAGGGTGTTTAAGCCAGAGGATGCCCACCAAAGGCTTTGCCACAAAATGCATGTTGGTTATATGCTTGGCAGGTAGAGCAGGCTGAACAGACTTTAGAGGCTATAGTAGTTATACCAGGGGATATCCATATTCTCTTAACAGAGTCCATGATGCCCTGGGTACCAAAGTGACCATTTTTATGAATAGATTGGCAAATTTAGTGATAGAAACTTCTAGGGATCAGGGGTTTTCCTTCAGATGACACCCATACTCCATTGATCATTTTTACTTTGAATTTTTGTTTCCATTTGTCCACTTTTTCATTATAGGAAAGTGATAAATTTAAGTCATCAGTGGTTGTTAATGTTAAAATTAATTCAGGTCCTTCTATGGCTGTTCGCTTTGCAGTGGCATCTGCTCAATCATTTCCTTTAGAGACAGGGTCAGTGCCACCTGTATGGGCAGAGCAATGAACTACAGCTAGGGCTTCAGGCAGCTGGAGAGCAGAAAGAACTTCAGTAATAATTTCTGCATTAGCTATATATTTTCCAGAAGTGGGGAGTGGGAAGTGGGCTTTTTCCTGTGAAGTCTAGTAGCCTCAAAATGTGCTTGTTATATATATACCTCTTCAGCTTATTCTACCCTTCCACCAGAATGATTTAGATTCTTGGTGACATTTTAGAACCTAAAATTTAGAAATTTTGAGTTTTCATCAACAGTATAGAGGTTTTTCTGGGTTTCTCCCACCAAATTTTGGAACAATGGTAATATTAGACTTTGTAAACAATATCTCAACCAAGCTTGAAAGATTGGCTAAATCCGTAGAATATGTAACACATATTCATGAGTTTATAAGTTTTTTTTAAATGTCATATAGCAAGTCATGTGAATCCTAATAATAGTGGGTTTGTTTGCTATTGTCCTAAAATGGACTCTTGTAATTTTGGGGGTTTGGGAACTTATTAGAATCTGTATTAGTTGTTGTATTACTGTTTTTAAAAAGCTTTTACCTAGAGAAAAATCATGTACATTCACACTATGGATCCTGACCAAGATAAGAGGGAATTAGATTTCATTTTTGAATGAGCAGCCTTTGTGTTGTACCTCTTCCTGGTTAACACATTGACACATGGAATGTGAACTATGAATGAATGATTTTTTTATTGTTAGTAAATTTTTTTTGTTTTTTTCTTTCCTCTTTATATTCACAATAGAATATTTGATTTTTTTCTTTTTTTCCCATCCTTGGTAATACTTGAAGTACATGAAATCAGTATTAATGTTTCTGACTTGAAGGATAAAGTTTGCAGTATAAGTTTACAGTATCTATTAGCCCTAATAACTATGCATACCCAAAAGCTTTAGTCTATGGAAACCTGCCATTTATTGATAAATGTTGTGGGACTTTCTTTAATCATTGTGTCTGATTCCAGGAGAAGGGAACAAAAGAGCCTCTATTTAGTGCCAAGGAGAATGAGGTCAAAAAGGACCAAACAAATCCAGGTAGGATTGTTGTACATCTGTGCCAATGCAAAAAGACTTGAACCTAGTGTGAGACTCAAGGTTGTGGCACTTGACATATGTTAAGATGCGGGACTCCATGTTCCATACTCCTTGTGCAATATTCTAAGTCAAATACTTCCATTTGGCTATTATCCTGGCTCCCCCTATACCTGACAGTGAAGGTACAATCAAACCAGTGAATGGTTTTTCCCATTTGCTGCTGAAACCTAGTCCTTTCTCTCTTATAGTTTGGCAATTTTCTGTAGTCCTGGCTGCAAATAGGTAAAGTGATGTATTGCTGCTATTGTCCTACTGGCTTGTGGAACAAAAGTCATTTTAATTGGGTCTTGCTACTGATTCAAGAAACTGTTACAGGTTTATTTTACTTTTTACTCAGAATTTTATGCACATAAGAATTTTATTTTTTATCATTTTTGTACTTATTATTTTTATACAGAATTTAATTTTTGCTTTTTTTATTTTGGATTTTTGTGGGTGGGTTGTTTGTTTTTTCATTTGACAATTGTTTCATATAGCTCATAACTCAGCCATGTATCCCAGAGTGATTCTGGTGTTTGTCAACACCCTCTTTGGGAGGGGGGGGGGGTTATGTAATGATCCTAAAATCCAAGATTTAAATTTTTGTGGAGAAATTTCAGGAAAAGAAACTTGCCACCATCCTGAATAAAGAAAGCAGATCCTTCTGAAGAAGGTACTGTAAAGATGTCTGAAGAAGCCACACACTGCATCAAAAGATGCAGAATGAACTTTGGGATATAATGAACTGAACTGAAGAGGGTTGAACATACTTATTCTGAATGTAAACTCTTGTGCCAATGAGGACTTCCCCCTAGTTGGAATTTTGTCAATGTGTCTATCAATAAGTTTTTGTATTTTTCTTCTCATATTTCTCTCTTATCTCTAACTTGTAACTTCCTCTTAGAAAATTCAATATTGTATGTACTTTTAGCTAGAAAGTATTTCAAGTTTTAAAATAGTTATGTTTAAATTATCCATTGGGGAGACTGGTCTCCCGAAGGATCACAGGGCGTTTTGTACAGAGGTGATCTTATCCCCTCCCCCTCCTGGGTTGCTGAACTGTTCCATCAATTTTTTTTACATGTGAGGGTTGCATGAGACTTATTTCCTAAACATCAATAAAAGAGAGGGGACAGGGTCTACCAGGGCTTTTTGTGTGGACAACTGCCCGGGAGGGAGGTCAGCAAGAGAGAAAAGATGCTGATAGAATGGAACACATGGTCTGAGAACTTAGAGAAAGAATGAGATTTAACTCCATGCTTATCTACCTTTCCTATTAATAAACTTTATGAAAAATAATAAATGGTAGATATATTAATTTTAAACTATAACTCTAGCCTCTGGAGAGGTCCTTCATCTTGGGGAAGATCTCATGGCTAGAATCTTTGTTTAATTTACCTCTGCCCCCCCCTCCCCTTTGCTGGGGCCTCTGAAGCCCTGTCTGCTTTGGACCAGACAGAAGTAATTCTCTCTCTCTCTCTCTCTCTCTCTCTCTCTCTCTCTCTCTCTCTCTCTCTCTCTCTCTCTCTCTCTCTCTCTCTCCCTTACTTTCACTTTTTCTATTTGTGAATAAACTACCATAAAAGTCATTCCAACTTGAACAGTTGATTTCTGCAACCACACTCTTATAAATTCAGTCCAACCATAATTTTATACTTTACAATGCTTGCCAAAATGGAACATGGAAAGAAACATCACCTGGGTGCACTGGAGATCTTAGTACCCCTTCTCTGCCTCTTCCTCTGGAATGTGCCTGGGAGGAATAATCTGTGTGAGAATGGAGAATTCTCAGGAGGGGAAAGAGGGGAAATGCCCCCAGACCCTTAATAAAAATCTGAAAACCTGAAACCCTTCACTAATGGGCATTTTCCTTTGCCATGGACATTTTCTATCACCCTGAGCATTTCTTGTTAGCCTGGCTACACTATCTGCAACATCCTTGAATAAGCACTTTCATGTGTTGAGACGGAGTCTCAGTTTCAGTACTTTGGCTGAGAACCAGCATTTGCTATTCTACTGGCATGGGATGTTGTACCCCTAAATTATAAAAGTGTTTCCGGCCAAACTGTAAGCAGGAAAAGTCCTTTGCTTCCTTGTATACTTGGGACTACTAACCCTAAAACATCAAAAACTCCTGTTAAGGCTCTGCTATATCAAAGGGAAAGTCCCCTGAGAGAATTATCCACCTTGCATCTTTCTTTAGATTTTGAGATAGACACAGAAATACATCTCCAGGCTATGTTTTTGTGTAAAGGGAACCCCTTCCTCCCAGGATCATGAACTTTCTGCTTATCCCTGCCAGTCCTAGAAGCATGACCTGGAACTAAGGGTTACAAGTCTGGATCAGCTAGACATTGATTGTTCCTGAGATGTGATAGACCAGCACAGGGAAAGGAAGTGACATGGAAAAAGAGGATTATTTTTTTTTAATGAGACCATAGAAGTGGAGTGTCTCTTCTCTGGAGGTCTTTGTCTGGGGCCGGGGATGGGGGGAGTTCTGTGATTCAGCATTGGTGACTCAGGTGGAAGACACTCTTGTGGGCTTATAAGATTAGGGTGGTAGGGGGAGTTTCGGGTAAACATGGCTGCAATCTAGACGCAAATCACTTCCTCTCTCCAGCACCGAATGAAATAGACTATCAGTGGAATAGACTCGGGGTAAGTGACCTCAGCAAGACAGTATATGACAAGCCCAAAGATCCCAGCTTTTGGGACAAAAATCCACTATTTCATAAAAACTGCTGGGAAAATTGGAGGACAGTATGGGAAAGATTAGATTTAGATCAACACCTCACACCCTACACCAAGATAAATTCAAAATGGGTGAATGACTTGAACATAAAGAAGGAAACTATAAGAAAATTAGGCGAATACAGAATAGTATACATATCAGACCTTTGGGAAGGGAAAGATTTTAAAACCAAGCAAGACTTAGAAAGAGTCATAAAGTACAAAATAAATAATTTGGACTACATCAAATTAAAAAGTTTTTGTACAAACAAAACAATGTAGCCAAAATCAGAAGGAAAGCTACAAATTGGGAAACAATCCTCATAAAAACCTCAGACAAAAGTTTAATTACTCAAATTTACAAAGAGCTAAATCAATTGTACAAAAAATCAAGCCATTCTCCAATTGATAAATGGGCAAGGGACATGAATAGGCAAGTTAAAGAAATCAAAACTATTAATAGGCACATGAGAAAGTGTTCTCAATCTCTTATAATTAGAGAGATGCAAATTAAAACAACTCTGAGGTATCACCTCACACCTAGCAGATTGGCTAACATAACAGCAAAGGAAGGGAGTGAATGCTGGAGGGGATGTGGCAAATAGGGACACTAATTCACTGCTAGTGGGGTTGTGAATTGATCCAACCATTCTGGAGGGCAATTTGGAACTATGCCCAAAGGGCGCTAAAAGACTGTCTGCCCTATAATCCAGCCATAGCACTGTTGGGCTTGTTACCCCAAAGAGATAATAAGGAAAAAGATGGGTACAAGAATAGCAGCCCTCTTTGTGGTGACCAAACATTGGAAAATGAGGGGATGCCCTTCAGTTGGATAATGGTTGAACAAATTGTGGTATATGTTGGTGATGGAATACTATTGTGCTAAAAGGAATAACAAAGTGGAGGAATTCCATGGAGACTGGAACAACCTCCAGGAAGTGATGCAGAGTGAAAGGAGCAGAACCAGGAGAATATTGTACACAGAGACTGACACGCTGTGGTACAATCAAACATAATGGACTTCTCCATTAGTGTCAATGCAATGTCCCTGAACAATCTGCAGGGATGTAGGAGAAAAAACACTATCCACAAGCAGAAGACAAACTATGGGAGTAAAAACACCAAGGAAAACCAACTACTAGACTACAGGGGTTGAGGGGATATGACTGAGGAGAGACTCTAAAAGAACACTCTCGTGCAAGTACCAACAACATGGAAATGGGTTCAAATCAAAAACACTTGGGATACCCAGTGGAATCGCGCATTGGCTACAGGATAGGTGGGGGGGTGGGGTGAGGAAAAGGATCTTTGTCTCCAATGAATAATGCTCGGAAATGACCAAATAAAATAATGTTTTTTAAAAAAAAGATTAGGGTGGTAGGCTAGGAAATATTTTTTTTAATTTTCTCCCATCCTTATTTCTTTCTTAGACTGTATTTATATTAAAATTAAATTGATAAAAGCTACTATCATCCTTGTGACTTAAGAGTTAAATTCATAAACAGTGAACACAATAGTTTTTTAATAGTATTATATTTCTAAACCAATTTCTAAATATTACATTTAGCATATTACATTTGGCATAATAATATTTTTAATATTACATTTTGATACCATTGGTTTACATCTATGACATCTATTTGTCCCCTAAATTATGAGGGTCACCCCTTATGCTTTCAGGACATAAGACACCACTCTAATCCCTGGTCAGATGACCAAACCTCCCTCCCCTTGTGCCTAAGTACATACCCTTGTGGTAAGGGAATTTCCCTCCTCATTATGTCGCTTTATTTGATGTCATCAATCAATGACCTGGAGGTCATTTACCATAGAGATGTGCAGGTAATGTAAAGTTCTCACATACATTCTGGACTAAGTACCTCCATTGTTTAAAATAGGGAATAGCCTTAACCAAATGTTCCAAGGTAGAGTCTGAGAAATTTTAAGATTCACACAACTAGACTGGCATATTTGTTGCCATATAATTGGGCAAAATAGTTTTTAATGATTATTTCAATAGATGCAGAAAAAGCCTTTGACAAAATACAACACCCATTTCTATTGAAAACACTAGAAAGTATAAGAATAGAAGGATCTTTACTAAAAATAATAAACAATATCTATCTAAAACCATCAGGCAACATCATCTGCAATGGGGATAAATTAGATGCATTCCCATAAGATCAGGAGTGAAACAAGGATGTCCCTTATCACCTTTATTATTCAACATTGTACTAAAAACACTAGCAGTAGCAATTAGAGAAGAAAAAGAAATTGAGGTTATTAAAATTGGCAATGAGGAGATCAAGCTATCACTCTTTGTGGATGACATGATGATCTACCAAATGAATTCTAGAGAATCAACTAAAAAGCTAGTGGAAATAATCAACAACTTTAGCAAAGATGCAGGATACAAAATAAACCCACATAAGTCATCAGCATTTCTATATATCTCCAACACATCTTTGATGTAATAAAGCTACTAGCAAGTTCATGATTTAATTTTAACTATTATACTGTAAAGATAGAAATTAATATTTAATATTACAAGTATTATTTTAATACTATTTATTAAAATCCACTTAGAGCAAATTGAAATTAAAAACAACCAGAGAAATTAAAAAAAAAACAACAGAGAAAAGCCCAAAAGCCACTCCCTCCTTTTCTCTGATACCAGCCACCAGAGATGATGTGGGTAGAAATGGAAACTCAAAACTCAATACATGTAATGAGATGCACAAACAGGAAAAGGAAAAGGGGACTATGGGAAATGTAGTCTCTAGGGTACAAGATTCTAAATCAATAAGTCTCCCTGTGATCCTTTAGGAGACCAGTCTCCCCAATGGATCATGAAAACATAACTAATTTATAACTTGAACTAGAGGTATATACAAATACACGTTTTTTAAAGGGAAATTAAAATTATTTGGGGATAAGAGGAAAATAAAAGGGAAAAGGAATAAAACTAATAATAGGTACATTGACAAAAAGCCAATTAGGGGGCAGTCCCCTTTTGCATAATTCAAAACAAAAGCATTTCACACACACCCTCCCCCAAGTTCAAATTCTTTATATCTCAAAATTAACTCTGCATCTTCTGGTATAGTGTGTGGTCTCTGCATGCATCTTCATAGCACCTTCTAGATTCTGGGAGATAGTTTCTTGTTCTAAATTTGGCTCAAATTCAAGTCAAAGTTCACAACAATAACATAGCTCCTACTGAGGAAAATAATAATACATATATTCCCCCCTCCCCGAGGAGGATATAAGGATGCATATAGAAATTTTACTGGAATACATAGTTGAGTCATAAGGCTTATGAATCAAGTATCAAAAAATATCAAGGAATCAAAGAAATTAAAATAAAAAATAACTTCTGAGTCAGATAAAAAGTATAAAAAGAAAACTTTAAGAAAAAATTCTGGGAAGAATGGAAAAAATAGAAAAAAAGAAAAAATCACAACTCATAACAGGTTCTTGTAGTGACCCATGTCCCATAAGCATATAACAATTAGTCATTAACCCAATTTAGCAGTCTGTACTACAGTAAGTTGTCACATCATGAGAGAAAATAGAAAAAGGACCTAGATATCAAGACAAAAGGGAAATAGAATTCTCTGGTTCAACACTTTTCTTCATTTTTCAGGATAATGGAGCCAGAATAATTGATGTGATATGCTTGATATAGAGTGTGCTACAAGGAAGTCTTGCAATTAACACATGTTAGATAGCTGCAACCTTGAGTCTCACACATTATCAAGTCATTGTGATTTTTGTGCAGAATGTCATCAAACCCTGTAGGATTGACTTGGTTTCTTTCACCTTTTTGTGCTTGTTTGGCACTTTACAAGTCAAGTTCTGTGCTCCTTTGTGGTCCTTTTGTTCCTGGATTAGACATAATCATTGAGCAAAAGTCTCATTATAATTAAATAACTAGTGGCAGGTTGCCATAGTCCATATCTTTTTTATATGATAGGTAAACAGACATCTTATTCTATTGCAAAAAGTAAAAATAGTTAATTTTTTTTTTCAATACTAGTGACATGTGTTTCAAGGCAAACAATGAGAAAAGAAGGAAAAAATTCAAATACTGTATGACACATGTAGGAAGAAAACAAAATGTTAAAAATTGTGTATATTTCACAATTACAAAAGTAAAGTATAGGGAATAGTTTTCAAAAAATAAGAGTAATTTCCTCCTTGATTTACCATGATCTACAGTGTGATTACAAATAAGGCAGATAAAACAATGTGAGTGCAAATAAGGAAGACAAAATAATATGAGTGAAAATGAGGTATATAAAGCAATAATACATTCAAGAAAATATAAAAAATTAGAAAAGGCACAGAATGTTACAAAGGCACATCAGGCCAATATAGGTCACTAATACATATTTTCTTCTATGAGGTAGTACATGTGTTGCCCTACAAGGAAATTTGTGCAAATACAAGGATTTATCAAATGAACTGCAACAAAATAGTACAAATTCAACAATAAAGAAGTCCAATCACAATTAATAGTCAAATACAATCAGTGCAAGCAATTATTCATCATCAACAGAAGGTACTCAATTTACATGGCTACAATGAATCAAAGAGTCCCTCTCTCCAATTTTTATGGCTGTTAGTGTAGTTAGTAGAATCTGGAATGGTCCGTCATGAGCAGGTTCACTTGACCCAATAGGTTTGAAATTCTTTATGTACATACTATCACCTGGGTTTAAATTATGAAGTGAGAAATCACTGGGGCTTGCTTGAACAGCAGCTCCAGAGTCATGGAGTTCTTTCAATTTTGTTTGTAATTGTCTGATATATGTAGCGATGGTTGTATCCCCTCCTAACAGTGAGGTATAGGCAGGGGCAAATAATTGTGCATGAATAGGTGGATGTCTAAATAGCATCTCGAATGATGAGATGTGTAAATCACCTCTTGATCTGCTTCTTAGATAAAATAGGGCCAGAGGTAGAATTTCAGGCCACTTTAAATGAGTTTCATTGCACAATTTGCCAATCATGGTTTTAAGTTATTTATTCATTCTTTCAACTTGGCCAGAGCTCTGGGGATGATATGGTGTATGAAATTTAGGAGTTATCCCCAGACATGAATAACTTTAAGATAACACAGAATTGGTAAAATGAGTTCCTTTATTCTTTCAAAAGGATTTTAGCAACAAAAGCCACTGTGACATGAGCAGTAGGAAATGCTTCAGGCCACCTGGTTAGTTGATCAACTATGCCCAGACAAAATTTATACTGTTCAGCTTTTGGCATAGAGATAAAGTCAATTTGTAGGTGCTTAAGTATTGTGTAAGCAAGAGGATGCCCACCAAAGGCTTTTCCTCGAAAAATGTGTTGATTAAAGGTCTGGCAGGTAGGACAAGCTGTACATACTTTGGAGGCAATTGTAGTTATTCCAGTTGCTATCCACATTCTTTTAATAGAGTCTACAATGCCGTAGGTGCCAAAATGAATAGAGTGACAAATCTGGTTATAGAAAAGTCTAAGAAGTAAGGTTTTGCCATCTGATGATACCCATTATCTATTTATCTGTTTTTCAAAATTTCTGCTTCCATTTTTCCACTTCCTTGTCATTATAAGAAAGGGATAGATCCAAATCATCAGTAATTGTTAGTGGCATAATTAATTCAGGGCCTGCTAAGGCTGCTTGTTTTGCTGTGATATCTGCTTGGTGATTTTCCCTGGAGAAAGGGTCAATGCCACCTGTATGTGAAGAATATTGGATGACAGCTATACCTTCAAGGAGCTTGATGGCAGAAGGAAGTTGAATAATAAGGATTGCACTGGCAATACATTTTTCAGCTGATGTTAAGAATCCTCTTTGAAGCCATAGCATGCCAACAGCATGACATATGCCAAAGGCATAACAAGAGTCTGTGTAAATTGTGACTCTTTTATCCTTTGCAATGATACAGGCCTGTGTCAAAGCTGTGAGTTCTGCACCCTGTGTGCTTGCATTTGAGGGCAAGGAAGCTGACCAAAGAGACAAATTCAGTAACTACTACAGATCCTATATAGCGCACACCATCCCTCATAAATGGAGAACCATCTGTAAATAATATTAAATCTGAACAATCCAAAGGGGTGTCTAATAAATCATTATGAGGTTTATCAACAGTAGACACTAAAGATGTATAATTGTGTAAAGTATCTCTGGAAATTGGCAAATCAAGGAACAAGGTTGCAGGATTAAGAATTCCACAGCATTTTAGTGTGATATGTTTATTATTTAATAGGGTTATCTCACACCTAGTAATCCTCTAGTCGGTAAATGCCTGTGTCCTATGTCTTAATAACAATGCCTTGACCTCCTATGGGCACATTATGGTAAGAGGTCATCCCAATACCAGATTGGCAGATTTGGTTACCAGTAAAGCTGTGGCAGCTACTCCTCTAAGGCATGGTGGTGCTACTGGGTCAAGCTGGGCTGAATAATAGGCTTACTGGGTATTGAGCAGGTCCCAAAAGTTGAGTTAGAACATCTGAAGCTACTCCTTATTGTTCATGGACATATAAGATAAATGGTTTATCATAATTTAGTATGCCTAGAGCAGGGGAAGACAGGATAGTTTGTTTTAAATTTGAAAGAGCTTTTAGGTGTTCTGTTTCCAATTTAAGTGGTTCAGGGACCAAGTTTTTTGTGAATGATACAAGGGGCTTAGTAATTTCCCCATAGCAGAGGATCCACTGCTAACAAAATCCTGTTCCTCCAAGAATAGCTCTCAATTGCTTTTTAGTGGTAGGAGCTCTTAACTTTTGGATATTTTCAATATGCTTTGGAGAAATTAAACAGGACCCAGCAGTCATAATGAAGACTAAATATTGTACATTGAGGAGATACACTTAACTTTGTCCTTGGAAAACTTGTGGCCTCTCTTATGTAGCTCTAAGAGGAGGTACTTGCTATCCACTTGGCATGCTTCTGCATTTGGTGACACCAAGAGCAAATCACCCATATACTGAATTAAATGGCTGTGTTTAAATTTTATTGCATCTGTATCAGCAGTTAAATATTGTGTAAACAAAGTAGAGTATGAGAGAGAAGGGTCTTCCCCTGATGTATATGAGAGGAGTTTCTCATCTCTGTTTTGGGAGAAATAGGAATCATCCTCTATTTCTGGTTCAGGAACAGGCTCACAAAATTCATACTTGTTTTGGATGGGATCAGTATTTTTCATTAGATCATGTGTTTGAAATTATTTGATTGAATTTTCCTGTTGGCCTGAATTTATGCTTTAATCTCTTGTATAGTAGCATTTTTTGTCTTAAGAATGAAGATCAGAAAAGTAAAATTTCCTAGAAGTACAAGGAGAAGGAGGGAATTTGGAATTTTACATGCTTCTAATTGGGTAAAAAGCAGAAGGCTTTCATGCATGGTAGCATTTATGCTGCTTAGCATTTTGATCAAAAAAGGGAAAAAATAATGTATATTTTAAAAATTTATTTATTTTTAAATTATTATTATTTTAAGGGTTGGGGGTAGAAGGTGGGGGTATTTAGTTTATTTTATTTCATTTTTATGATTTTATTAGATTTTTATTCGTAAGAAAAAAGAAAAACATTTTTAAATTATTTATTTACTGCTGTCCTCTAGTGGCAGCAAAAAAACAACTGTAGCTAAGCAGGAAAATGGGAAAAAAATAAAAGAAAAAAGGAAGAAAAAAGGTAGGAAAAAATCAATGCTCAATATTGACCACTAGTGGCCAAGATGCTCTGTAACTTGGAGGGGTTAGAGGTGTGGTTAGGGGTAAAGTTTAAGGGTGAGGGGTGTGGTAAAGTACTACCAGAAACCAAAATGGAGGATATGACTACAAAATTTGGGAGAGACTGAGAGATGGAAGTAAGGCAAATTTGGCAAAGCAAGGAAGGGTAGGAGTTGAGCTGGTGTGGGTAAAAGAGGGCCAGGACCCTCCCAACCAATAAAAAGAGCCTGGTGGAGTCTAGGAGGCAATCAGCTGTCCAATGGGGAAAGGGACTTCCCTTCCATCTTGGCTGGGGAAAGGGAAGCTAATATTCACCAGCTAGAATGGGGATCAGGGTAGCAGAAGCTACAGAAGCAGCAGCACTGTGGGGGTGGGACCCAGGACTGAAGTAGCAGTTTGAGTTGGTGCCAGGCTGGTGTGTTCCAGCTGTGCAAGCTAGCACTAGGTGCGAGCCAGGCTGGAACTCACTGTGGCTAAAAACAAACAAACCCAAAAGCCACTTTGGGCTGCAGGTGAGAGAAGCCAAGCCAGGTAACTAGGCTTCAGCAGCTGCAGGACACAGTAGGACCACCAGGGTGGGCCCAGGGCACTGAGGCTAGGGTAGCAGTTTGAGGCAATGGGGGAGGAGTGGGCCTGCTGCTTAGCTTCAGTTAGGCCAAACTGTGGGCAGGAATGGCCAATCAGGCTGATTGGGCTGCTCTCCAGGCTGAGCAGGGGAGTGGCATTTCCACCAAGTCCCATAAATTAAGTCAGCTGAGCCAGTAAGAGATTGGCAGGCACGCCAAGGTATAAAATACTCACAGCTATTGGAGGCTTGGAAGGTGGGAGGAGAGCTAGAGGAATGAGCTGAAGCTGGACAACTGGAGTGGGTGTTTGAAAACTCCCAGCAGAAAAGCAGTTTTTTGTTGCAAACCAGTAGCAGTTTTAAACTGTGAGGTTGCTTGGCTGCAGCTGGCTGCTGGCTTAAAAAAAAAAAATACAGCCCTGAGTTCTAAAGTCCTATCTGGGTCACCAAAAATGTAAAGATTAAAATTAATATTCAATACTCCAAGTTTTATTTTAATACTATTTATTAAAATCCACTTAGAGCAGAGAGAAATTTAAAATAACCAGAGAAATAAAAAAAAAAACAGAGAAAAGCAAAAAACCTGCTCCCTCCTTCAGGCTGATACCCCAGAGACCATGTGGGTGGAAATGGAAACTCAAAACTCAAAACTCAATCCACATAAGGAGACACACAAACAGGAAAAGGAAAATGGGATTGTAGAGAATGTAGTCTCTAGGGTTCAAGATTCTAAATCAATACAATACCCTATCTAAGTCATGTATACCCTATTGTAAAGAGTATAAAGACCTCAGAAGTGATGTCCTCTGGGAGGCAACTTTCCATTCATGCTGTCCTTCTGGCTGAATTTAACATTACCTTCTAAATTAATGAATTTCTCTTGTTACTTTTAAGCTAAATTTTGGAGTTTTGCATTCTTGCAAAGGGTACCCTTCCTGAACTCAGTGGGTTCACTTCAAGCCCCCTACAATACTACAACTAAATTCATTCTTCTGTAACAAGACTACTGACCTCACTGGCTTCCATTAAGTTCCAAATAAAATTCATTTCCTACAGGAAGTCTTCACCAATCCTTAATTTCAGTATCTTCCCCTGTTTAATGATTTTCTACATATTCTGTGAATAGCTTGTTTTGTATATATTTGTTTATGTGAGAATCAGCTCAAGGGCAAACTCACCACCAAACCCAGACAAATAACTGCCACCACTCCAAAGCCTAACATGCTGCCAGCCAGAATCACCACTTCAGAGAACGAGCAAGAGAGAAAAGTGACGAGCCTTATACAGACGGTTTTAGGTCACTTTCCTGCTTCTCATCTGTACCAATGATAGCTTAGCTTGACTTAGGACAGCCCAGGAGCCTGTCTGTTTTCTCTGCACATATCTGTTGAAGGCCATTTCCTCAGATAATTAAATCTTTCAGTATGGTGCAAGCATTCCTGATCTTGTTAAACTGAGTAGGATGGAGAAATGTATAGTTCCCAAAATTTGATTCTGTTAAACCAAGTATCTCCATTGTTACTAATCAGGAAATAGCTAAATCAGATCTTCTAAATATGGCTTGAGTAGGGTAGAGTAGTTTTAAAATTCACACCTGCTAGGTGTGAAGTGGTACCTCAGAGTTGTTTTGATTTGCATTTCTCTAATTATGAGAGATTTAGAATACTTTTTCATGTGCTTATTGATAGTGTTTATTTCTTTATCTAAAAATTGCCTATTCATGTCCCTTGCTCATTTGTCAATTGGGAAATGGCTGGATTTTTTTGTAGAATTGATTTAGCTTACAAATTTGAAAAATTAGATCGTCAGCCATTTTTGTTATAAAGATTTTCCCCCCAATTTGTTGCTTTCTTTCTAATTTTGGGTGCATTGGTTTTGTTTGTACAAAACCTTTTTGATTTAATGTAATCAAAATTATTCGTTTTACATTTTGTAATATCTCTATCTCTTACTTGGTCTTACATTCTTACCTTTCCCATAGATCTGACAGGTATACTATTCTATGTTTGCCTAATTTACTTATAGTTTCCTGATTTATATTTAGGCCACTCACCCATTCTGAATTTATCTTGATATAGGGTATGAGATGTTGATCTAAACCTAATCTATCCCATACTGTTTTCCAATTTTCCCAGCAGTTTCTGTCAAAAAATGGACTTTTGTCCCAAAAGTTGAGATTGTTGGGTTTATCAGACACTATATTGCTGAGGACATTTACCCCAAGTGTATTCCACTGATCTCTTAGCCAGTAACATATTGGTTTTTTTTTAATTTTTATTTTATTTCCTTACCTTCTGTCTTAGAATCAATACTGTGTATTGTTTCTAAGGCAGAAGAGTGATAAGGGTTAGACAATTGGGGTTAAGTGACTTGCCCAAGGTCAAACAGCTAGGAAGTATCTGTGGCCATATTTGAACCTAGGACTTCCCATCTCTAGCCTGACTTTCAATCCACTGAGCCACCTAGCTGTCCCTTTACCATATTGTTTTGATGACCACTGTTTTATAGTACAGTTAAAGATCTGATACTGCTAGGCCCCCATCCTTCACATTTTTTTCATTAGTTCCCTTGATATTCTTGATCTTTTCTTCTTCCAAATGAACTTTGTTATAATTGTTTTCTAATTCAGTAAAAAACTTTCTTGGTAGTTTGATAGGTATGGCACTGAATAAGTAGAATAATTTGGATAGAACTGTCATTTTTATTATATTAGCTTGTTCTACCCATGAGCAATTAATTTCCAGTTATTTAGATCTAGTTTTAATTGTGTGGAGTGTTTTGTAGTTGTGTTCATATAGTTCCTGTATTTGTCTTGGTAAATAGATTCCTAAATATTTTATGTTGTTGAGGGTGATTTTAAATGGAATTTCTCTTTCTAGTTATTGCAGCTGAGTTGCATTGGAAATGTATGGAAATGCTGAAGATTTATATGGGTTTATTTTGTATCCTGCAAACTTGCTAAAGTTGTTAATTCACATATAGGAAGTATTATTTAAATATTAGTTTGTGGTTTTGTGTATGTGTGTGTGAACTCAAAGATTCCAAATATTCTCTTAGGAGATTAATGCCTCCCACCTTTTTACTTGTGATTGGTGACATGGGCACTGTACCCCAGAAACCCAGGACAACTATTATCAGGGAAACTCCCTTGCCCTTGCATCCTTGGGACTCTTAACCTAGAAACATCCAATGACCCCACCCAGGGTCCTGAGATGTTTACCCTCTTTTGTCCTCTATAAGGTGGACAAAGAAATGAATTTTTATGCCTCCAGGCAGACCCAGTCAGAGGACTACCTCACCCCACTAAATGCCTGAGGGACTAACACTCACTCTGGTCTGGTCCACACCAGGACCTAGCATCTAAAGAGTATATAAACCCCAGAACTGATGTCGTCTGGGGGACAGCCTCTCCATCCAGGCTGTCCCCATGGAGGAACAGCCTTTCCTTTCATGCTGTCCTCCCAGGGAACTGCCCCCCATCTTTCTCTTCTACCTTGCTATCCTCCTGGCCACTCTCAACATTACTTTCTAAATTAATAAATCTCTTTGTTTTTAAGCTAAGTTTTGGAGTCATTGCATGCTTGCAAAAGGTATCCTTCCCAAACCCCAAAAGGTATTCTTCCTGCCCATAACAATTGGAAGTTCCATAAATCCAGACACAGGACAGAAGATAAAAAGTTTAATGCACAGAACAAAGGATAATACCCATACAATAGGGTTTTATACAGCTTTAGGGCCACATTACCAGAAGTCAAGGGAGCCTGTTAGGAGAGGCTGCTTAGACACTTTCTGTATTTGGGAGGTTGAGTAATAGGGACTGCAGGGAGATTTAGGAGATAAAGTCTTAACTTTAAGGTTGTAATTTGTTGATTTTTGTCTCATGTTTTGCCAGAGATCAGATCTGTTTAGATGGGAATATTTCTTTACAGTTAATTTCATCAGAATATCCGGGAGGGCCAGTTGTCTTGGAGACCTCCTTCAAGATAGAATCGGTGAACTAATCCTATTGTTGAAAAAAAAAAAAGCCAGCTGAAGGTCTGTCTATGCAGTCCTATAGCTTCTTTTCTTTGACCTCTGTGGTTATTTTTTGTGGAAAGATATTTTCCCCAAATTCACAAGTCTCTACCCAGTCTAGTCCATCCTCCATTCAGCTATCAGTGATCTTCCTAATTTGAAGGTCTGATTATGTCAGCCCCCCCATTCAATAAACTCTGGTGACTCCCTATTATCTCACAATCAAATATAAAATCCTTTGTTTGACATTTCAAAGACTTTTAAGATCTGCTCCCTCATCTCCCAACTTTTCCAGTCTTCTTACATCTTACATCCTCCCCATTTCCATTCATTCTATCAACCAGTAACACTGGCTTTCTTGATGTTCCTGAATAAGACATTTCATCCTTCAACTTGACATTTTCACAAACTGTCCCCCATCTCTAAACTGCTTTTCTTCCTTTTCTTTGCTTCTTGGCTTCCCTGGTTTCCTTTAAGTTCCAGCTAAATTTTCAGTATCTACCCAAAGCCTTTCCTCATCCCCATTCATTCTAGTGTATTTTCTCTGTTGCTTATTTCCAGTTTATCCTATTGACACTGTACCCCCCAGAAACCTAGGCAAACTTATCAGGGAAACTCCCTTGCTCCCTTACATCCTCATGACTCTGAGCCTAAAAACACCCAATTACCCCCCTCCCCCCCAGGGTCCTGAGATGACTATCTTCCTTTGATTGTCCTCTAGATTTAAGATGGAAAGGAAGAGGCACCTCGAGGCCATACTTCAATCCTATGGGACATCTGTTTGTTCCCTACAACTAAGGAATCTTTATGTCCCCAGGCAGATGATGACCCCACCTCGACAAATGCCTGGGTGACTAACACTCTGTTGCAAAAAGTATAAAATCCCCAGAACTGATGTCCTCTGGGGGACAGCCTTTTCATCCATGCTGTCCTCCCAAGGAACTGCTCCCCATCTTGCTGTTCCACCTTGCTAACCTCCTGGCCATTCTCAACATTACTTTCTAAATTAATAAATTTCTCTTTTTGTTTTTAAGCTAAGTTTTGGAATCTTGCATTCTCGCAAAACGTATCCATCCCGAACCCCAGGGGTACACATCTGAACCCCATAACACTATGTATAGTTTGTACACAGATGGTTGCATGTTGTCTCTCCCTGTAGTTCCTTGAGAGTTTGGACTGTTTTTTAACCTTTCTTTAGAATCTTTAGAGCTTGGTGAAATTTATTTTTATTGACTGTCTCCACCAGGGTCTGAGGGGAGATAGTGGTCAAAGTTGGTGATGGTGGTTCAGCTTGCCTGATGGATGACTTGAGTGAAGAGTTGATTAAGGGTTTGACAATCTCACTGGGACAGTAATTATTGAAAACAAGAAGAAAAATGGCAACGCCCCCCCCAAGATGATAAAAATCTCCGCCTTCTAATTAATGTACCCTTGAAGAATCTTGTGTATGTGTGTGTGTCTTCTACCTCTGTGGAGGGCCAGAGTATTATTTACTGAGGAAGTTTGGAGGAGCAAACTTGGAAGAACTTCTCTTCACCAGAAATGAGTTTCCATTTAAGTTGCTCTTATCCCTTTGCAGCAAAGAGGTAATAAAAACAAATAAGCATTTTTTAGCGCCTATTATGGCTCAGGCATTTTGCTCAAGTGCTTTTTACAAATATGATCTCACTTGATCTATACAACAACTTTTGAGAGTCAGGCACTATTATCATTATCCCCACTTTACAGTTGATAAAATGTAGACAGAAGTTTAATGACCCATCTAGAGTCAAACAGCTAATGTCTGAGGCTGAATTGGAACTCGGATTTTTCTGGGTCCATCTTTCTCTCTCTCCCTACATTGGAATGGTCAGTCAGTATGTAATGAGAAGACTCTACCCAGAGTTTAAGTTAGTACCTAAACTACAAAGGAATCCTATTATTGACTTAGTGATGATTAAGAGTTGGGGGTAACCTCATCTTTACATTATTTCATTGTTCCTGAGAAATGAAGCAGAACATCTCTTCTTCAGCCCTTTATGAATTATGTTTTATTTTCAACAGTATCACTTTGTGTCCATTTGATGGATTGAAATATTCTGATATTAAATAGTTGATTTTTCTTGTCAATTATAATTGTAAAATGCACATAACATTTTAAGAAATAACTATTGTACTTGGTTTTGCAAACATGTTATAATCTGGGATGACAGTTCATCCTGTGCCATAGCCACTTATAACTTATTCAACTAGACTTTGATTGAAACCTTGTCAAAAGATTTTTAAAAATCTAAATAAAGTTCACTGGTAATTTCTCTTTATATAAACTTACTTTCTTACAGAATCATTATAGTCATCATTTCCCTTTACAATTACAGAAACAAAGTTTATCTCTCCAAAATATATTACACTATTGTTGATCTTTCCAGCAGTTTTGACATTTATTGCACATCATTGGTTTACTAGGTTTTTGAACTAACTCTCTTATTTGGTTTGGATTAAATTTTATAAATTACAAATTTGAAAATAACATGACATTGGGTCTCATGCTTTAAAAAAAGCATGGCCCCTCATCTTGGCAGCTAGGTAGGTGGCACAGTGCCCACAGTCAGGAAGACCTGAGTTTAAATCCAATTTCAGGGACTTTTTAGCTAATGTGACTATGAACACATCCCTTAGCTTCTGTTTACCTCAAATGTAAAGTGGGGAGGATACTAGCACCTACCTCACAGGGTTGTTATAAGGCTCAAATAAGAGATCTGTAAGAAAGTTTTTTTTTTTTAAACACACTAGATGCTACATGTTATCATTATTTTTTATTATAGTCCTAAATCCAAGAGATATAACTTCAGATATTCGGAAAAATAAAACTTAGGACAGCATAGGAAAAACTGCATAACACACATAAGTATAAAGCCTGAAGCCATGAATTGGATTCTGTATTTGCTTTTGTGCTCAGATTGAGATGTTTATGAGTTTTGTGTGGAAGATGAGAAAAGAAAGACGACATGAGGAGAAAGGTTGGTGGGTTGGAGAATTATAACTGTGTAAAACCTGCAAGAGCTGCTTAAGGAATGTACTATGAAATCTTACAACTGAAAGGGTTAGGAGTCAAACCTAAACAAAAATGTCCTCAACAAACAGCCCTGAAAGTAAGTCATACAACTTTTGCTAGGAATCCATTTTACTTTAGGATGGTGCCAATGACTACAGAGCTTTTCCTTGCATAGATGCTAAAATTGTATCTCTATTTCTATCTTTTGTTCCCAGTTCTGACCTTTGCAGCCTACCAGCTGAAGTTGGCTTTACCTTTGCCCACTGTATTTTCCAGTCTAAGCATTCCCAGCTCAAATAAGAGATAAGATAGAGAAAGCACCTTGCAAACACTGAAACATTATGTATATGTTAATTGTTTTCAACAGCAATCATCATCATAATAACTAGCACTTATAGATGCATCAATGTTTGCAAAGCACTTTATAAATATCTCATTTTACCATGAGAGGTTTTATCATCATAGTAAGAGTAAGGATGACCTAAATTCATAATCCTGCCTGTTGATTGACTTTACAATGGTAAGAAAGGAAATGAGGAGTTCCAGACAGGAATGACAGTTAGGGGCCTATGCCCTACAATGGTCACAAAAGGGAAAGACTCAGTTCAGGGCTGGGCTGCCTTGATAATGGACCTTAGCCTAGAGGTAGAAAGCATAGAGACAAAAGAGATACTTAATATTGGATGGGATTAGCTGCTCCCACCCAAACTACCAGGATATCCATAGTCAGGTGAAGTGGGACCTTGCCTCAGGGGGAAATCTCTCCAGTGACAAGGTCAAAACCTGGAATTTCTACCCTTAAACTAA
This sequence comes from Monodelphis domestica, assembly GCF_027887165.1. Taxonomy (NCBI): domain Eukaryota; kingdom Metazoa; phylum Chordata; class Mammalia; order Didelphimorphia; family Didelphidae; genus Monodelphis; species Monodelphis domestica. The sequence goes on from NC_077230.1 coordinate 75,368,222, forward strand.
GTAAACTGGGGATTTCCATATTTCCATGTTGACACTGTATTTTGACTCCTTGGACTACCAGCTAGCTCTTTTGACCTCCCCTTCTCCCACTGAACAAGCATTTATTTTCTCTTCTTTATATTGGAGGGGAACCCCACCCATACAAATTCTCCTACAAATACACATGGTTATGAAATGCTGCTGCTCCCCTCAAGCATTTATTTCCTTTTTTTCCCATTGGAGAAAACAAAACAAAACAAATCCTTGAGACAATGCATAGTCAAAGAATCCTTCCACAATAAATAAGCATCTATTTCCTGGAAAAATTCTTGTATTAAATATGCATAGCCAAAAAATGATCCCTGTCCCCCAAGTCCCCATAAACAAGAATCCATTTTCTCTTCTTCCCAGGAAAAAACAAACAAGTAAAAAACCCCAAACCGGTTAAGAACCGATATTCCCCGCCCCACCTTTCCCATTGGAAGAAAAATTCCTTTTAACAAACACGCATAATCAACAAATATAGTCAATGAATGAATTCTGTAACCTCCAATGAGCATTTCTTTTCTCTTCTTTCCATTGGAGGAAAAAAAAATCCATGTAACAGATTTGCAGTGTCAATGAACGAATTTTTCCTTTTCTTACCAATGGAGGGGAGAAAAAACCCCAAATCAAAATCCTTGTAACAAATATGCATAATAAAGGGATTATTTCATCTATCCTCCCCCAACCCCACAAGCATTCCCCACCCCCTTCTTCCCAATGGAGGGGAGACACCAAAAATCTTTGCAACAAATATGCACAGTCAAGCAAAACAAGTCCGCAAGAGGGGCAGTTTGTGGGGGTAGGGATGATAGGCTCAGTGGGCTCTGAGGCTTTCGAAGCCGGGGATGACCGCTGGGACGTGGGATTCACGGCGGTTACAGGACCCCAGCCGGCCCGAGTTTCGGGCGGGATGGAGAAGATAGACCCTATGACGAGAGTTAAAGCGGAGGTGGAAAGTCGACGGCTTCAGCGCCGCCAAGAGGCGGGGACTTGGCGCCAAAGTCGGGTTCTCAACCGCCGCCACTGGGGGGAGCGCCGGAGTCCACGTGCGCTGTGCAGGGCGAGGGACTAAAGGCCAGCCTTAGGCGAGAGGGCGAGCTGGTGGGAAAGCGGGGGAGGGGAAGCGATGGGGCAGCGCGTGCGCGTACGCTCGACTTCTTTCCCCCGCCCCTCTTTCCCGGTTGGAAGGTCACCTGTGTGGCTCTTGTGTGGTGTCAGTGCCTCGGGGTAGAGGGAGTGATGGAGGTGGTGGTAGTAGTGGGATGAGAGAGAGAAAGAAAGAGTGCAGGTGCGCCTGCGCAGTGCCGCCCAGGCAGGAGGGCTGAGATGGAGGGTACTTTGACTACCCACCAGGTAAGAGGGGTTTTTAGAGAGCCGGAAGCGTGAAATTGGCTGGGACGAATGGGTCTTGGGGGTGGCATTTCATTAAGCATTAGTAAATTACCCCCTGGCCATGGTTCCCTCCTTCCTTCTCCCTTTTTTTTTTTCCAGTTGTGATCCACCGACTCCTCGCCCGTCTCCCCTCCCCCTTCATCCTCCAAAGTTTTCATTTTAAAGTAGTGAAAAGTGATTTTCAAGGAAACGGCTGCTCTTCTGCCTTTCTTCTCCCCCCATGACCCATGAGGCTTCTGCCTCCCGCGTGTTTGTTTGCCAACCCTCATTTGGTCCAGATGTGACCCTTGTACCCATGCAATTGGTTTTGTATAGGGGAAAATAGTTTTAGTCCTGAAGCATTGGTATTCTCAAACTTCATCCAAAAAGCACTCATTTTAAATGCCTAGAACTTTGCTAGGCGCTGGGGTGGTGGTGGTGGGGAAATGTAAAAAACAAAACAATAAAAAACGCATTTGTTAAATGCCTACCATGTGCCAAGTACTACACTATGCTAGTCGTTTGTTGTCCTTCAGTCATGACTGAGTGCCCCTATTTAGTGTTATCTTGGCAAAGATACAGGATAGTTTGCCTTTTTTTTCTCCAGATCATTTGACAGGTGAGGAAACTGAGTCAAATAGGGTTAAGTGACTTGCCCAGGGTCACACAACTCTTATAAGTTATACCTCTTAACTTATAACACTTAAAGTATCTGAGACAAAACTTGAACTCTGGTCTGCCTGACTCCAGATCCAGCTCCACCTAGCTGCTTGGCTGAGGGAGCAAAGGGGGTGGGAGGGAACCAAGAGAATTCAGAAAAAGCATTTAAGTGCTTATTACTATCTGTTCAAGAAAAAGCCCCTTAAATTTTGTTGTGTTGAAGCCCAGATAATAAAGGATATTCCAAAAAGATTTTCCCCAAAACTAATTATTTTAAAATTCAGAGATACTTTATTTTCCCAATTATGTGTAATAACAAATTTCAACATGTTTTCTGAATTATAAGATCTAAATTGTCAAACATCCTCCCAAGGTTCCCCCTCCCCAAGCAATTAGACATGTTATTATGCAAAATTTACTTCCATATTGGTCATCCTTGTAAGAGAATACTCATATAAAACCAAAACCCCCAAATAAAACCGTAAATAAACTAATGTGAAAATATGCTTTGATCTGTATCTCACTCCAGCAGTTTTCTTTTTGGAGGTTGTATGAGAACATGGCTTAAAGAATAGAGACTGTGAACAGAAACAAGGTTTAATCTTTCATGAGAAGGGGTCATGCCCTAATGGTGGCCCTAGGTATGGGTGCAGATAGTTGCATTTTATAGATTGCTGAGGCAAACCACCACCCACTCTGTTTGATATCCCATGATCTGGGGGCTGAACTTAAAATCTAGGTGCAAAAGACTACCCAATCAGAAAGCAAAAAGTAACATAGCATGAGTCCCATCATGAGTGGGGGCAAAGGAGTTATGAAGAGGTAGCTATGTTTTCAGGAGGGACTTTTCCAACTTCTAAAGGTCAGAGGAGATAAGGAGGTAGGATTACCTAATGGTTTGCTTTCTATGAGATAAGAGATCTCTCAACTCACTGGGCCTATGGCAATAACAAAATGTCCTTGAGATGGTTATTCTGAACTCCTAAACAGGTTTTCCTTCTTTAATGGAATCCCATCCTGAGAAGAACAAATTATTTCCTCTCCACACAGAGGTGGATAGCATTCTTTGTCATAAGTCCTTCAGAATTGTCTTGGATCCTTTGTAGTGCTGAGTATGTCTTCCACAGTTCATCAGCATTACAGTATTGCTGTTACTGTGTACAATATTCTTTCAGTTCTGCTTATTTCACTCTGCATCAGTTTATGTATATCTAGCTTTTTCTGAAACCATCCTGCTCATCCTTTTTATAGCATAATAGTATTCCATCACCAATATATAACATAATTTGTTTAGCCATTCCCTAGCTGATGGACATCCCCTCAATTAACAATTCATTGCCACCACAAAAAGAGCAGCTATAAATATTTTTGTAACAATAGGTCCTTTCCCCCCTTTTATGTTCTCTTTGGTATACAGACCAAAAGTCTTTTAAGCTTTAATAAATAAATCAGGTTAAAAAATACTTCAGTAAGACTTGGGATACCTTGCAGAGGACTAGAGACCAACCCTGTGATTTCATTGGTATGAAGACTCTAGGAATGCAGATGAGTTTCTTTTCTGCAACTTAAAAGTCTTTAGAAGATGCTTTTTATTTGGGAATCATGGACCACCACAGAATTGAAATTGTGTGTGATCCAAAGAGAATTGGAGAAAAGTCCTGAAGAAGCTGTTCTGTATTATTAAGAATGGCTTGGATGTCAATATGGTGGTCCCTTTCTGTCTTCAAGACTTGGTTCAGGTGCTACCTTCTGAAGTCATCCTTTCATGGTTCTGCCTCCAAACCCTGTTGCTTTCAAAGTTAATTTTTACCTGCTCTGTGAATGTCTTCTTTGTACCTATTTATATGTATGTTGTATCTTTAGAATGTAAGCCCTTTGAGAGCAGAGACTAACTGTACTAGCACTAATCAGGCCTGTATTAGCTGGGTTTTTGGGAGCCCCAAGTTTGCCCCTGTCTCTTGAGAAATTGCCTTGGGGGAAGTCCCAGACAGACCCAATCTCTGACTAAACAATATATCTTAAAGTACTTAATGATTCCAGTTTAGGTGGGACTAGTAGACATAATTAAATCTTAAGGTTTATTGTTTAGAGAATAGTGTAATCAAGAGAAGTAGGCAAAAGCTGCTATTTCGGTTCCTTCATCTCTCCAGTCCCCCTCGCTATGGTCAATGTGGGACTTCAACCAAGGCAATTTCTTAAGGGACAGAGGCAAACTTGGGGCTCCCAAAAACCCAGTTAACAGCTGAATAAATACTTTTTGATTGATTGACCAAAAAAAAGTCTTCAGAGAGCTGCCTAGATGTGTTCTATTCCACACTGTATCACAATACAAATTTGCATACAAAATAAATAAGGAGAGTTTTCTTAGAGGGGAGAAGGGCACTATCCATTTGTGGGATCATAGTAGACTCTGATATGGAAACTAGCCCGAGAATTGAGCTGGGTATGAGGGAGTGCATTTGCTACATCTGAGGTTGATGGGAAATGTGCAAGATTAGGGGGATAGGAAATGTATGTTATATATGGGGAATACAGGACGGAAAGTGCTTATGCCTGGCTTCAAATTAGCTACAGTTAAATTTCACAAGCCCTAATAGATGGTAAATTTATTATCAGAAAACAAGCTATTCTTTTTTTTTTAAACCCTTACCTTCTGTCTTGCAGTTGTAAACTTGGTAAAAACACAGAACTACTAAAGTAGTCAGAAAAACCAAGTCTTTCATCAGGAAGAGATGGTGTTCAATGATCGGCTGCTACACAGTCAAGCACCTAAAACCACACAGAGCTGAAGACTCTGGCACTCTGGCAACAGTATCTCTGAGAGAAAAGCCATGCTAGATCATCCTCCAAAGAACAATAGAATTTGGGGAACTTACATACCTTTTGGGGAACTAAGGACATGGAAGTATGATTGATTAACATTACCGTGGTTAAGAGGTCCCAACTACCATGACAGGATATAAATAGACTTGGAAAAGAAACCATAGCCAGAGGCTGGGGTATCAGGGAGTGGCCTACTTACAATAGATATTAAAAAGATGGTCCCTGCCCAGGTCTTGGTCTTTTTGTGGAACAGATCTTTGATACAATGGGGGAGAAACTTTCTAGACAAAAAGGGTACTTAACATTTGATTTAGATTGACCAGCTCCACCTAAACAGGGATTATCAATGACTTTAAGGTCTATTCTTCAGTCTGAAACCTCCCTCAAGGCAAACTCTCCTGGGACCAGGGCAAACTTGGGGTCTCCAGATTTCAACTTGACAGAATCAATACTGTGTTCCAAGGCAGAAGAAATGTAAGGGCTAGGCAATAGGGGTTAAGTGACTTGCCCAGGGTCCCACAACTGGGAAGTGTCTGAGGCTAGATTTGAACCCAGGACCTTCTGTCAATGGGTCAGGCTCCACTTAGCTTTCCCCACTATTCATCTTTTTACCAGCATTGTTGCTCCCTTTGGATTTTCCTATTTCGGACAATTCTTCATGCTTTCAGTTATTCAGACTTTTTGTTGTAATCGCCTTCCTTTCCCTCTTTCCACATCCAGTCACCAAGATGGCCCTTCATTTCGTCCTAATGTTTCTCAGGAGAGACAGGTATACTACACTGATGAAATCCTAGGGGACTGGACCAGTAAGAGTGATAATTTCACATCTTTTCCTTCCTTCCCATTTTGGTTCTGGCCCCACTCAACTCATAAGGACTAAAGCAATACTCCTTGAATTGGTCTCAGTGATCAACATCTCTCTCTATATTTTGGCTATGCCCTACATATACTACTTTGCTAGCCATTGTTTAAAACTGTGCATCTTGTCAGTAAAAACTAAACCCTTAGCTTGACATTCTAGACTTTGCCCTAAATATGATGCTTAATGGTTTCCTGGAAGAAAAACTGGATTCCAAAGACTAGGGTTTAGATTCCAAATTTACTACATTATGATTGGTGTATGCTTCCTCAGGTGAGGTATTTTTAACTCTCTGGTCCTGTTTTCTTATCTGTAAAATGTGGAGGTTGGATGACTACTAAAGGTTCAATCAGTCCTTCATCTACGATCTATCTTACTTATTCCCTCACATGAATCCTTTGTTCTTGACAAATTGGAACATTCATTGTATCCTGAACATGTTTGCCCTGTCCTAAGTATACCCTTGACTTTGTTTTGCTTCTGCCTTACTCTGCCATAAAGTTTTAGACTAGACTTAAGTTCTTTCACAAAACCTTTTCTAAATGCTCAGCCTCTGAAGGCCACTCCTTCCTCCAATCTCTATTATCTTCTATTTGTGTGACTCATTTGGCAATTAGTACATATTACTTTATATTGTTTTTCATATGTATACATGTATATATATGTATAAAATCTTTCCCTAACAGAATTACAAATCCATTGGTAAAGGCATGTGTGTATACATAGGTATAATTTCTGTCTAACTAAATAGTAAGTCCATTGACCTGGATAAAGGCATTGGAAACCTGCTTATCAACTTTGGACATGATACCACGCTGAGAGAGATTGCTAACACAGTGGATGACAGTTAGGAACCCAAGCCATCTTGAAAGACAAGATCATTGAGTGGAATATTTCTTCTTCCCACTCTAAATCCTCCCTCCCATGCAGACTTCAATATAGATAGACAGTTAGATTTTCCCTCAAATACTAATACTTCCAAGTATTCCAAGCAAGTTACTCAGCTCCATGACCTACTTCTCTATTCCACCTCAGTTTCACACAGGGATGGGCATTCTTTTGATTTTGCTTTATCACCCACACTTGGTTCTGCTTTCCTGTTCATCAATTCCCAAATCTCTTAAATCTTACTGTAATTGTTTCCCTTAAGGAACAATGGAAAGAGAGCTGAACTTCAGGTCATGGGACTTGAGTTAGAATCCTGTCTCTACCTCTTAATGCCTTTTAAGGATGGAGCTTTAAAATGAAGGGATTGGATTAGATCTAATCTCTAATATTAGTAATCACATTTTGCCAAATCCTAACCCTTCTTTGCTTCTATTTGCATGCTAATGAACAATAGCTACACCCAGTAAAACCTTCCTTACCTGGGGGTAAGTGACCAGCTTCAACCCCATCAGTGACTTAGGGAGATGTCTACACCCAGCTTGTGAAGACCTCCCCTGGTGGACTGAGAACAGTTTGATCTAAAGGCCATGAAGGTGGCTGGAGTAGGCATTGTGGAGCACTTAAAGCTTGGTCAGATATCGAATATGCCAAGGTTATCCACTGCATCCTGGGCTAGTGCCAGCAATCCTGACTTTTATCTTGCCACTGGTCTTCACTGATGCTGGAAGACTGAGACTGAAGACTATTTTCAAATCTGTCTCACTTAAATCCCATCATTGGTCCTTTTAGAAAACAAAGGATGAACAATGAACAGAGCTGGAAGAAATCACAAAACTCTTCTGGTTTGGGCTTCTACAAATTTATGTTATTTGATCTCAACTGGGCTCTCCTGCAAGGTTTTTTAACAATTCTCTCATAGATTCCTTTTTTTATACCCTTAATTTCCGTCTTAGAACGTGTGTATTGGTTCTAAGGCAGAAGAGTGGTAAGGGCTAGGTAATGGGAGTTAAGTGACTTGCCCAGGGTCACACAGCTAGGAAGTATCTGAGGCCAAATTTGAACCAAGGACCTCCCTTCTGTAGGCCTGCTCTCAATCCACTGAGCTACCCAGCTGCCCCCAGTCATAATATTCTTTTATCATATTCTTCACAGCAGTTATTCCAAATTTCATTTCTCTTCCTCCCATGATATCACTAATCCTTATCCTCTCAAGGGAACACTGGATTTTTAGGCTTTTCCTACTAAGTGGCTTCTTTCTTCCTACCTACAAATAAGACCATGTCTCCCTGAGCTTGAAAAAAGTCTCTCTTGAGCCTACTATCCCTGTTAGCTGACATCCTTCCTATAACATTCCTTGCCATCTTGGCTAGCCTCCTTGAAAAAGTGGTAGATACTTGGTGCCTCTACTTCCAGAAGAGTGAAGGGTGAATTGGACTGGGGAGAGATTTGAGGTAAGCATGCAAGTTAGAAAGTCATTGTCATAATTCAGACAAAGGGTGAAGATGATTTGAATTAGGGTGGTGACTCATCTGGAGAGAAGGGGATGTATATGAGATATGTTGTGAGGGTAGAAGTGATGAGATTTGACAACAAATGGGTTTGTGGAATGATGAGAGAGAAAAGTGACAACCAAGGTTGGGAGTCTGGTTGGATAACTGTAGGATGTGATGCCCTTAATAGGAAAGTTGAAATGAGAGGAGAATTTTGGAGGAAAGAATTCTGTTTTAAACATTGAATTTAGGTGCCTAAGAGTTGATGACACCAATATGTAGCTGAGGAGAGGAATTAGGGTGAGATAGATATATTTGGAAATCATTGGCATAGATATGATAAATTGGACCCATAGTGATGACTAGGGTAGTATAGAGGGAAAAGAGGAAGAGAGCCCAAGCCAGAGCCTTGAGGAGCACCCATAGTTTATAACTGTAATTGACTAAAAATCTAGCAGCCAGTCTGAGGAATGGATCAGACAAATAGGAGCAGAGAATATTCAAGAATAGATGATTAACAGTATCAAAGGTTGCAGTGATAACACTGATCAGAATTGAGTCATCAGTAAATAAACATTTAATAAATGCAGTTGTGTCCCTGCCACTGTACTTAAGCCTTTGGGATCCAAAGAAAAGTAAGAGACAATTCCTGTTTTTAAGGAGATCACAGCATAACTGGGGGATACATGTAAACAAACATTGATAAAACTATTTGGTTCAGTTTCAGTCAGTTTAACTTTTCATGACCCCATTTGGGTTTTTTTTTAATTCATTAACAAATGCATATTTATTTATTTTTGAATTAATTTATTTAGTCAATTTGGAACATTATTCCTTGGTTATAAGAATCACATTATTTCCCTCCCTCCACTCTTCCTGTAGCTGATGCACAATTTCATTGGGTATTACATGGGTCCTTGATCAGAACCTCTTTCCATGTTGTTGGTGTTTGCATTAGGATGTTCATTTAGACAGTCTACATGCCCAACCATATCCCCTCAACCCATGTATTCAAGCAGTTGTTTTTCTTCTGTTTCTACTCCCACAGTTTTTCCTCTGAATGTGGATGATGTTTTTTCTTGTAGATTCCTCCAAGGTGTTCAGGATCACTGCATTGCCACTAATGGAGAAGTCCATTACGTTCTCTTGTACCACAATGTATCAGTCTCTGTGTACAATGTTCTCCTGGTTCTGCTCCTCTCGCTCTGCATCACTTCCTGGAGGTCATTCCAGTCTCCACAGAATTCCTCCACTTTATTATTCCTTTTAGCACAATAGTATTCCATCACCAACATATACCACAATTTGTTCAGCCAATCCCCAATCGAACGGCATCCCCTCATTTTCCAAATTTTTGCCACCACAAAGCACACCTATGAATATTCTTGTACAAGTCTTTTTCCTTATTATCTCTTTGGGGTACAAACCAGCAGTGCTATAGCTGGATCAAAGGGCAGACAGTCTTTTAGCTCCCTTTGGGTATAGTTCCAAATTGCCCTCTAGAATGGTTGAATCAATTCACAACTCCACCAGCAATACATTAGTGTCCCAACTTTGCCACATCCCCCCCCACCCCCCAGCATTCATTACTTTCATTTGCTGTCATGTTAGCCAATCTGCTAGGTGTGAGGTGATACCTCAGAGTTGTTTTGATTTGCATTTCTCTAATTATAAGAGATTTGAAGCACTTTTTCATGTGCTTATTAATAGTTTTGACTTCTTTAACTGAAAATTGCCTATTCATGTCCCTTGCCCATTTATCAATTGGAGAATGGCTTGATTTTTTGTACAATTGATTTAGCCCTTTATAAATTTGAGTAATTACCCATTTGGGGTTTTCTTGGCAAAGAGACTAGAATGGTTTGCCATTTCCTTCATTGGCTCATTTTACAGATGAGGAACTGCTGTAGACAGGGTGAAGTGACTTGACTAGGATCACACAGCTAAGTAAATGTCTGAGGAAAGATTTGTACTCAAGAAAATGAGTCATCTTGGCTTCAGGCCCAACACCATATCAACTGCTCCACCTAGCTGCCCTAAAACAAACTATATACAGGATAAATCGGAATTAATTATCAGAGGGAAGGTACTAGAAATAAGAGGGTTCAGGATAGACTTCTTGTAGAAGATGGGATTTTGACTTTAGCTGGGACTTGAAGGCAGCCAGGGAATCTAAGAAGAACGATATTTTTCTTTTGTAATAAACATGCATAATAAAGGTTCCCACTTTGGCTATATCTATGTATGTGTGTGTATATATATATATATATATATATATATATTGCAACTTGAGTTCATCATTTTTAAGAGGTGGGTAGCAGGCCTCATCATCAGTTTTCTAGAATCATAGTTGATCTTCCCACTTTACTTTGCCATCAGTTCATAAAGTTTTCTTAGTTTTCTCTGAAACTATCACTGGCGTTATTTTTTTCTTTTTTTTCAGAGACAGTAGATAAAACCTTATTTGAAGATGATCAATAATCATATTCATAATCATATTCAGCACAACTAAAGAATTGTAGAATTACCCGCTTATTTTTATCTTGATCAAAATGAATTAATTAGATTTTTAAATCTGACAAAATCTGTAAGGAAACAAGTAACCTTGTTTCTAAAAACATTTCTACAAAGTATTTGAGAATATAAAATACCATAAATGGTAGTTCTCAGTTTTCTTTCAAAGATTTCATTGTACAGGTTTCTCAAAACAAGACAACATCAGCTTTTTTGGAAAGTTAGCTTGAAATTGAAAGGTTAAAACTTAAATCTGCATGCATTAAAGGTTGCCCTCTTCAAAAATCTTCTCTTCCAAGGGCAGCTAGGTAGTATAGTGTATAGCAGACCAGACCTGGAGTCAGGGGATAGGGTTTCAAATTTGTCCTCATTTACTAGCTGTGTGACCCTGGGCAGGTCACTTAACCATGCTTGTCTTGCCCATGGTGCTCTTGTCTTAGAATTATACGAAGGGGGACAGCTAGGTTGCTCAGTGGTTAGAGATGGGAGATCCTGGGTTCAGATACGACTCCAGATACTTCCTAGCTTTGTGATCCTAGTTGTATTACCCCATTGCCTAGCCTTACTACTCTTCTGCCTTGGAACCAATTTAAAGCATTGATTCCAAGAGCTAAGGGTTAAAAAAAAAAAAAGTGATACTAAGACTGCAAGTAAGGGTTGTTTGTTTTTTTAATCTACTCTTCTAGGTTGAAAATATTTCTATAGTTACGTGACAAGTATAATTTTTCTGGTCATTTTGTAACTTCTGAATTAAGTCTTTGAGTTTACAGACTTCTTCGGTTAGATCTCCCACATTATAAACCAAATTTTCACAAACTAATGTTAGCCTCTGGAATATTTCCCATTCTAGTAGTAGGAGAATAGTACTATTCATGGTACTATCCCTATGAAAATTCACTACTAATTGCTTAATTATGTTCTGCCCTGCTATAGTTAAATGACCAAATTATTTAATTTAAGCAGAAAATTGAGGTACATACTTGTCAACATTGATTCCAAGATTATTACTTAAGTCAGTTCTTCAAATTTTATATCCTCTGCCTATAATTCTTTAACAACACCCAGAAGTTTTTGGTCTCTAATATTAGTAATTTCCTTCTCTGTAAAGTCTTTGTTTTTGTCATCAAATGTTATAAGATTATGATTCTTGTCTTTAATAATTCTCTCATATACTTGTGTCCTTGTAAAAATGCTTCCAGATCACCAAAAGCTGCATATTAATTAAATTTATGGTCTTTTCCTTTACTATCCTTTGTCAAAAGTCTGCATAAAACTTCCTTGAAAAGAATATACATGTTTGCTAGAACATGAGTTTAGCATAAATATGAAACATACTTGTTTGACAAAATGCAGTAAGATTATAATCTACAATGGACATTTGGAGAAAATGTTCTAATTTTATTGGAGTAAATTATTTAATCCTAAACTAAATGTAGCTTAAAGAATAGATCATAGAAACAGTAGGGGCATCAAGAGCTAGACAATTTGGTTAAAGTGATAGCCCAGGGTCACATAACTAGGAAGTATCTGAGGCCAAATTTCAACTCAGGTCAGAGGTAAGGGGTAAAAACAAAAAACAAAAAACCCCAAAAAAACCAAACCAAAACAAAACAACTATAGGGAGGCTGAGGCTGGTGGATTACTGAAATATAGGATTTTTGAGCTGTTTTAGGAATAAAGCTGTTTAGGTGTCTTTCTTATGTCCAATATGATGACACCCTTCTTCGGTGGGTGGACTGCCAAGATATCTAACAAGTTGGACATTGTGCTGATCAATATTTGGATTAGTTCATTAAATGGCTGCTGTTATTTCTAGCCTGGGCTGATATAGAGAGGCCCAGTCTTAAAACAAATTCCCTCAAAAAGAGGAATAAATGCACTTTTTCTTAATATGCTAAGTACTTTCTGTCTAAAACCAAGAGTTAGCTTTGTTAGTTAGTTAGTTTTTATAATGGAGAAACAATAAGTCTTTCCAGTAAGATAAGAGGTAAAGTGCTCATTTTTGTCACTACTATTACTTGTTATAGTTCCAAAAATGCTGGCTATGTTAACAGTGCAGGAGAAAAGAAATTGAGGAGATAAATACAACAAGCAAAGAGGAAACAAAATGTTCATTTTTGTAAATGATATGGTTTACTTACAGTACCCCAGTAACTCAACTAAAATTAATTGAAACAGTAATTTCATCTGTCAACATGGAAATCTAGACGTCCCCAGTTTATTTAGTAGGAAGGTAGAAATCCCAGGTTTGGACCTTGTCACAGGAGAGGTTTCCCCCTGAGGGAAGGTCCCACTTTGCCAGATAAGGACATCCACTTCAGCTTTGGTGCAGTATGTAGCACATCAGTCTCGCAAGCTTCAAGCTGAAGGTCCCGAGTTCGATCCTGGGAAGGAGGTTGTGATACACTGGGAAAGGCTTCTGGAGACAAAAAGAGCTACTTGACTTCGGATGGGGTCTACCTCCCACCTGAAGTGGATGTCTATTGTCTGGTGAAGTGGGACCTTCCCTCAGGGGGAAAGCTCTCCTGTGACAAGGTCAAAACCTGGGGTTTCTACCTCCCCACTAAATAAACTGGGGATCTCTAGATTTCCAGTTGACACATCCAAGTATTAGAGTATAAAATGAAGCTGAAGACTTAACTATTCCTTATATGCATTTACAAAAAACCCCAAAAGCTAGGAAAAAAAACACAGCAGAAATAAATTGGAAAACATCCATTAAAAATAACTACAAAATATATAAAATGTTTGAGATTCCACTTTCCAGGATACATAAGAGTTAGAATAAAACTACAAAATAATTTTTACAAAGTAGAGTTAGATAATGAAAGACAGGTTAGTTGCTTATAATTTTACTGTGCCAATAATGTTACCTAAAATCATTTACAAATTAAATTCTAATCATACCATCAAAAGGTTGCTTTATCGAACTAGAAAAATAATAAAATTCATCTGAAAGAACAAAAGGTCTTAAATAGCAAGAAAAATGATGAAAATACATGTAAAGGAAGGAAGTCTGGCACTACCAAATCTTAAACTATAAAGCAGTAATTATCAAATTGGTCCTATTTTAAATTTGATTAGTAGAGTAGATTAGGTATATAAGGTTCTGAAGGAAGTGAACATAGTAACATGGTGTTTGTTAAGTCCAAAAACCCCTATTACTTGGTAAGGACTTACTCTTTAACAAAAAAGTCCTGGACAAATTGGAAAACCTGACAGAAATTAGATTTAGATTAAAATCTCATGCAATATACCACAGTAAACTCCCAATGGATACATGACCTGGATCTAAAGGTTATGTTATAAATAAGTTAGAGGAGTAGGAAAGGTGATACTTTTCTGTATTATCCTTTATGGATCAGGGAATAGTTCCTGACCAAAGATAGCAAAGATATGACAGAAGATAAAATCTAAAATTTTGATTTTGCAAAATTATGATTTTTTATATTAGGAAAACCAATATAATTATAATTAGTGGGGAAGCAGTTAAATAGAAAAATTCTTGCAGCAAAGGCCTTCTATCCAAAATAAAAAGAATTGATTTGAAAACATAGAGAGGTAACTTTGAAGACCCACATCTGATACATGCCAGTTGTGTGGCCGTGGCCAAAATTATCTATGACTATAAATTGAAGAGAAGACGTCTGCCTGCACTGGTAGTTTACTTACTTTGTAGCTATATGCTAATGAGGTCACACATCTAGTTCTTATTTGCTATCTTATAAGAACAAGAACTATTCCTCAGTAGATAAATAAATGGTCAAATTATATTAATAGGTATATTTCAAAAGAAGAGAGACAGCTAGCAAGAACCATATAAAGGGCAGTAAAGTAGCATAGTCAGGCCTAGAGTTGGGAAGATGTGATTTCAAATCTGGCCTCAGACACTTCCTTCCTTTGTGACTGGGCAAATCACTTTACCCCCACTGCCTAGCTCTTTCCATTCTATAGTCTTAGAATTGGTATTAAGATGGAAGATAAGGGTTAAAAAAAAATAACATGAAAAAATGCTATGAATCAGATTTAAAAATTTCATCTTTTCTTTTTATACTTAGTAGATCAACAGAGATTGCAAAAGAAGAAAATGTCAGTTGTTGGAGGGGCTTGTGGTAGGTCAGGCCTATTAATACACTGTGAATTGATTCAACCATCTGTTTTTTTACACAGATGTTGAAAACCTTTGTTTCATTAATAGGAATTTCATTAAAAAGTCTCTTTTACCTTACTTTGTTATTGGGTAGTCTGTGCCTCATTTGTTGCTGGAACATCAGAATGGTGTTCAATATAGTCCAAAGTGCCAGAGAATTCCTATTATAGCCCTTGTAAAATGAATTTTAAGCAATTTATATTTTTGTAAATATTCACCCATTTCACCTAGATTGTCATATTTATTGCCATATAATTGGGCAAAATAGTTCTTAATAATTACCTTCATTTTCTCTTCATTAAAGGTGAGGTCACCCTTTTCATCTTTGATACTGTTAATTTGATTTTCTTCTCGCTTTCTTTTTTTTTTATTAGATTAACCAGTACTTTATTTTATTTTTTCAAAGTACTAGCTCCTAGTCTTACATATTAGTTCAATAGTTCTTTTACTTTTGCTTTTATTAATTATTCCTTTGATTTTTTAGGAGTTCCAATATAGTTTTTATCTGGGAATTTTTAATTTGTTCTCTTTCTAATTTTTTAAGTTGCACGCCCAATTCATTGACCTGTTCCCTCCCTGATTTGTTGATATATACACTCAGGGATATACATTTTCCCCTGAGTATTGCTTTGGCTGCATGCCATAGATTTTGCTATGTTGTTCCCTCATTGTCATTCTTTTCAATGAAATCACCAATTATTTCTTTGATTTGTTCTTTGACCAGTTTTGAAGAATTAGATTATTTAGTTTCCAGTTAACTTTTACTCTGCCTTTCCACAAGTCCTTATTATGATTTTTATTGCATTGTGGCTAAAAAATTGCATTTATTATTTCTGCTTTCCTACATTTGTTTGCAATGTTTTTATGCCCTAGTACATAGTCAATCTTTGTATGTGTGCCATGTGCTACTGAAAAGGTCTATTCCTTTTTATCCCTATTTATTTTTCTCCAGATATCTATTAGCTCTAATTTTTCTAACATTTCATTCACTTCCCTTACTTTCTTATTTATTTTTTGGTTCTATTTATCTAGTTCTGACAGGGGAAGGTTGAGGTCCCCCACTAGTATGGTTTTACTATCTATTTCCTCCTTAAGCTCCTTTAGTTTCTCCTTTAGAAATCTGAATGGTGTACCATTTGGTGCATATCAAGTACTGATATTTCTTCATTATTTATACTGCCTTTCATCAAGATTCAATTACCTTATCTCTATAAGGATAATTTTTAGTGTTTTGACTTAAAATCTAAATAAGTGGTCTCCATGGGAAATTCCAATTTGAAAAATACTCAAGTCAGCTGGGGAATTATGGAGATTTTAATTAATAAAGAGAGAAGGAATTAAAGGAAAGAGAGAGAGAGAGAATGAATGAGAGAGAAAGAATGAATGAGAGAGAGAGAATTAATCTAAACTGCTCTGGCTCAGGCTGAGCCAAGAAGTAGTTAAAGGCCTAGGGCAAAGTGGCCTCCCTGAGCCTAAGGGAGAGGGAGTCAGTCATCACTCACCACAAGACCTTCTCCAAGCTGGGTTCCAGTCCTCCAATGAATCTCCTGAACTGAGTTAAAAATCTAACTCAATTCTGAACTTAATTGCCTCCTGACTTTTTACCCCTTCCTTTTAAAGAAATTTTCTCTTCCCCTAAATTTTCATGTCTACCAATCACAATAGACACTTTTTTTTTCAGGACTGCCCAGTCTTAGTTCTCATTTTCTTTGGTTCTCACCTTCTCTGGTTAGATTATATTTTCTGAGTACTTCACACCTGTTTTAAGCTTGCCTTTTATAAGTTACTTGACCTTTTTAGGTACTAATTTAACTTTTACGGGTACTTAATACCTTTTTGTATTAGATCTAAAAATAGACCTATCTTTAGGGTTCTAGCTTTACTATAAGGTATGAGTTAGGGAATTTCATTGTTCAATCAGGAGTTTACAACTTTATCTTCCCCTAAGGCACTGTCTGAGTAGGGTGGAATAATTTTAAAAGTTCACAATACATTCCTGATTCTTGTTAGTCCAAGTATCTCCATTGTTACAATAAGGGAATAACTAAACCAAATCTTCTAAAGTACAGTCTGAGTAGTTTTTAAGATTCACATTTCTTTAATGAGATCTATTTTTGCTTTAGCTTTGTATGCGATCATAATTGCTACTTGTAAGGGTTAATTGGTAGGAGTTTAACAAAAGTGAGGAGAGCAGTTTGATAAAATACTTAGTTTAATTTAAGAAGTACAGATAGAAAATAGAAAGAAGGAAAGGAGATTATCATTCTTATGATTATACCTAAATTATACCAAAATTCCTATTCCTAACTAAAATTTCTTAAAAACCCTACTCTGTCTTCAAGGACAGGTTCTTCTGTCTGACTAGACCAGGCTTAATCTAACCAATTCTACCTAGAAAATTTATTCACTACCTACCTACCTATACTAATAAATAAACATTCATCACCTATGAACTCCCTAAATCCTTTTCTCTATCCCAACTGTCAGTAGTCAAAATTGCCAGTTGCCCCTTGCCTCAGAGAGAGACTCCTGTTCCCTCAAGGTCCAGAGGTAAAAAACCTCAAACTGCCAATTGTCCCTTCCTTTCACTCCTTTGTCTCCTAGGTAATGGAATCTTCAGCTCTCCCACACAGACTCTTCTCAGCTCTGCTGCTCTTACTTAGAAATCTGTCTGTTCCTACCTCTTAAAGAGACAGAGGGAGAGAGATTAAGAAAAATCCCTTTAACATTCTACCTTCTTTGTTTCAGTTGCAGCCCAGTAAATTCTGCTCCACCCTTTTACCTTTACCCTGTGAATGTCTACCTGCCTCAAGTGTGATTCTTGTAAACAGCATATTTTGGTTTTTAATCCACTCTGCTATCTGCTTCCTTTTTATGAGTGAATTCATCCCATTCACATTCACAGTTATGATTACTATCTGTGTATTCCCCTCCATTTTGATTTCCTCCTTTGATTCTGCCTTTTCTCTTATCCCTCTTACCCTCCCCTCCAACTTTTAGCTTTTAGACAGCCTCCCCTCTTTCTCCTCCCTAATGCTATTCCCCTTCCCACCCCTAAAATGGATTTTAGGATGAGGGGAGAAGGTGAGGGCCTTCCATCAAAATTTTTCCATATCTAGCAGTAATAGGAAGGTCTGGTCTTTCCTCTGCTGCCTGCTTTTATTATTGAGATGAAGACTGAAGAGGGCAATGTGATCATTTCTAGGTTCTGGCCACAAAATAGTGGTGGCCAAGCCGCTCAGAATTCTAAGACAGGAATAGGAAGCAAATTAGGTCCCAGAAGCTTCTTCTAGATCCATTGTGGAGAGAATTGTATGTGAGCCTGTGGGAGGAAACTGAGGACAGAGTCTTCTGGGCTGAAGAGGTTGCTGTCTGTGGGTTCCTTTGAATCAAGCAATCTTGGGGTATAAAAGCTGTAAAGGTTTGGGATGCTTGAAGAGAACAAGATATATGCCATGATAGGATATTGAGTCTAGCTTGGAAAGAAAACTTGATAGGCTGCCAGAGACATAGGGCACATCTTGACTTTTCTTACATTGTCATGACAATCACCATCAATTTCACCTCGATAGTTGCTGATAGGTCTGTCAGTCTGCTGGATCCACATATAGGCTGGCCTCAAAGGATATGTACTAGAAAGGAAGGCCAGGGATTTGCGGGACCCATAGACTAAAGTGGGGATTGAGGACTCAAAATTTTGAGGACAAGCCCCTGCCTGGTGGGCTGGGCCCTGGACCAGGAGAGCCAAGGACCTGTTTGCCTCTCATGGCCTCTCAAAGGCGATCCAAACATTTTTGGAAAGCAATTTAGAGTTATTCCCAAAAGTTACTAAACACTAAATAACTGGCACATGACAGGCACTATATAAATGCTACTATTATTGTTGTTATTAATTACCTTTTTGATTTATGTGCTTTACCTTAGTGATGCCATTGTTAGGTATTTAATAATCTTAGGAGTAACTAAGAGATCAAAGAAAGAGAAAGAACCCAAAAGCACAAAAATGTTCATAACCTCATTTTTAATTGTAACAAAGAGATTGAAACAAAGTGGCTGCCAATCAGTTGGGAACATATTATATTATGTGATTCTAATAGAATACTTATAAAATGAACAGTTTCTGAGAAACTAGGAAGCCTTATGTGAACAGATTCAAAGGGAAGTGAGCAACCAGCAGAATAGTTTATATAATAGCTAAACTATTTTGAGAGAAAAACAACTCGAGAATTCAGAGCAGTGCAAGCTGACTATAACCTTAGAATACCAGTGGCGAAATATGATCCTTCTTTAACAGAGAGGTGATAGATAAGAGGTACAGAAGAAGGTTTATATTTTTAGAGATAGCCAGTATGGTAGCTTCTTTATTATAAGACTGGAATTATGCTTTTGTTTCATTATTTTTCAAAATTCTTATCTTCCATCTCAAAATCTATATATTGTCTTCAAGGCAGAAGAGCAATAAAGGATAGGCAATGGAGTTTAAGTGACTTGTGCAGGGTCACACAGCTAGGAAGTATCTCAGGCCAAATTTGAATCCAGGACCTTCAGTTTCTAGATTGACTTTCATTCCACTGAGTCACCTACTTGCTCCTTGTTTCTTTATGTTTAATAGTAAGGGAGGAGGGATAAATTGGGAGGTGCAGTGCCTGGGGCTGGTGTTTCCAAAAAAGAAGAAATGAAAAAACTTTATTAAAATATTTTTTTAAATGCATACAAGAGAATAGAAAGTTCAGAGTGAGACACTGCCAAGCTCGGAAGCTCTGAACCTAAAGTGTTCCATTTGTAATATACTAAAAAAACCTAAATTGTGTTGTAGAAATTCATGGATTAATTTACAAATTTGTTTACTATTTTTCTTTTTAGCAAAGTATTCCTTTGTTAAGTTTGTAGTAATGAGAGATTTTTTTCCTCCAGAGGCAATTAGGTGGCTTAGTGGATTGAGTCAGGAAGATGAGTTAAAATTCAGTCTCAGGCACTCACTAGCTGTGTGACCCTGGGCAAGTCACTTAACCTCTGTTTCCTTAATTCACTAGAAAAGGAAATGGCAAACCACTCCAGCATCTTTGCCAAGAGAACCTCATACAAGGTCTTGAAGACTTAGAATAGGACTGGACAAGAATTTTTTTCCCCCAAAAGACATCGAGGACTAGCAAAGTATGTACTGATTAAACCACATCTGGAACATTGGGTTCATTTCTTGAGACCATATTTTTGGGAGGACACTGATAAGCCAGAGGTCAACCAGAGGAAGGCAGCTGTAGTGGTTAAGGGCTTTTGAGCCCTGTCATATGAGTATCAGTTGAAAGACCTAGGATTGTTTAGTCTGGAGAAAAGAGAATTTAGCAGGGATGAAAATTTGCTTTCAAATATTTGAAGGGCTGTTATGTGGTAGAGGGATTAGATTTGTTTTGCTTGACCCCAGAGGGCAAAACTAGAAGCAAAAGAGTGAAAATTGTTGAAGCAAATTTTTGCTTGAATAATTCATCTTTCAAGTTAAAGGATTCCTTACAATGAGAACTGTCCAAAAGGTGAATGAACTGCCTGGAAGGTAGTGGATTCTTCCCCACTGGAAGTCGTCAGGCAACAAATTGTTAACCATATTGAAAATATTCTTTTTCATATTCTGATTAGACTAGATTCAAATTAGATCTTTTCCAATTCTTTTCCAACTTTTCCAATATCCTATGTTATGTGATTCTTTTGTAATAGGCTGAGGAAAGAGGAATATTGGTCTGAGGCAACTGGTTGTAAGCAAGTGGCTCATAAAAGAGAAAGGGGTCATTGGAGAGCCTCTTTGGGATGAAGAAGTATCTAAGGTGATATGCACAGTCAAGAGACTTGGAAGTCCCTGTCCTTACTCACCTCTCTTCCCATAGAGCCTCTCCAGAGCCCTTGCCTCCAGCTAACTTAAAGCCATGGGAATCTCTGGTCCTACTGCCAAGCATTTTGGAAAGGTTGGAGATGAGAAAACCTAATCATGTTGCTTTGGATTTAACTGGAGGAATCTGGGAAGTGGAACTCTGAATTTATTTTAAGAAATATTGTTACAGGAACAGTTGGGTAGTTTAATGGATTGAGAGGCAGGCCTAGATATGTGAGGTCTTGGGTTCAAACCTGGCCTCAGACACTCCTTGGCTGGGTAACCCTGGGCAAGTCACTTACTACTTTTCTGCCTTGGAGTCAATACACAGTATTGATTCTGAGATGGAAGGTAAAGGTTTAAGAAAAAAGTTTTAAAATAAGACATTGATTCACATAGGGGTGACATCATATTTGACTAGATAGGCTGACTAGGGAACCTGATTATCATGTGTAACTTTTTTTCTAGGAGAAAATAGATCTAGAATTCTAAACAACATTTTAAACTAACTTTGGGAATATAACTTGATCATAAACTAAAGAATCCCTATGTATTGCAAATTTTGGAAGGGCAGGAATTGTCTTTTTCTGTGTCTTTTAGTGTGTTTACTATATAGCAACTGATCAATATGATTCATTGGTGTTCTTTTATTATTTATAACTTTATAGAACATTAAAGCAAGGAAAATTTATTGCTGGCAAATATCTAGATAATATAATCAATCACTTAATTATTTAATTAGTTTTTGCAGTTGGACATGTAGAAACAATTTCTGACATTTTAGGATTCAGATTTTCTTCCTTTCTTCTTGCTTCTCTCCCTGAGGCAATAAATAGTTATACCAGTGCTTTCATGTTTTCATAGTTCCATTTTGCTCATGCACCCTTTTCTTGGTACCTAAGAGCAATCTTGGGGTCTTTCTCTAGTGAATTGGGTTTCCATTCAATCACCATTCTTTGGATTAAGAACATGGTCTGAGGGTCATTTGTATAAGACATTCCTAGAAGATGTTTGCCTTTTGTCTCACATGACTCCTGGCATTTGGAAGCCTCTAACCCAGACTGAAGTCAAGTCTGTCCAACCAGGGAGACCCAGAAAAAGGGATGTTATTGGTGGGGGTGAGGGGTGAGGGAGGGGTTAAGTTATGGATGAAGGAAGTTTGCTGTCTCTTCTAGTTGATCAGCAAGAGTGAATGGGGACATGGAGTGCTCAGGGAGTTTGGGTTAACTAGACTGCTGGCCATGTTATTAGGTGCCTTTTCACTAATAAAAATTTATAAATTAATGTTATAAAATCTCCAGAGAATTGTAATCAACATTCTGGCAACCATGAAGACCATTGCAAATACAGAGATCATTAAAGAACTCCTCTCTGCTCTTTAGCTACCTGCAACCATGACTAGTGTTTGTTCATTGTTCTGCCCGTATAGGTGGGACTGACCCTTTCTAGGGAAAAATCAGTGGGCAGACACTGCAGCTAAGCTTATGGCCTTAGAAGGACCTGAGTTGGTTTTGACTCTGACATCTAATAATGAAACAAATTTCTTTCTCATAATGAACAGGAAGCAAGACAGATTAGTGAAGTTTGAGTGTCTTCAGAAGGAAAACCCCTACTTTCCAGAAGCATCTACCATCAAATATGCTTCTCTGTTCATTGGAGTGGACACTTTGATACTCAGGGGATCATTAACTCCATTAAAAAAGCTTCAGTTGCCTTAGGTATTAACCAGTATAGCTTCTCTTCTGTGTTCTCAGGCCAAGTTGAACATATAAATAAAGAACTTAAAACAATGACTGGCGAACTATGCGTGGAGACTCACTTGAAGTGGTCTAAGATTATCCCTTAGTCCTGTGGGTTTTAAAATTAATAATCAATAACTAAATGTTATTTTATAAAGTTTTATTAATAATAACTAAAGCAAAAGAACTGCCTGACATCAGTCCGGTTGCAGGTCCAAGATAGGAAGAGGGAGGAATTACAGCCACTTAAATGCCATCACACAAAACACAAGGACACAGGAAAAGGGAATTTTGGGAAATACTAAGGGACTTCTGGGAGATGAAGTCCAAAGGCTCAAAATCTCCATTTTTATATACTCCCGCCCCCCCCCCCCCCCCCCCCGGGTGATCCTATTGGGAAACCAATTTCCCAAAAGGATCATGGAAACATAATTTAAAATTGCAATAATTTGTGGATAAAAGGAAAAGAGAACAAAACCAATGATTACTAGGTTGACAAAAAGCCAATTTTGGGGCAGTCCCCTTTGGCATAAGAGTATACATTCAAAACAAAGGCATTTTAACGCCCCATAGTTGAATTTACATCCCAAAGTTAACTCTGGACCTTCTTGGTGCAGCATGTGGTCTCCGCAGGCATCTATCTTCATGGCGCATTCTGGATTCTGGTTGGTAGCAAGTTTCTTATCCTAAAATTGCTCAAATTTAAATCAAAGTTCACAACAATAACTTGGCCCTCCTGAAGTGAATAATAAACAGGGACCACTCAGGGATGCATGGCTGAGTTATGAGGTATATAATCAATTTGCAAAAGAAAATAAACTTGAAAAAATCCAAATAAAAGAGAAAAAATAACTTGTGGATGAAATACAAAATGTAAAAGTCTTATGTCTAAGAAAATCTAAGTAAAAGAAAAATCTATAACAGGTCCTTGAATCAGAGAATAATGAAAATTTAGGAAATTATGCACTACCCAATCAGTAGTTAGGACTATAGAAAGTTGTCATGAAAGACAGAAAAGGGACTAGATTTCAGCAGCAAATGGGAGCCTACATGGCAGTGAGAAGGAGGTGCTTGATAGAATGTGGCTCAAGGAAGTCCTGCATTTAACACATGTTAAACAGCTGCAACCTCAAACACCAAACAAGTTCAAGTTCTCTTGACATCAATCCCACTGTGATCTGGTCTCTTTGACCTTGTGCTACATAGGCACTATGCAGGTGCTCTGTGCTTTTTTAGCACTGTACAGTGGCTTTTTTGTATATTCCCTTCTTCTGGAACCAGAATCATGAAGCAAAGTTCCATAATTCTTTTAAACAATCAGTGGCATCATTTTTATAGTCTAAAGCTTTTGGGTATGCATTAATATTAGAACAAATGTATTTAAGACATATTACTGCAAAATAAAAAAAAGAAAAATCTCAATACTATCGACATGTGCTTCAAATACAAAAAAGAGAGAAAAGAAAATTCGTACTATATTGCACATACAAGGAAAAACAATAATACAAATTTTTTTAATCAAAAATATATAGCTTAAAATCAGTAACACACTGCCAGCCATGTGTGAGTACAATTTTCAGACTAAAACAGTAACACAGTAGATAATGCATATCCAAAGAAGTACGAAAATCCCCCAAATTCACAATAGCCCAGTTAATTACAATAGCAAACAAACCCACTATCATATTTCATATAAGTTGCTGTATGACAAAAAGAAATCTATGAACTGATGGATTTTTATCACAATTTTTATGGATGTAGCAAATCTTTCAACATTGGCAAACATTTTTAAACAAAGTAAAATTTATTTGGGTCTAGAACATCATCGAGAAATCTAGGTTGTTCTGGTGGAAGTAAATTAAAATGAAGAGTTTTGCAGGAGCTCTTTATTCAGCTTCTTGCTACATAGAAACACCTTGGTAGGAACATTTCTTTGTTTCTCTACCTGTAATACAACATTCTTTATAATATATATGTAAATATAATATCCATTCAGAAACCACTAGTTATATAAAATTATTTCTGAAGACCTCTTAAAATTACAATTAAATTCTTAGCTTATTACATTCTCTAAAGGTTGTATATAGCTTTTGATGAAATCCATTCATCATCATATGTGACAATACTGTAGTGATAATTTTAGGGTTGTGACTTAAAATTCTAAATTAATTGGTTACCAGGGAAAAATTCCCAATAAAATACCCAAGTCAGTCTGGAAATTTATGGTAATTTTAATTAATATAGAGGGAAGGATTTAAGGGGAAAGATGGAAGAGGATATAGGATTTCTCCCACCTGTCCTGTGCCAGGGGGAGTTCAAGATCTCTGCTGCTAGGTCTCTGAAGGAGATTAGAGGCTTCTAAGGATAAAGTTTGGAAAGTAAAGGAGGAAAAACTCAGTCAGAAATTCACCACCGAAGCGGACAATAGCTGGAGCCACGCCAAGATGCCGAAAGACCCAGCACACTGTCACCAGCCACCTCTCTGGCGCCAAAAGGTACCGGAGAGAGGAAGTGAGCCAAATATATAGACCTTTTACTCTTGTGTCCCCTCCTCTAAATTTTCACGTCTACCAATCACACATCAGAGGCTTTGTCCAGGACTGCCCATTCTTTAGTTCTCATCTTCTTTGATTAGGTTATATCTTTTGAGTTACTTAACACTCCTTTGTTAAGTTCATCTTTTGTTAGTTACTTAACCTTTTTGTGATTAATTTACCCTTTATAGTTACTTAACACTTTTTTGTATTAAGATCTTAAAATAGACTTAGCTTAAAGTTCTAGCTTCACTATAAAGAACTAAGTACCTTCATTGTTCAATCAGGAGATTACAACTTTATCTTCACCATGAAGTAAGATCTAAGTAGGGTGGTGTAATGAGATACTAAAGATAAATTGTAACAGAGAGGATATTTGTAACAGAGAGCTGCTTCTAGTTGTAATAAAAGATACTCTGGAGATATTTCTAGTTGCAATAAAGGAGATACTTGGAGATAGATAGATACTTGCTGATATACTACCAGAAGGTGCCTATTGATCTATACTAAAGATACTGGCAATTGCCTTTGGATCAATACTGGATGGCTAATGGATCAATATTTTGCCTACCCTCCTCCCTCAAATGCCACCTGTTTTTCTACCTGCTCCCTCCTGCCTCCAATTCCCTCCCTTCCCCCTGTTAGTCAGCCACCTTTCTATGTAACTCAAGGTGAACTGTGGGCTTTAGAGAAGATACTTTTTCCCTCTTTCTCAGGTAAGGAGGTTTATTGGGGAAGATAGGACAGAATAGAAGATGAGGTAAGAGGGATGGAGGTTTCCCTAATCTATACAAGGAGTTAGGAGGGTATTGGGAGTATTGGCAATCAGTCACTATCAGAGACAGTCGAGAGATGAGGACAAATATTTTCTTTTTTCTTCTTCTTCAAAATCAAATCTCAAATACACAATTAGTTCTTCAGATTCAGCCACCACCATCAGCCATACTAGACAAAAGTTAATTCAAAAGCTTCTCCCCACTGCTCCAGAAGTCACCAGGGTCTCTCATCTTAGGACAGAAGCTAAGTAAGGCCCAGTCAGAAGCCTCTCAGTCTAGCCCCCCAAAAGAAAGTCTCTCCTTCACTCCTCTCTCCAAAACCAAGAGGGAGAGTCCTCTAGTTCAGCTGTGGGGGTTAGCTTCCAACTGCCTTTTCCTGGGAATATTCCAAATGGAATGTTACTTTTTTGATTGACAGATGATGTCCCTTGCTTGCAATGCAGATTCTCTCTTTTACAGTGGAGTAATTTAAATTTCATAATACACAAAGGCAACATGTCATCTTTGATGGATCTAGTGAAAATGGTTTGGGCAAGATGTTCATGGGCTTACAATGATATTTTTGTTCTTCAGCAAAGGTAAAGGTACAAATTAAAGATCAATATAGGCAAAACATAGATTAAAATGATTCAATATAACAAAGATATTGATTAAATTAAAACAGATAAACTTAAAAAATTTTAAACCTTAAAGCAATCAGTAAATACAATAATATAAACCAATGAGAAGGTGCAGGCAGGCAATGCAGTCAAAATCCTTTTCGCCATTCCCAATAGACTTGTTCACTATTATAGGAGGAGAATAAACTCAAAATAGTTAGCAAAAAACTTCCAGATGTCTTTTAAAGTTTCCTTCCCCTCCCCCAATATTTATTATCCATTTAGATTTCTTTTGTCAGCACTTTGAATTATTTCATAGAAGCACAGGGTAGAATTTCCACTCTGCATGTTGAGAGCAGTTAGAATTTTTAGAACTTTGTCAAAATATTTCAGGTTGGTTTGTAGCATATGCAGCCTAGCTTGTGGCATATTCTTGAGGAGAAGGAAATAAAGCAGGAAATCTCTAATGAAAATAAAAAATTCCAGGAAAAAAATTAAGCGGATCCAGACTCACTTTTTAGCTCTACCAACTCGGACTGTTGTTTCAGAGTTTCAAGCATGCTTTGCAATAGTATTTTTTCTGAAAGAAGCTGAATGGGGTTTGTTTAAAAAGTGAACAGAAAGAGGCAAAACTTCAAGGGAAAACAATAGCATATTTGCATTGGAGAGAAAAAATAGTTCTCCTTGGTGTTTTGGGTCAGGAGAAAGAAGGGAAAAAAACAGGCTTATTCCCCAAAACTGACTTTAAATCTACTGATTTGGAACTAACTGCCCTCCCTGTGAAAAACCTTTAGTAAAAACCTTCTAAACTAGGAGTACAGGGTCAGCTTTAAAAAACAATCTGCTTGAAAACTAGAAGGGGTGGGGTTTCTTTTCTCCACACTGAAAAATGGCTAGAGCAGGCTGAAAAAACCCCAGGTGGAGTGTGGGATGGTGTGGGGTTACCAAAGGGATTGGATAATCTCACCCTTCCTGGCTCTGAGTGGCAGGCTGGTCTGGCTGTTGGAGGGCTGGAGATTGGGTGGGTCCAGCTCAGGCTGAATCAGGAACTGGGGAGTGCAGTGGCTGTGATGGCTTGAAAACAGGTGGGTGGGCAGGAGTGCAGGCTTGAAAAAATATATCTATTCTATCTTAAAAATATTTGTGAATTCTATCTCTTTGTGGTAAGCCAAAATGTGGGTTTTAAATTAATAATCAAAAACTAAATATGATATTTTATAAAGTTTTATTAATAATAACTAAAGCAAAAGAACTGCCTGACTTCAGCCAGGTTGCAGGTCCTAGAGAGGAAGAGGGAGGAATTACAGCCACTTAAATGCCATCACACAAAACACAAGGACACAGGAAAAGGGAATTTTGGGAAATACTAAGGGACTTCTGGGGGATGAAGGCCAAAGGCTCAAAATCTCCATTTATACAGACCTATTTTACCTGCATGGCAGACCTAAGGGAGATATTTGTTTTATTTATTTTGTTTTATTTTTCATTTTTATTTAACTGATTAAGAAATATTTTCCATGTGCTATATGATTCATGTTCTTTCTCTCAGCTCCTCCCACCCCACTCCCGTAGCTGATGCACATTTCTACTGGGTTTTACATGTGTCATTAATCCAAACCTATTTCCATATTATTGATATTTGCATCAGGATGATCGTTTCCCATCAGCCCATGTGATCAAGTAGTTGTTTTTCTTCTGTATTTCTACTCCCACAATTCTTCCTCTGAATGTGAATAGCATTCTTTCTCATAAGTCCCTCAGAATTGTCCTGGGTCATTGCATTGCTACTAGTAGAGAAGTCCATTACATTTGATTGTACCACAGTGTCTCCGTCTCTGTGTACAACATTCTCCTGGTTCTGCTCCTTTCACTCTGCATCACTTTCTGGAGGTTGTTCCAGTCCCCATGGAATTCCTCCACTTTATTATTCCTTTTAGTACAATAGTATTCCATCACCAACATATACCACAATTTGTTTAGCTATTCCCCAATCAAATGGCATCCCTAGGAGAGATATTTGAAATGATTCTTGGACATCCCCCTATTGAGGTCAAACTTTTCTCCCCTGCATACACATCATTTCAAGGTGGGGGTATCTGTTGTTTCTTTTATATAGGAATTATAGGTCTAATTAAGTGAATTTCATGACTCATGGGCAGCAGTATAAACTGGACCCTTGGACTTCTTACTCCATGATCTCCCAGGAGACAATGTGTGTGTATATATATATATATATATAAGGAACTTTTGGTGAACTGGAAGGACTCAGACTGCTTGGGAAGAACCCATCTAAATGTTGCCAATTACTTTGTCATCAAAATTGGAAAAACACTTTTAAATTTATTTTTCTCATGTAAAACTGGTACCAACTACTGACAATGATTAACTATCTTGTCACTTTCATTGTATGTTATTGCCTATTTGTCTTCATATTTGCTTTTGCTTTTTTTTTTTATGATTAGGGATTTTATAGGAAAACCCAATTTAACTTTATTAAAAAAACGCTACCCTCATCTGGTACTATTTTGTTCTCATCATTAAGCTGTATTGAATTTTCCTCTTTTGTTCCCTCTTCTGATGACTGGACTAAGGATAATGCTATTATTAGGGTCCATAGCCAAATAGGACATACTCTATACCCAGTCAATGCCATTGTAGTTTATGGATGCTGGGTCTATCACCAGCATATTGAAGTTCTGTTTTATCATGGTCAACAATTCCAGTCTACATGAATGAGACTTTGCCACAACTTGCACCTCATGAGGGTCATATATTGCCAAACAAGCATTTTTCCCCTTTGTTTTTGTTATATGTCACATCAAAAGTGACAGGTGGAGCTCTTCTGCCTGATCGCAACTACTATCATTAGTCCTTGAGAGATTCACAGATTTTCAAATCTCAGTTGATTTTAACATGCCCTGTACAGTAATTTTCAGATATATGGGAGCCCCATTCCCATTGAGTGACATTTTGCCCACCTTTGAATTGTGTGGTAAAAGAGCAGATAAGGGGCCATCAGGTAGCAGATATATGGGTGAAGAACAACCTCACTTTTCCATTCCCATGACATTTATCTTTCCTAAGACACAACTCAGTAGGATAAAGGATAGATAGGTCACATAAATGCATATATCCTTTGCAACGGTTACTGCCTCACCACAGTTGAAGACAGATTTCCCTTGGGATTTGGTGACCCCTGGGCAATTCTGTGTAACTTCAGCTTACTCTTCCCTTCCCCAAGGGTCTTATGGGATCTGTAATGGAGGGGTTGATTGGATGGTATTAATGAGAGAGAGAATGGAACCCCTCCAGTTAAAGGTAAGGGATGTGAGAAGTAGATGTTATTTGTCCCAGGAGGTAGAAGGAGAGGGAGATGGGTTTGTTCCCTCCTTCATCCTCTTCAGAAATGTCTCCTCACTAAACCTGCCCTTTCCCTTTCTTCTTATTGTGATTTGAAATATTCTTCTTCCCTAGTGGAAGAGAGAGAAATTAATTTCTGTCCTCTCCGCTGAGCTAGTGTTCTTCACTCACATTGGAGTCTGGATGGTATAGATAAGTCTTTATTCTAATAATTAAATGGTTCAGGGTTAAACAGGGAAAATGGCTACAGGGTTTTAGGGTCTAGAGGAAAGAGGTGAAATGAGGTCCCTGCCTAAGTTTCCTTTCCCTCCCTCCAAGTTGAGACTCAGGCTTTAAAGCCTGGCCTCCCAGAGGTTCAGGTTGGTTGATCCCTGGCCTTATCACGGCTGAGCAAAGTCCAGATCCAGGGTGTCATGGGTGTGATAGATCTTGAAAAATGCTTCTTGCTTCTTTCAGGTTCCTGCCACATCTCTTTGAGGGGATGATAGTTGGGTTCAAATAGGGATCAAATTTAGTGTTCAGGAGCTTGTCTCCAACCAGACTTTCTCCTTTGCCTTCTCAAGCCTGAGAGACCCAACTGTTTCCCTCCTGCAATCTCCTCTTCTTCAGGATTTCAAGCCTTTTCCCCATCCCCCTTTGCAGTTCTTCCAGTCTCTGTTAAATCAAGTCTCTGGATCCTTCCTCTATCACAGACCTATGGTTTTGTCTATGTAACCCACCTGTTTTGGTGCATAGTCATTTTATTGGCCAGGTAGACAAGTCTATAGCTAGGAACCTGGACTCTTAGTGGCATACATGGGAGCAAGAGATCTAGGTCTGATTCAGTAGCCATTTCCTCTATATAGCACCAAGATTTTTCTGGGTTACTATGTCCTCTTTTGGGATGATGGCAGTAATAGATTATATTAGGAATATCTCTCCTGGGGTTGAGGAATTGGCTCAGGATAACAGTTCAAGCTCTCTCCTGAACTTCTAAAGCTATCTCCTTCCTCCAGGAAGAGATTGATTCTTTGGCAAAGAGAGTTATACACAATCACCTAGCCCTTAATATGTTGATGGCAACTTCTGGGGGGTGGCTCTGCTCTTATTAATCACTCTTATTGTTCTTACTTAAATAAGTCAGGCGAACCTCTCAGGGCTATAGGTTTGTCAGCAACTGTGGCCAAATGTGCACCTTAATTCTAGGAATTATCTTTTTCTGACTTTGCCTTTGTTGTTATATTAATGTCTATGCCAAGCTTTTAACAGGGAAAAAACTTATGTATATGTGTTTAGAGAATCATGGCCATGTAAGGGATATAATAGATTTAACTTTTAAGTAATTAATCTGTATTTTAAAAATACTTATGTTTAACTTATATTTTTAATAGGTTTTGAAAAGTGATCTTTTTGATCTTTTTTGTTTTATTAGTTTAAAATATCATTTTTAAACTTGAGTTTATGGAATTATACCTGATACTTGGTATTAAAGAATAAGTTTACAAAATAGCTAATAGTCCTGATAGTATTACATACCCCCAAAATTAGACTATTAAAACCTGTTGTTGGTGATTAAATCATGTGGGACTAATATCTGATATTTGAGTCTGATTTTGGGAAGACTATAAAGGAACTGCTAACAATCCACTGACTGATCAGTGTTGATGAGCCAATGATCATGGATGTCCACAACCCCTGTAGCCGTGATAAATGTCAGTGCCAAAGTGGGGAGAGCTGTCTCAGGGGGGAGTCAGAAGAACAACTATTCAGCAGAGTTCTGAGGGAGGACTCTTCTGCCTTAGCCTTTGTATACTCTTATCTGACTCTGGCTTGCTATCCCTATGACTCTTGTATAGAGTAGAAATCAAACAGCAGGGATCATATTTCCCTTTTTGTCAGTCTTCCATCTTTTTTTCTTTGGCTTTTCTTTTCTTTAGTTATGGCAGATGGTGAATAACTGCAGTATTGTTGCATCTGACCTACATGCTTGCAGGATTTAGGTTACCTCTACTGGACTTTGGATATGTATTAGGGTCTTGTTATAATTTTTATATATATATATACACATACATACACACACAAATATTTCCCCCCCCTATTATTTTTGGGAAAGGTGATTTGTATATAATTTGGGTGACTTATTTAATGCATTCTTAAATGAGTAACCTACCTATATATCCTATACCAAGTCTGTTGTTGTTATAAAACAATTTTCCCTATGTTGGAACATTATTTCGTGTTACTATCAGGTTATGTTTGCTGTAGGATTAGAATCTGGGCAGTATCTCACCTTCTTGAGGAGGAACTGTGAAGTTATCCTAAAAGTCCATAGACTAAGATCTCTTTTATTTAAAAAAAATTTAAAGCCGTTACCTTCCATCTTAGAATCAATAATGTGTATTGGTTCTAAGGCAGAAGAGTGGTAAGGGCTAGGCAATAGGGGTTAAGTGACTTGCTCAGGGTCACACAGCTGGGAAGTGTCTGAGGCCAGATTTGAATCCAGGACCTCCTGCTTCTAGGTCTGGCTCTCAATCTACTGAGCTACCCAGCTGCCCCCCCTAAGATCTTTTTTAAAGCAATTTTAGGGAAAGATATTGCCAATAACCTGGACCAGGAAAACAAATCTAAAGAAAATGCTATTAGGACCATAATGATTCCAGATGGACTATAAAGATGACAGCAATAGAAGATTTCTCCAGAAATTGGACATCATATTGTGAGACTCAGAGTGAGCTTTTGGATATAATGAACTAAATATAATGAAAGGGTGGACTCTCTCTCCATCCAATTTTGTCCTTTCCAGGCACTGCTATTTTATCTTGATTATAAAACCTTTGTGCTCAAAATGGAGAATGCCCCCAATGACTTCTTGACAATGGATCTATCAGTTGTTTTTATTATGTTACAAAACATCTAAATGTAGTTAAGACCTTCCATGAAATGTATAAAATCTTTGGGCACTTATGCATTCTGTTGAGTCCATTCTGAAATTTTATTATTATATTCCATATTATATATTGAATTCCATATTATATATGGAATGATTCATTGAGGCAGACCAGCATATCTCCCACAGAATCAGAGATGGGAATGTGAGGATTGAACCATTTTATTTGCACCTCTTTTCTTGGTACCCTAAGATCAATCTTGGGGTATTTCTCTAGTGAACTGGGTTTCCATTCAGCCCTTACCCTTTGATTGGATTAAGAACAAGGTCTGAGGCTTATCTGTAAAAGGAAGATGCCAACCAGATGCCTCTTGGCTCCCTGGCATCCTGGAAGACTCTGGCCTCTTGTCCCACACAACTGCTGGTGTTCAGGAGATTAGCCTCTGCCTCAGACTGAGGTCAAGTCTGTCCAACCAGGGAAATTCGGTAAAAATGATGTCATGGGTTTTAAGTTAATTGATCAAGGAAATTTGCTGGCTCTTCTGGCCAAGCTGTGGGAATGAATGGGAACATGTGGTGAGCAGGGAGTTTGGGTTAGCTAGGTGACCAACCATGTAATTATATTTCTCCAACCTGCTTTTCCCTATTTAATAAAAAATTATAAATTAATATATAATCTCCAGAGAATTTTAATCATAACACTTGGGAACTTGCTTTGCTGATAATGATTTAGTCCTTCACACTTGATTATTATGTTTTTGTTACTATTTACATTATTCTCCTGGTTCTGCTCACTTTGCTTTGTGTCTGTTCATATAAGTTTTTTTGTTTTTTTCTGCACTCATCCTGTTTGTCATGTCTTATGGGACAATAGTATTCCATTGCAACCATATACCACAACTTGTTCAGCCATTCTGCAAATGACAGACAACCCCCAAGTTTCCAATTCTTTACCAATATAAAAGGAACTGCTAAAAATATTTTTGTACAGTAACCAATCACTTAACTAGAATTCCTCTAAATAGTCAGTACACTCAGCTGTTTGGAGTATAAGTACCAAAAGAGTGAAAAGGGGAAAAAAATGCATTCCAAGTAGCCTTCCTAGTCTTGCAACAACGTTCTCATGGTTTTTCCTTAGGAGAAACCCTAAGAATGCTGGGGTCATTTACCCTTACTCTATTCCATTGATCCACCTTTCTATTTCTTAGTGAACATCAGATTGTTTTGATGATTACTGCTTTATAGTACAATTTAAGATCTGGTAATAAAGGGAGAAGAAATCGAAGCAATGCCAGATTTTGTGGTCTTGGACTCAGTGATCACTGCAGATAGTGACTGTGGTTATGAAATTAAAAGACATTTGCTCCTTGGAAAGAAAACTATGGTAAATCTAGACAGTATATTAAAAAGCAGAGATCATTTTGCTGACAATGGTTCATATAGTTGAAGTTCTGTTTTTTCCAGTAGTAAGGTGTGGCTGTGAGAATTGGACAGTAAGGAAAGCTGAGTTCCAAAGACCTGATGCTTTCAAGTTGTGGTCTAGAGAAGACTTTTGAGAGTCCCTTTGAAAGCAAGGAGATCAAACCATCAATATTTATTTATTTATTTTTAAAATTAATTTATTTAGTCAATTTAGAACAGTATTCCTTGGTTACAATAATCACATTATTTCCCTCCCTCCCCTCCATCCACCCTTCCCACAGCCGATAGGCAGTTTCATTGGGTGTTCCTTATGTCCTTGATCTGAACCTATTTCCATGTTGTTGGTCAAACCATTAATATTTAAAGAAATTAACTCTGACTGTTCATTGGAAGAACAAATACTGAAACTGAAGCTTAAATACTTTGGCTACATAATGAGATGCAGAATTCTTTGGTAAAGACTTGGGAAAGATTGAAGGCCAAAGAGATGGGAGCAGACAGCAGGCAGGTAGTAAAAGAAACTGGACCCTCATACTCTGAAACCTCCATTTCTCACTAGTTAGACATCAACTGCAAAACCTGTAGTTTTTAGCATTAGTCAAGCATGAATGGCAAATTGATCACATGATTGCCCCATAAGACATGACAAACAGGATGAATTTTAGAAAAAAAAAAAAACAAATCAACTCAACTGAGCCTGTGTATTGGATCTGTAATGTCCTATAGTAGACATCAGCTTTGTGCCTAATGTTTTATTAATTACTTATATTCTATATTTGCTTTAAATTAGAACTGTAAGATATAATTACCCATAGTGGTCCTCCAATGTACTGCATCCTCAACCCCCACCCCCCCACCCCATATTCTTATTTTAAAAGGGCCATGAGTCCTCTCCCACATTGACAAATAATGACATGGGGGACAATGGGGAACAAGGGACCTGTGCCCTGGGGTCTCTGGCATTCCAGAAGAATCTCCCAAATCTCTGTCTGCTCCATATTGAGAGCTGCTGTTTCACCAGTTCTAGAGAAGCTACTATACTAGTCCCTGGGCTTATCCATTGGCTCTAAGGCAGTCTGCTTAGCCCCCAGGCTATTCTATCAGCATTTAGGCCATTATACCACCTTAAACCATTTCTTCAAATAAAATTCTTTTCTTCTGTATTGAATGGAGTTTGTAGCAGGATCTCTCATTCTTCGGAGATCCTGCTACAAACTTGGGTGTGTTTCTCCCACAACAAAAAGAGAAGGGAATGCCATGGATAATGTCATAAAAAGCCAATAAATATGAGCTTGGACAGATTTTGGGACAGTAGAAGACAGAAGAGCCTGGTATGCTATGTCCATGGAGTCATTAAGAGTCAGATACCACTGAACTACTCAACAACAACCACCTCACAGAATTGAAGATATATATATATATATATATATATATATATATATATATATATATATATATACACATATATATATGTAAAGGATTATGTAAATATGAATATTATCATTTGTAAGGGTTGATGCTTATAATGATCTTTGATCAGTAAGAAGAATTTTCATTATGCTTAGTCTCTTCTCTTTGAAAAGTAATTATGTTTTCTCTTTATTTTTTTGAGACCCTTACCTTCTGCCTTAGAATAGATACTAAGTATCATTTCAGAGTCAGAAGAGCAGTAAAGCCTAGGCCAGTGATGGTGAACCTTTGGCACAAGTGCCAAAGATGGCATGCAGAATGCTTTCTGTGTGCACACAGCTGCTCCTGTGGGTCCCCCCCCCCATTTCTTTACTAGGAAGGCAGAGGGACTCAGGCGGAGCTGATCCCCTTCCTCTCCTCACTGCACCTGAAGATATTTTTTCACATTACCTTCCCCTCTGCCCAGCAGCCAACCCCTCCCCTGTGTGGAATGGAGGGGATATACCTGACACTTGATGAGGGGGCACAGCATGCCATCTCTAGAGGGGGTCAGGCACAGCACTTGGTCTAGGGAATTGGATGGGGGGGGGGGCCTGATAGTCTCTAAAAGGTTTGCCATCACTGGGCTAGGCATTTGGGGTTAAGTGACTTGCCCGGAGTTGCACAGCTAGGAAGCATCTGAGGGTAGATTTGAACTGACTCCAGGCCTGCTGCTCAATCCACTGAGCCACCCAGCTGCCCCTAAAGATGAAGTTATTTTTAAATTAAAAAAAAATTTTTTTGTATTAACCAAAATGTGTCTTCTCCCCTTCTCACCTCCTTCCCATCCCCAACTAAAAAGAATTAAAAAAACCCAAATTCTTGTAACATCTGTATAGTCAAGAAATACAAATTCCTATATTAGCAGTGTGATGTTAAAAAGTTTTCTTTTAAGTTGGTTTATAAATTTTGAACATGAACTGTTATTTTTCTCTTCATGTTTGGCATGTTCCATTTAGTAGGCTTATTTTCTCATTCTTGTTCACAGGTAATACAAGAAGAGGATACTAGCCTCATCAGTGAATTATTGGAAGACGTGGAAGAAAAACTCAGTCCAGTTGTAGAAGAAAATAGTATAGTGACAGTTAAGAAACAGGGACCTAATCTACACAATCGGAGTACTGACTGGAGCTTTTGGGTAATTCAGAAGTTTTCCTCCCATCTTACTATTTTTGTTGATAATTTTTTATCCTTGGTCTGAAGTTTTATGTAATGTTCTTTGGTAGGTATACAGCCTTAATTTTATAACCAGGTTTCAAAGATTCATTCTCAGAGCAATAATCTTTACTACTATTCTTTAACCACTAGACTGTGCTGTTGTCTACTTTGATGTTCCTGGAAATTATCTGCTCAAGTTTCCTTCTGGGGAAACCATATACCACGGTACAATCATCTTGTTATGTTGTCATTTTCTGCATGTATCACAATGGAAGTTTATAGTTCTTTGTGGTATTATTAGGAAGAACATATTTTAAATAGTACTTTAGATTTTAAAATGAATTTCTTAACAAGAATGTATAACTGTATTTAATTATAGCATATAATAGTTATAAAAGAGAGTTTTGAAGTTAGGAGTTTCAGATTCTGTTTGTATGACATTGATGCAGTTGCATAACCTGAAAGGGCCTCCAGTTTCCTTCTCAGTGGTAAAATGAGAATACTGCTTATTGCTCAGATGCATTGAAATCTTCCCCACTAGAGTCTGTCTGTAGAAACAAAATGTGGTTGCTGTTACTATTGTTACTTCTTCTTATAATAGAGAGATTACTTTACCAGTATTTTTGATGGTTATGAGATAGGGGAATTAAAACCTGTTTCATCACATTTTTTAGTGCAAATTATACAAATACAAATTATATGACATTATGAGGCAAATACCCTTTTGTGTTAACGAATAAATGTAAGATTGTTCATTTGTGACTTTTTGTGACCCAGAGGACCATGATACACCAAACCTTCCTGTCTTCCACTATCTCCTGAAGCCTGTCCAAGCTCATGTTCTTTACTTCTGTGACACTGTTTATCTGTCCCATCCTCTGTTGTCTTCAGTGTTTCCCAACGAGTTCTTTCTTCTAATTATGTAACCAATTTCTATGTTGTTAATTTTTTTCTACCTCTTAGAGATCTATTTTGTGTATTATAGTCAATAAATGTCAAATTGAGTCAAAGTTATTCTCTTAGGGATAATCTATACTTAACATTAGGATTTATTTTATAATTTGGAAAGGGTTAAGAAAGTGAAAAGTCATATTATAAATAGGACTAGGAAGTAAAGATTGGTGTAAATACATTCATATATGGAATTGTAGGACTCGGTAGGGGATTACATATATGATCTAGGGAAAAAGAAGGAGTCAGAGATAAGCCCAGTGGTTCTAATCAGAGGGACTAGGTGAATGGTGATGCAATAGGCAGAAATAGTTAAGTCAGAAGAAAGAAGAGATTTAAGGTAAAAGATTATAAGCAGTGTTGAGTTTGAAGTACTGTCAGGAGACCTGGATTTCCATTTTAGGACTACCTCTAGTTTGTTAGCTTTTTGACCTTGGCCAAGTCACCCAGTCTCCGTGTTCTGACATTTTCTTGAATGTTAGGGTTAGGTGAACCCTAAAGTCTCTGCTAGCTAAGAAATCATGTGATTCTGAAGCTCCTCAAGCAAAAATTCTGACAACCTAAATTACTATGTCAGAAAGTTGTGTCTGAGTTTATGGGATCTTAAAATCAGTTAGATTAAGTGGCCTGTGAGGGCCCTTCTAGCTCTAAATTTATGATCTGTTTTTTCTTTTAGATCCCAGGCTTGTTTGAATGTTTTTATTGACAAAGTAATTTTTTGGCAGTTGACTGAGATTAATTTTATTTAAAAGTATGATTCCTCTTGTTGACAGTGAGATAAACAGGTTTGAATTTTGAATTTCAGTATTAGTGAGTTACATAAAAGTACAAAATATATTTCTTTGAAAGTTTAAAAATTTATTTGTAAAATTTATGGAGAATTTCTTTCACTATTTTGGGTCATACTGAAACAACAAGGATTTGTTTTGTTAGCTGAATGAAATAAACATCTAGTAAAAAATTTATAAGCCTATCTTTTATTTCTGTTTTATAGTCATGGATCATAGATGTAGATCTGGAAGGGAATTAAGAAGTCATTTAACCACCTCTCCTTTTTTTCTTTAATTTGATGATTTAAACACTCAAGAGTTTTTTGTTTGTTTGTTTTAAGGCAAAACAAAAATGGTACCTTTCTTCTACCTTTAAAAATAATGGTTTATTCCAGGTGAACTAAGGCCTCATGGGAGAATAGACAAATAAACAGAGACTTGCAGCCATATATTTGTTTAATGCCACTTCTCTTAGTGACATAGAGTTTGCAACTACTGGGAGTAGAAAAAGCCTTTGAGATTTTCTGCCCTCGTGTTTAGAAGACGTTACATTTAAGCATGTTCTTTTGATAGAGGTAAGATTGTCCTGATAGTACTGCATTTTTCTAAACTTAGGAACCTCAGTAGCATTCGTCACATTATTTTGGGATGTTAATTTTAATGGAATATTTATAGTTTTGTTGGCTTTAACAACTAATTAATTGAAATTTCTATTTAAATAACTTTGGAAGGATACATTCTACCTTTTGAATTGGATAGCTAAAATTGAATTCTTTTTAAGTGAGAGACTCAGGATGGGTACCTTTTATGCTTTCTCGGTGGATATTTGAGAACCTTATCATTGAAATCAATATAAAGAAACCTAAAATTATAAAGTCTCATGTCTTTCTATTGGCTGAATATGAGGAAAGAGGAAGAAAAAAGGAAAATTATATCTTTCTAAAAGAAGTTGAAGATAAACTTTATTTTCTGAAGTTTTCTGTTAATAGAGATGTAAAAATGAACTAGCTAAGTTGCCATTAAAATTTTGTCTTCCCTCTACCCAAAATAAAAATTAACCAATTGATATTCTAAATAAAATATCTGGATCTGGATTATAGAGACTTGGAAATTTTGGTTATATTTTTTTTCTTGATTTATTGCCTTATGTTGGCTACTTATTCTCTTTGTAGGTAAGTTCTAACACTTTTAAATGGTGATAATACTTGCCACCACAGACTCCTTTACAAGGATGTCATGAGGATTAATTAATGTTGGCCTTGCCAAATTTTTCAAAATAAAAAACTCAGGAGGATTCATTAGTGAGTTTGTAAGGTACTTTGGTAATCTAAGATAAGAACGTTTTTTATATTCATTATATTGTCTTCTAATAGAAAAATGAAGGGCCATTTACATGATTTCTTTCTGTTCATATTCAAAAAGTAAACTCATTCCAGATTTCAGATTAAATTTCAGATTAAAAATTTACTTAATTTGTGCCTTTAATTTTTAAGCATTTTAACTAATTGTACTTTGAACATATTTCTTTTTCTCCTGAATTTAGATTTAAAATATTAAAAGAAATTAAGATTTTAAAAGTACCAAAGATATTTGATACAATTCCACATGAATGGTTTGCCTAATTGTTGAGACATAATCTTCTGTGATACCTGATTGAAACTTGATCTAAGAGGGAAGACTAATGAAAGGAAAAAAATTCAAATATTACCAGAAATACTTGATACAGAAAGCTCTAACAGCTTTAGAGGAAAAATTATGATAGTGGAAAAAGGTGATTACACACACACACACACACACACACACACACACACATATACATATATATATATATATATATATATATATATATATACATATATATATATATATATAAAATTTATTTTAAAATAACATCCAGAAGAAAAATAAACATGGGGCCTGAGATTGGTTTTATTTTATTATGTTGGTTTTAAGAGAGGAAAGAAAGGGAAGAAAACAGCAGTATGCTAGGAAATAAATGAGGAAGAAAGAAGAACTTTCATTACTCATAAGTAATATGTACATAAGAAGTATATACAAACAGAGGGGGAAAACAAGTATTTCATGAATCTTGCTCTTATTTGAAAAAGTAAAAGGGAAATTGAATTCATACATAAAGAGTTTTATGTAAAAAAAAAATTAAGTTTGACAGGAAAAACAGGTAGGGAGAGGAAAGAGGTGGAACTTAAAAAGGATGATAGAGTTAGATAGGGAATAGTCACAAGCAAAAAAAACTTCAACAAAAATGTCAACTGCAGAGAATAAATCATAAATGAAGATTAAAAGCAGAAAAGAAAAAAAATTATTAAATACAAACTAGAGGTTAGAATCTGGGGTAGATAAGAAAAGATGAGTAAAGGAATGGGAATGGAATACTTCAATGACAAATTACAAAGGCTGATCACATTCTTTTTAGTTTTTATTCTTTTACAAATCTCTCCATGATTTTGAAGACAGCAAGTTCTATTGGAACACTTATGTCTTTTCTCCCCTGTAGAGGATAAACATTTCAGTACTATTTTTCTGCTTAATTAATTAAAATTGATTGTGTTTCTAGGTTTGTTTTGTATCTTGTTTGCTTTTCAGAATGTTATATAGCTTTAATTAAAGGTTCATTTTTTTTCTTTAGTAGGATACTAAGATTTGTAGGGTAAATAATTTTTTGCTTATAATTTTTCTCCCCCTCTCTTCATCTACTTTTTAAAAAACTTTTTTGGAATATAATATTCCAGAAGTATCTATACTTTATAGTAGTCACAGCATCATCTTGTGTGATCTTAACTGTAGTTACTCGAAACTCTGAATTTTGGTATAATGTTCCTAAGTGTTTTTTTTTTCAATTTGAGGTTTTTCTGTAGTTGACCATTGAATTTTGTCACTGTTCACTTTGCTTTTACTCTTCTAATAGATCTAGACAGTTTTCTTTTGTGATTTCTGGAAATAGCTAGATTTTTATTTTTGTTTGGTCATGGTCGAGACTTCTCTTTCGTTAGCCTGTTTTCTATGTTAGCTGTTTTTGATAGTAGAGATCTATATGTTCTAATTTTTTAGTCTTTTGATTTAGTTCTAATATTTCTTGTTTCTTTACTCCATTGTGTAATATTTATAGGGAAAACGTGTTGGGGATTGAAGAACAGGGGATACTGAAGGTTTTGTAACAGGGAATGAAGGAGTTGAAGGGAGAGAGAGACGGAATATGGCTGCTGGTGAGGTAAAAGGAGATACCCCTGCTGAGAGGCTATCTTTGAAAATTGGGGTTCCCAAGAAATGGGCCAACTAAGATAGCCTGAGGGGGTGTCTTCTCTATGGATTGATATTGAAAATACCCCAGAGCAGGTAAGCACAGACCCCCCTGAGGGACAAGCCTTCCCCCCAGACCAAGGTTGCCCAGCAGGGGTCCAATAAGGGCCGCCTATGGTTGAATAACTATCCTGAGGTTCAGCTCCCTCTATGTCCCCTGAAATGATTGTCCTCTTATCTGACTGTGGTTATTTAAATAAAGATGAATTTTAATAACAAGTTTGGATTGGGGAGGTATCAGGGAAGAGGGAATCAGGATTTCCCTAGATTGAGTTTGAGTCTCTCTCAGCTTTTGAGCTGAGGCCAGGCCAGGCCTCACAGACTGGTGGAGGGTTTCTTATATTCCTGTCTATGCTAATCTGTGCTAGTTTTCTTAAATTCAAAGTCTTAGCAGTAGATACCAAGGGGAAGAAAAGTTCTGACCTTCAGAGCTGGTTGTACTTGTCTCTTTGGGCTGACGCCCCTAAAGACCAGCCTTATAGTTCAAACTGCTTCCCTTAAATACTTTTGTTCAATGATACGATCACAGGAATCCAGGTAGAGCACACAGTTGGGAAAATCAGGAATAGAGTCACTTCTCTCCAGAGATAGGGAGAGAGACTCCTTTTAGTCTCAGTGCCAGCTTCAGGAGACCAACTGCCACTCTCAGTTGCCCCTCCCCCCACCAACTGTCATTCTTGTCAATATCTTCTCTCTAACATTCCAACTGTTGTTGTTCCACCTGATTGGCATAAAGTCCAAAACTTGCTTCAGTTTTCCTTTCCATAATTGGGTTTTTTAAAAAATATATTCTACTTTTCAGAAAGTCCACTGCTTTTGTAAGGTGTTTGGTTTTTTCTTAAGCCTTCTGTTCTAAGCTATTTATTCTCCTCATTTTCCCACCAAGAGGCTCTCATTTTGTTTTTATGTTCATTTTTTTTAATCTTTTGATTAATTTCTTTATACATTCTTGGAATCCTTATGACCAAATTATTCTTTTCTATGAGGTACTTCTTGTATCTGCTACAGAATTATTCTATTCTTGTCTATTGATCTCTCATACTTTTCTTTTTTTTTTTCCCTCTCAGAGCTGATTTCCCTGAGATTGAGGTTTAATTACCCCCCCCCCTCTTCCTCTCCTTCTTATAGGAGTTTTCTTCCCCTCCCCTTCCCATGTGAATCTTTGTGTGAGAATGATTATTCTATTTGGTCTTTCTTTACCCCCTATTTATACATTACATTTTCCCCACATGTTAGTATACATAGGTTGATATAAATGTAGTCCTTATAGAAGAGAGTTTGAGTAAAAGAAGAAGATAACATTTTCCCCTTTCCTTAATATTTACCTTTTCAGGTATTCCTTGCTCTTTGATTTTCGGTATCAAACTTTCCACAGAGCTCTGGTCTTTTCTTTGCAAAAAGTTGGAAGTCTTCTATTTTGTTGAATGCCCATACTTTCCCTTGGAAGTATATAGTCAGTTTTGCTGGGTAGCTGATTCTTGGTTGGAGACCCAGCTCTCTTGCCTTTCTGAAGATCATGTTCCATGCCTTACGATCATTCAGAGTAGAACTTGCAAGGTCTTGGGTGACCCTGATTGGCATTCCTTTATATCTAAATTGTCTTTTTCTGGCTTCCTGTAGGATTTTTTCTTTTGTTTGATAGCTTTGGAATTTGGCAATTACATTCCTGGGAGTTGTCTTTTGGGGGTTTAGTGTAGAAGGTGTTCTGTGAGCTCTGTCAGTGGCTGTATTGCCCCCTTGTTCTAGAATCTCTGGGCAATTTTCTTTGATTATATCTTGTATCACCATGTCCAGTTTGGTGTTTATTTCTGGCTTATCTGGGAGTCCAATTATTCTTAAATTATCCCTTCTCCCCCTATTTTCCAGATCTATCACTTTGTCGGTGAGATATTTTATGTTCTCTTCTAATTTCTTGGTATTTTGGCTTTGCTTTATTAATTCTTGCTCTTTTACACGATCATTGTCTTCCAGCTGCCTGATTCTGGCCTTTAAAGCCTGGTTTTCTTTTACAGTTTGGTCAAACTGGTTTTGTAGATGCGTGAATTTCTTTTGCATTATTTCCAACTTTTCCTCCCAGAAGGCTTCCATCTTTTTGGTCATTTCTGATTCAAATTCTTCATAGGTTTGTGGAGAGTTTCCATTTCCTTTGGAAGGTTTTGGAGCATTTTCTTTTATATTATCTTCTGTCTGCTCTGTATTTTGTATTTTGGCTCCATAGAATGTGTCCAAAGTCGCCCCTTTCTTCTTATTTTTCTTGGTATTTTGGGGCTTCTGTGGTTCTGTGGAGTTTGCCATTTCTGAATGTGGAGGATTAGTTTTTCTTGTCTCTGTCTGGTGTTCAGCGGCTTTAGTCCTGGGCAGATGGTTCTATAGCTTTCCCTGGGTTAAACTGAATATGCCTCACTGGAACTGGAATGGAAGGGTCGGACCACGAGGCCACACTCTCCCCCGGCTCGCTTTCTGGAAGTTGCCTTCAGAATCGCTGGCCGTGAGGCTGTTTCGTCGGCCTGCGGGGTGATGGGCTGCAGCTAGCCCAAGCTCCGAGGGCGAGGACTTTCACTGAGACTTGGATAGCAGGATCCAGCCCGTGAGGCTGTCTTGCCCGCCCTGAGGGTTGCTGTTGTTTAGACCAGCTCTCTGCAGCGGAAGCCCCAGGCAGTAACTTTCACCGGGACTGTAGAAGGCCCTGAGGGTTCTGCTCTCTGAGCCCCGCCGGGCTGCGGCTTCCGAGAG
Source organism: Monodelphis domestica (assembly GCF_027887165.1). NCBI lineage: Eukaryota > Metazoa > Chordata > Mammalia > Didelphimorphia > Didelphidae > Monodelphis > Monodelphis domestica. The sequence goes on from NC_077230.1 coordinate 75,412,536, forward strand.
CCTTGGACTCTGCGCTCCTACCCCTGAGGTCCGAGTGATCTCGGGTTCTGGCTTTTGAGGGGAGCCGTACCTTTTGATCCGGGTCCAGGTCCAGGAGGAGGGTTCCCAGGGTCTGTGCTGTTGATCGTTTTGAATTTCGGCGCCTTAGGAGCTTCTAGTTTGAGATCGGTCGGGAAGGGTTTTCAGGAGATCTGAGCTTTAGCTTTCTCTAAGCCGCCATCTTCTCTCATACTTTTCTTAACTCATAATGTTTCATCATTGTGTTCAGAGTTACTTCTGTTCCTTCATATCTTTAGTGTCCATTTTATATTAGGACTTTGGGCCAAGGCCAGGCTCTATTCCCTTCTGCGCTTTTGAATGAGGTGGATAGACCTTTGGTCCCTTCTCTGGTTGCTGCTATTGCAGTGTTGGTGGGGGAGGTTGAGTTGAGGCTTTGTCCTCTCCTTGAGTCCCTGGCTTCTTTTCCTATCATCTGGTGGCCTGAAGAGTGTCCTTGCCTCAGGCTAGGCTTTCTTCTTTGTGCATAATTCCCCAAGTGGAAAGTCCCATAGCTTGGGTTGTTGAAGGGTATGCTTATGTTCAAGACCATATCTCCTGCTCTAACTGCAAGGTGAATGTCATTTTCAGGCATTTTGAAGACATTTCCCTTCTTCCCTCATTTGCTGGGGCCTGTCTCCTGGTGTGACACCGAGAGGACTGTTGTTGGTCTGCTGTTCTAAGAAGGCCCCTATTGGCTATTTGCTTGTCTCCCAGCAGCACCTACTGGGATTGACCAATTGCTGCTACAGAACCAGGAGAGCAGGAATATAATGCTAGTTTATGTCCCCTTTCCCTGTCCCTTCTCCAAGTGCCTGAAGGATTGGAGGCATCTTCTTGTGTAGTCTTGGACTCAATTGAGTTTATTGGTGTCATTAGTCTTTGTGGTCATTGTTCAATCTGTTATCCTTTTAGGTATTTACTGGATTTTTTCGGGGAAAGCTGAGGTCTACTGGGATCTTTTATTTTGCCTTCTTTTTTTTTTTTAATTTTAAACATTATTTTATTTGGTCATTTCCAAACATTATTCACTGGAAACAGATAATTTTCTTTTCCTCCCCGCCCCCCCCCCCCCCCACCACCTTTCCCTCTCCCATAGCCGACGCATGATTCCACTGGTTATCACGAGTGTTTTTGAATAGAACCCATTTCCCTGTTTTTGGTACTTGCACGAGAGTGTTCATTTAGAGTCTCTCCTCAGTCATATCCCCTCCACCCCTGTAGTTAAGCAGTTGCTTTTCATCGGTGTTTTTACTCCCACAGTTTATCCTTTGCTTGTGGATAGTATTTTTTAGATCCCTGCAGATTGTTCAGGGACATTGCATTGCCACTAATGGAGAAGTCCATCACCTTCGATTATACCACATTGTATCAATCTCTGTGTACAATGTTTTCCTGGTTCTGCTCCTTTCGCTCTGCATCACTTCCTGGGGGTTGTTCCAGTCTCCATGGAATTCCTCTACTTTATTATTCCTTTTAGCACAATAGTATTCCATCACCAACATATACCACAATTTGTTCAGCCATTCCCCAATTGATGGGCATCCCCTCGTTTTCCAATTTTTGGCCACCACAAAGAGTGCAGCTATGAATATTCTTGTATAAGTCTTTTCCCTTATCTCTTTGGGGTACAAACCCAGCAGTGCTATGGCTGGATCAAAGGGCAGACAGTCTTTTATCACCCTTTGGGCATAGTTCCAAATTGCCCTCCAGAATGGCTGGATCAATTCACAACTCCACCAGCAATGAATTAGTGTCCCCACTTTGCCACATCCCCTCCAGCATTCATTACTTTCCATAGCTGTCATGTTAGCCAATCTGCTTAGGTGTGAGGTGATACCTCAGAGTTGTTTTGATTTGCATCTCTCTGATTATAAGAGATGTAGAGCACTTTTTCATGTGCTTATTAATAGTTTTGATTTCTTTGGCTGAGAACTGCCTATCCATGTCCCTTGCCCATTTATCAATTGGAGAATGGCTTGATTTTTTGTACAATTGATTTAGTTCTTTGTAAATTTGAGTAATTAAACCTTTGTCAGAGGTTTTTATGAAGATTGTTTCCCAATTTGTTGCTACCCTTCTGATTTTGGTTACATTGGTTTTGTTTGTACAAAAACTTTTTAATTTGATGTATTCCAGATTATTTATTTTGCATTTTGTAACTCTTTCTAAGTCTTGCTTGGTTTTGAAGTTTTCCCTTCCCAAAGGTCTGACATGTATGCTATTCTGTGTTCGCCTAATTTTCTTATAGTTTCCTTCTTTATGTTCAAGTCATTCACCCATCTTGAATTTATCTTGGTGTAGGGTGTGAGGTGTTGATCTAAACCTAATCTTTCCCACACTGTCCTCCAATTTTCCCAGCAGTTTTTATCAAAAAGTGGGTTTTGCTCCCCAAAACTGGGATCTTTGGGTTTGTCATATACTGTCTTGCTGAGGTCGCTTGCCCCCAGTCTATTCCACTGATCCTCCTTTCTGTCTCTTAGCCAGTACCAGATTGTTTTGGTGACCGCTGCTTTATAATATAGTCTAAGATCTGGGACCGCAAGGCCCCGTTCCTTTGTATTTTTTTTCATGATTTCCCTGGATATCCTTGATCTTTTGTTCTTCCAAATGAACTTTGTTATGGTTTTTTCTAAATCAGTAAAAAAAATTTTTGGAAGTTCCATGGGTATGGCACTCGTCCTACCCATGAGCAGTTAATGTTCTTCCAATTGTTCAAGTCTAGTTTTAGTTGTATGGAAAGTGTTTTGTAGTTGTGTTCATATAGTTCCTGTGTTTGTTTTGGGAGATAGATTCCTAAGTATTTTATTTTGTCTAAGGTAATTTTGAATGGGATTTCTCTTTCTAGTTCTTGCTGCTGAGCTGTGTTGGAATTACATAGAAATGCTGATGACTTATGTGGGTTTATTTTGTATCCTGCAACTTTGCTAAAGTTGTTGATTATTTCGATTAACTTTTTGGTTGAATCTCTAGGATTCTTTAAGTAGACCATCATGTCATCTGCAAAGAGCGATAATTTGGTCTCCTCCTTGCCTATTTTAATGCCTTCAATTTCTTTTTCTTCTCTAATTGCTACTGCTAGTGTTTCTAATACAATGTCAAATAATAGAGGTGATAATGGGCATCCTTGTTTCACTCCTGATCTTAATGGGAATGGATTTAGTTTATCCCCATTGCAGATGATATTAGTTGATGGTTTTAGATATATACTGTTTATTATTTTTAGGAACAACCCTTCTATTCCTATGCTTTCTAGTGTTTTTAGTAGGAATGGGTGTTGTATTTTATCAAAGGCTTTTTCTGCATCTATTGAGATAATCATGTGGTTCTTGTTGGTTTGCTTGTTGATGTGGTCAATTATGTGGATAGTTTTCCTAATATTGAACCAGCCCAGCATCCCTGGTATAAATCCTACTTGATCATGGTGGATGACCCTTCTGATTACTTGCTGGAGTCTTTTTGCTAGTATCCTATTTAAGATTTTTGCATCTATATTCATTAGGGAGATTGGTCTATAATTTTCTTTCTCTGTTTTTGGCCTGCCTGGCTTTGGAATTAGTAACATGTTTGTGTCATAAAAGGAGTTCGGTAGAACTGCCTCTTTGTTTATTATGTCAAATAGTTTGTATAGTATTGGAGTTAGCTGTTCTTCGAATGTTTGATAGAATTCACTGGTGAATCCATTAGGCACTGGGGATTTTTTCTTAGGAAGTTCTTTGATGGCCTGTTGGATTTCTTTTTCTGATATGGGATTATTTAATAAAACTATTTCTTCTTCTGTTAGTCTAGGCAATTTATATTTTTGTAAATATTCATCCATATCACATAGGTTGGTATATTTATTGCCATATAGTTGGGCAAAGTAGTTTTTAATGATTGCCTTAATTTCCTCTTCATTGGAGGTGAGATCCCCCTTTTCATCCTTGATGCTGTTAATTTGCCTTTCTTCTTTCCTTTTTTTAATTAGATTAACCAGTACTTTGTCTATTTTGTCTGTTTTTTCAAAGTACCAGCTTCTAGTCTTGTTTATTAGCTCAATAGTTCTGTCACTTTCGATTTTATTAATGTCTCCCTTAATTTTTAGGATCTCTAGTTTGGTTTTCTTCTGTGGGGTTTTAATTTGTTTGTTCTCAAGTTTTTTGATTTGCATTTCCAATTCCTTGATCTCTGTCCTCCCTAATTTGTTAATATATGAACTCAGGGATATGAATTTTCCTCTAAGTACTGCCTTGGCTGCATCCCATAATGTTTGAAAGGATGTCTTGCCATTGTCATTTTCCTGAATGAAATTATTGTTTCTATGATTTCTTCTCTTACTAACCGATTTTGGAGTATCATATTATTTAATTTCCAATTAATTTTTGATTTGGCTCTTCATGTACCCTTACAGATCAATATTTTTATTGCCTTGTGATCTGAAAAGGCTGCATTTATTATTTCTGCTTTTCTGCATTTGAGTGCCATGTTTCTGTGACCTAGTGTATGATCTATTTTTGTGAATGTGCCATGTGGTCCTGAAAAGAAGGTATATTCCTTTTTGTCCCTATTTATTTTTCTCCATATGTCTATTAACTCTAATTTTTCTAAGATTTCATTCACCTCTTTTACTTCTTTCTTGTTTATTTTTTGGTTTGATTTATCTAAATTTGATAGTGGGTTGGTTCAAGTCTCCCACTAATATGGTTTTACTGTCTATTTCCTCCTTCAGTTCTCCTAGTTTCTCTATTAAAAATTTGGATGCTATGCCATTTGGTGCATGCATGTTGATTAGTGATATTTCCTCATTGTCTATACTCCCTTTTAACAGAATATATTTACCTTCCCTATCCCTTTTGATCAGGTCTATTTTTGCTTTGGCTTTGTCAGATATCATGATTGCAACTCCTGCCTTCTTTCTATCGGTTGAGGCCCAAAAGGTCTTACTCCAACCTTTAATTCTAACCTTGTGAGTGTCAACCCGTCTCATATGTGTTTCTTGAAGACAACAAATGGTAGGGTTTTGGGTTCTAATTCAATCTGCTATTTGTCTACGTTTTATGGGTGAGTTCATCCCATTCATGTTCAAAGTTATGATTGTCATTTGTGGATTCGCTGGCATTTTGATATCTTCCCCTAGTTCTGACCTTTCTTCTTTAGCTATCTCCTTTTGAACCAGTGATTTACTTTAGGTCAGTCCCCATCGTCCCCTCCCTTGAGATGCTTCCCTTTCTAGCCCCTCCCTTTTTATGCTCCCTTCCCCTCCCCCGTCTCCTTCCCTCCCTTTTTATACTCTCTCCCTCCTCCCCCTCCTTAATTTTCCTTTCTTTCTTGCCCTATTGCATAAGATAGAATTCAGGATCCCACTGGATCTAGATGTTCTTCCCTCTCAGATTTGATTTCACTGAGAGTAAGGTTTAAGTAATTCCACTTCATGCTCTCTTCCTCTCCTTCTCATATGAGAGTTCTTCCCCTCCCCTTCCCATGTGTATCTTTATATGGGAAAGATTATTCTATTAAGTCCCCCCCCCCCATTTCTTGAAGTAAATCTTAGTGTTATCGACGGTTCCCCCCTCCCTCTTCTTTTCTTTTCCCCCACTTTCCCCAAATCTTCTTAATGCCCCAATCTTTCCCTGTGCATGTTTCTTCTAACTACTCTTATGATGCATACAATTTTTGAGAGTTACACAAAACATTTTCCCCACATATTAATATATATATATAATTTGATGTAAATGTAGTCCTTATAGAAGAGAGTTTGACTTAAAGAAAAAGATAAGATTCATCTCCTTTTCCCTTTCTTTCATATTTACCTTTTCATGTTTCTCTTGCTTTCTGTGCTTGGATATCAAGATTTCCACTAAGTTCTGGTCTTTTCTTAGCAAATGATTGGAAATCTTCTATTTTGTTGAATGCCCATACTTTCCCCTGGAAGTATATAGTCAGTTTTGCTGGGTAGTTGATTCTTGGTTGGAGACCCAGCTCTCTTGCCTTTCTAAATATCGTGTTCCATGCTTTGCGGTCTCTTAGTGTGTTAGCTGCTAAGTCGTGTGTGATCCATATGGGAGCCCCCTTATATCTGAAGCTCCTCTTCTTGGCTTCTTGTAGGATTTTCTCCTTTTCTTGGAAGCTCTTGAATTTGGCAATTACATTCCTAGGGGCTGTCTTTTGGGGATTTATTATAGAGGGTGTTCTATGAACCCTTTCTATTTCTATTGTGCCCCCTTGCTCCAGAATGTGGGGGCAATTTTCTTTTATAATCTCCTGTAGAATAATATCGAGTTTATTGTTTATCTCTGGTTTTTCTGGGAGACCGATAATTCGGAGGTTGTCTCTTCTCCCTCTGTTTTCCAAGTCTGTGACCTTCTCAGTGAGATATTTTATGTCTTCTTCTAATTCATTAATTTTTTGGCTTTGCTTTATTGATTCTTGCTGTTTTATGATCTCATTTTCTTCGAGTTGCTTAATTCTGGTCATTAGGGACTGGTTTTGCTTTTTCAGCTTTGTCTGCCCTTCTATTGGATGCTTCGAGCTCTTTTTCCAATTGAGCAGTCTTATCTGTCAGACTGCTGATCTCTTTCTCCCATTTTTCTTTCCAGGTTTCTATCTTTTGGATAAGTTCCAATTTGAGGTCTTCCAGAGCTTGTTGATAGTTTCCATTTTGGGAGGGATGTTCTGATTTTTTTTGGATTTCCTCCTCATTCTCCTCTTTTCCTTGGGTACTTCCACCATAAAAGTTTTCAATAGTCACCTTTTTCCCTTTCTTCCTGGAGGCTTGATTTTGGGCTGTGTGAACCATCCCTTTGGTGGTTTTATTCCCCTTTCCTTTTTGGTCTGGGGTCTGGGTGATATGGGCGGGTTTTCTGTGAAATTAGGTTGCCTCAGACTAATTCTTCCCAGCCTCCGAGGTTTCTTAGAGCGCTGGGCCCCTGATCACAGCCAAATTGCCCAGGTGTTCAGCTCTCGCCCAGATAATCAGCGAGTGGTCCGCCCCTGGTGTTTAGCTCCGCCCAGATGCTCAGCGCAACCTCCCCGAGTACAGCTCCCTGGTCTCCCTTTGCTTGGTGCAGGATTCTCCCATGTTTTTTCCTGGCAGTCCCCAGATCCCAAGGACCCTGGAGTGCCCCCCCTCCCCCCAGACAGAGACGTTCCCCACTCACTCGCTGTCCCAGTGAGTGCTCCGGTAGCTCACTCTAGTTTGGTGGGGGAGGTAGGGGGGAGAAGGGAGGCTCAGTTCACGTTTCTGTGCAAGCTTTTCTTCCTTCTTATTATAGTGTGGAAATGTTCAAACCCCATGTACCTTCACCTCTTTGGGGTACTGGGGAGTCCTTCTGTTCCTCCAAAGGTGATTTTTATGCTCCTTTGATGTAGTCTATTTCGTTCGGTGCCGGGGAGAGGAAATGTGTGGCGTCTAGATTGCAGCCATGATTACCTGGAAGTCTATTTTGCCTTCTTAATTGGAAGTCTCAACAGATATTTATTAAACCTATACTGTGTGCCAAAGGGCAGATAGGTAATTCAGTAGATACAGTGCCTGACCTGAAATCAGGAAGACTCATCTTCTTTACCTTCCTAGAGCTTCTATTTTGTTAAGTGAAAGAAAATGTACACATATTAGTTGATGCAAAATTATGTGCCCAGTAAATATAAAGTAAGCAGCTGAGGGGGTCAGGAAACATCTTATTTAGGAGGTGGCTCTTGTACTGAGCTTTAAAGGCAGTTAGGCAGAGGTGAGGTCAGCTAGGTGGAGCAGTAGATAGAATTCCTGCATCCACATCTAGTCTCAGACACTTAATAGCTGTATGACCCTGGGTAATTAATTTAATCCTATTAGAGGCTGGTGAAGGAAATGGCAAACTACTCTGGTATCTTTGCTGAGAAAATCCCAGATGGGGTCAGGAATAATCAGACATGACTAAAACAACTGAATAACAACCAAGGCAGAGGTGAGGAATGAAGGGAGTACATTTTAGGGATTCAGATAGATTGTTACAAAGGCACAGAGTTAGAACCTAGATGAGAAATTTCAAGTAGGATAATTTGGCTTGGATGTTGATTGTGTAAAGTAGGCTTTGCAATATGTTATATTCTAATATGTAGAAGCATTTCAACATATTATTTGAATATTATAATAAAATAACAACCTCACAAATAAATATGTAAATTTATAAGAATGATCTTGCAATATGAGAAAAAAGTTTCATGTGTAGGGAGGATTGTGATGAAAATCAGTTAAGCAAAAAGATACCTATTTTATGCCAGCCACTGGAGATTAAAAAAAATGAGACAGCCTCTGATCTCAAGAAGATTACATTCTACTGGAAGAATTCAAAGATAAATTATAGTCACAGGGATAAGGGTCAGGGTCAGGTTTCTATTGAGTGACTCAGGCAAGTCCTCTTGGGAAAGGTGGCACTTCAGCTGAGCTTTTAAGGGAGCTAGGGATTTGGAAGAAAAAAAAATATTGTACTCTTGTTTTAGCACAAATCTGTCGGAAACAATCTTATTTTTAACATTAATATCCAAGCTATTTCCAGTTGAGAGAGAGAAAGAGAGATGTTTAAACTGGCATAATTCCCCAATGCCCTCCAACATGTCTCTCCAGTAATTTTAGGAATCTTGAACAAGGAAGAAGTTATATGTTAAAATGCAGTTTGGGTTTAATGTTCCAAAACAGTAGTCACTATTCCTTCTTACTGATTGAAATGGCTTCCTGTGATCAATATTTTAACTTGAATTGAAAAGAGAACTCTGCCTTTTGGTTGGTCCTGGTGCCTGTCCCTCAGGTGGAGGCAGGAAGAAGGCAACGCTGCTGTCTCTATAAGAGTAATAATCCATTATCCTTCGATCTACTCACTTTGCTAAAGGAATAAACAGTAAAGCATTGTAGGCTACAGAAAATATTATTTAATATTTTCAATTGAACTTAAAAAGAAATGTTTAATTTATTTTCACAAGGAAATAATGAATAATCAGCTCAGGTATATGGTCTGAAATCAGATCTTGAAGGGCTTTAAATTCTAGAGAAACTTTTTTTATCTTCAAGGAAAGGTAAAACTGAACATTCTTTTTTTTTTTTTAAACCTTTACCTTCTGTTTTGGAATCAATACTGTGTTCCAAGGCAGAAGAGTGATAAGGGCTAGGCAATGGGGGTTAAGTGACTTGCCCAGGGTCACACAGCTGGGATGTGTCTGAGGCTAGATTTGAACCCAGGACCTCCCATCTCTAGGCCTGGCTCTCAATCCACTGAACCACCCAGCAGCCCCCCAAACTGATTATTATTGACTAGAGTTGTGACATGGCTAGATCTGTGTTTTGAGAATATCAGTTTGGCAGCTATGTGGTTGCTTGGATTGGTTAGAGAAAATACTGCTTGTAGATTAGGTAACTGTTTCCAGATTTCTCTTTGCAGTAGTCCTGCTTTGGTAATACCAACATCACAAAGAATTGTCTAATTAGCTTTCTTAAAAAGTCAAATATTGCAAGCAGCTGTTTAAAAAAACATTATAAATAGCTTCATCTGGAGATAAGCTACCTGAAGAGTAGTATTAATTGAATGCTCTTTGCAAGAACAATTTTTTTGGGGGGGACAGAACATTTATCATCAATACCTGAAAATAGATTGGCAGAAAGTGTTTTGCCTGATAGATGTTTTTAGATTTAGAATATGAATCCAAAAGTATCCAAGTATATATCTAGTAGTATGTACAAATATATACATATCCAGTATGTATCCAATAGTATCCGAAAGAAGTACAAACGCCATCAACCATATGAAAATGCTGCAAATCACCAGTAATAATAGAAATGCAAATTAAAACAACTCTAAAGTTTCACCTCAAATCTGTTGGCAAAGATGATGGAAAAAAAGGAAAATCACACCTGTTGGTGGGACAGTGGAAGAATAAGAATATTGATGACCTGCTGACGAGGTTGTGTTTTGATCTGGAAAGCAATTTGAAACTATGCCCCCAAAGTCACTATATAAGACTTTAAGGTAAATGGAGAATTTATTGTCAGTTCATGCTATTGCAAATATTTAGCTTCATTATGATATAAATCTCCACAAAGTTCTATTCCTCCACAGAAGTTTTTTTCTAATGACTCATTTTGCTATGGAGATGACCTCGCCTTCTTAAAGTCCTTACAGGCTCTGGTGGGTTCTATCAAACAGGAAAGGCTTTTAGTATGCATTTCTTATAATAAACTTCTTATAATAAACTAAAATAAAAATAAAAATATAATAAAATATATTAATATATATGATATATGATATATATAATATATAATAAAATATAAAAATAATAATAAAATAAAAAATAATAAAGTTCTTATAATAAACTCAATCTGCTACCTTAGGAACACTTACTTAAGCATAGAGAGATGAATCACCTGAAGGTTGGCCATTGAGAGATGACATTTGGCCCTAGGGACTTATACGAAATTAAGCAATGCATTTAGAATGTTATTAGATGTTAGAAGATATTTTGAACAGTGCTTTGAAATCAAAAGAACTAAATGCCATCTATTGGCATTTTGTACAAGAAGTGAAGCTAACATTCTTATGGGTATACACTGTTTCTGATGCAGTGGCAAGGTCTTTTGCTCACTAAAACTACTGATTTCCCTGAATTTACAGAGTCTCCTAAAGAGAGAAGCTGAGCTGCATACCTAGTTGGAAAGGCTTCAGTTGGGACTCAGCACTGGACCTAATGTCAGGGAGACCTGAGTTCAAATGTGGCCTCAGACAACTTGCTGTGTGTCCCTGGGCAAATCTCTTAATCCTGTTTGCCTTAGTTTCTTCTTCTCGAAAATGAGCTGGAGAAGTTAAATGACAAACCACTTCAATGTCTTTGCCAATAAAATCCCAAAAGGGATCACAAAGAGTCAGACACAACTGAAACGACTGAACAAACAACGTGCTCCAGTAGATGTAGATTGACATTTATCTTTGTCTCACCTTTTTACTTATTTTGTGGTACTGTACAAGATGTCAAATATGTGAGTAAAATAAGTTGACATTTAAAAGAAAACACTTAAAGAATGAGGTGATAAATTACTACCATTAATAGGAAAGTTCATGAAGGGAAATTATAGTGATTTTTTCTCCTCTTATTTGAGGCTCATTGTTAAAAGTTATTGAAATTTCCTTTGAAAACTCCTTAGATTGGACTTAAATACTTCCTAGCTGTGTGATCCTGGAAAAGCCACTTAATGTCTATTTTCTAGTCCTTATCGCTCTTCTGCCTTGGATCCAATACATAGTATTGATTTTAAAATGGAAGGTAAGGTAAGGTTTAAAAAAAAAAAGAAAACATCTTAGAAATACTTGCCTTCCACTCAGATAAAATAAGTGTTAAATAAATGTCAACTATTTTGAGGATTTTACAATTCCACTGCCACAATAAGAATCATCATCAATAACTTACTTCCAAAACACAAGAATATTCAATGACCATAGGCAATGGATATGTGTTTGTATATATAGTTTCTTTTCCTTCTACTTCTATGACTCCACTTAAATAGTATATCTTCAAGTAAAACTCACAGTGTGGTCAGTATCCATTAATGTCTCTACAATATGAAAAAAGATTATGGCAGCTTTCATGATCTTTTTATCCCTAATAAGTGACTCACTTTACCTATACATAAAAAAAATTAAAGAATACTTGCCTTTATTTCAGTAGTTTTATAGCTAAATGGCACTGGTATCGCTCATACTGAGAAATGATTATTTTCTTTACCTGAAATTTCCAGCAGACGCTGTAGTTTGATGAGTTCAATATGGGCTACTCAGATTGCAGCTAAGCTTTTTGAATTAATAAAAAATGGCAGGAAACTTTCCAGGTTGTTGTATAGCAAGTCCTGTTATCTAAATTAGACTACCTTAATGCTAGCCAAATAGAGGAGGAAAAAAAGACATAATATTGAACTCTTTGATTTAAATAATGTATTAGGCTGTCTTGGTGACAACTATCAATTCTAGTATAATTTTTTAGTGACATTTAAATAAATATAAGAATTCAAATATTGTTTATTATTTAGTGATTATGTTTAAGAAGTTAGGCAAAGTATTAGAAATTAAATAATGGGAAATGCTTAATGCAATTTTAGAAGCTTATTTTATCTTATTTTTTTAAAAAATCCTCACCTTCTGTCTTAGAATCAATCCAATGTATTGGTTCCAAGGCTGAAGAGTGGCAAGACCTAGGCAGTAGTTGGAGGTTAAGTGACTTGCCCAGGGTCACACAGCTAGCAAGTATCTAAGATCAAATTTGAAACTAGGACCTTCCATCTCCAGTTCTGGTGTTTTATCTACTGAGCCACCTAGCAGCCCCTTAGAAGCTTATTTCCTAAAAGACCAATGAGGCTTTCTGGAAAGCTGTGAGTGGTTTTACTTGACAAACATATTGAAAGGGGCCAGCTAGTAGAGAGAGGCCTGGACTAGGGAGAACCAGGTCTCAAATCTGACTTTAGACACTTTCTAGCTGTGTGACCCTGGGCAAGTCACTTAACCTTATTTGTCTAGCCCTGGTCCTCTGTCTTAGAGTTATTACTAAGACAGAAAGTAAGAGTAATTAAATAAATTAATAGGACAAACGCATTGAAAGGAAGAATTAGCACCTTTTACTGTTCTTTGTCCAGGGTTTCTTTGGAATTATACCTATGAGTTCATTGGTATTGGAAATTCCTGAATTTGCTATGCAACTTAGAGTCTGGGAAAGTTGACTAGGGACTTGAGAGACTAAATGCTTTGCCAAAAGTGATTCAGCCACTATATATTAGAGGCAGAACTTGAAACCAGTTCCTGCTGACTCTGAGCCTGGCTCTCTCTCTCTCCTACCTCACATTGCCTTACTTAGATAATTTTGACAATTTCTATGAAGTGATTACTCTCTGGTCTCAATACAGAGTAAGACAGGCTTTATCTTCCCCTCAGGATGTTAAGGTATCCTTGAAAGGTCATGGGATGGCTTTCTTTCATGCTGTTGGCCCAAATCCCCATTTGGATGTATTTTCCCTATTGTTTATTGTCAGTGATTAGCTTCTCAGTTCCATTTAATTTTTGTCCTCCTTGTTGTAATTTTCAGTCTTGTTTCACTCTTCGTGACTCCATTTGGGGTTTTCTTGGCAAAGATATTGGAATGATTTTCCATTTTCTCCTCCAGCTCATTTTACGGATGAGAAAACTGAGGTAAAAAGATTAAGTGACTTGCCCAGTGGTCACATAGTCACCAGTATTTGGGTCAGGTTTGAGCTCAAGAAGATGAGTCTTCCTGAATCTAGACCCAATTCTTTAACCACTGAACCACCCATCTACCCTTCTATTTAATGAATTTATATTTACAAAAAGATATTTTCTAGATATAGCAATAATAGAAAACCAAACATTTTCCCTTCCCTCTCCCACATAAACCCAGGGGAAAACTCTTCCCCATTCTTTTCCCTAGGGAGACTTAACAAAGTTTATACATGTATTGGCTCCATCATATGAAAGGAAAATTGTTTTATTTCCTTCATGTTATTGATATTAAACAAGTGTTCATATATAATCCTTTATATAAGGAATTATAATTGTACTTTTTAGAAAGTCAGACCCATTATCACACTGCGTTTAAGATATCAATTATAATAATAGAATGTTAACCATAGTACTAGAAAGGATATACTTTGGTCTTTGGTATGTTAGTATATTATATAAATTAAATATATTAGCACTTTTGTTGGAGGAAAAAAAACTCAAACTGAAACCTATGCAGAAGGAGCTGGGTTCTTTGGGAGTGGAGAGTGTACAGTGGTCCTGCTGAGATCATATGAAAACAAGCTTGGCTTGTCCACGTGCTGTTGGATCCTTTGAAGATTTAAGCCAACTGTAGGCTTCCCAGAGTAGTATGGCCAAGAAAGGTTACTCTGACCTAAGTAGTATGATAAGTTCTGTGGCATTAATTAAGTTTTCTTAACCTTGTACTGGAATTTACAGCTTCATATCAAATGTTCCAGACCCTTGTTCCCAAACACCATCGCATGTTTCTTATCATCTTCTGCCGTGTTAATGATATACAATTAATGATATAATTGCTGATGGGAAGCCAAAAAAATTGAAATGTAAGCATACTTTGTTAAAGAAATAAGTGATAAATTACATATGGATTCTCTTGATACCTTTTTTCTCTATCTAATTGCTTTGTGTATTTTGAGTTAGTGTATTCTCACAGAGAGATTCTTAGGCTCTCTGTTACCCTTATTTAACTGGTCACTTTCTTCAGTACTTCATCTAAATAACAGTTTGGTGATCAAGACTATTTGATAGTATTTAGCAACTATATTTATAGCTTAAAGAACAAAAAAGCAAGTTTTAAAATGAATACTGGCAATCAAATTGATCATAATGTGAATTCACACTAATTTAAATATTTTCTATACTTATGGTACTTATATTCTTCCATGTTATAGTTATTTCTCATTTCTTGTATTAGATTAAAAAATATTTTTTAGGGGGAAGCTGGGTAGCTCAGTGGATTGAGAGTCAGTCCTAGAGACTGGAAGTCCTAGGTTCAAATCTGGCCTCAGCCACTTCCCAGCTGTGTGACCCTGGGCAAGTCACTTGACCCCCATTGCCTAGCCCTTACCACTCTTCTGCCTTGGAGCCAATACACAGTATTGACTCCAAGAAGAAGATAAGGGTTTTTAAAAAAGAAAAAAAAAATATATATATATATATATTTTAAATTCTCAATTGAACAAACACCAGGAAAGATTGCTTCAGTGACCCTCTTGCCTTTTTTTGGCAACTGAATCACAAACTTGCTTCCTAATTACCCTTTTGTTAAAAAAAAAAATTATCATAGTCTTTGTAACAAATAAGCATCATTAGACAAAACATACTGAGATATTTTCCATATATACCCCCAAGTAGATGTTACAGAAAATACATTGAGAATAAGAACATCTTATTCATTTTTCTGTTACCCAAATATATAATAATGTTCATAAATTATATATTAATATTGATTTAAGAAAATCTCTGGGATTTTTTTTAGAGGTTTGGGAATTGAAATTTTTTTCTTTTGGAAATAGTCTTTATAAAGAATCAGAGATTTATAGCTGGCTGATAGGGAATTTTTACAGGTGAGAAAAATGAGACCAAGAATGGTTAAGTGGCTTGCCCATTTTCATACAGGTAGCCAGTAACTGAGTCATCTTTAAACATAGATCCTCTGACTCCCAGCCCAACATGGTTTCCATCATAGCACATTTTTAACATTCCATTATATTCTTATACTAACATTTATTTAGCCATTCCCCAGTACCTAAGAGCTCATCAGTTAAGCACCCACTTAAATACTATTTCTTTTTTTCTCTCTCTTCCTTCCCCCCCAATTAGTCATCCTCTTTTTCGTTTCTTTGGTGCATAGTTCACTTTTGTCACTGCATAGTTCAATTTTTCTTTTCTGACAGTTATTTCTATATCTCTCACTATTGTTATTTATCTTTTAAACCTTTTCACGAATAATATATTATGGTTACATGCTCACTTTCAAATCACAAGGTCCTCTGCTTCATCAGTTGTTGAATAATTTTCCTTCGTTTTTGTAGCATTTAGTCATAAGTTTCTGAGCTAGTTTACTACATTTTGAGGCCATATTTCCTTCTGTTGTTAATCTCTTCCTTCTTGGTTTATTTGTGTATGTACTGAGTCTTTCAGTTTTCTTCCTCTTGATATTTCTAATCATTTTAGTCCCTCCCTCCCCCCATATATTTTCTGCTATTGTTTACTTTCTGACTCTCTCCTTCCAATGATGGTTTCTCTGGGTGCTGGATCTCAAAGTGTCTCAGCCTCCTCCTTTTTGGGGCAATTCACAGTTCACCATTCTAGGTCTCTGCCTTAAGTGATTTCCTAGGTAAGTTATTGCCCTACTTACTACTGGTAAAATTAAAAGTCTTATTTTTTTAAAAAATTGATTTTTTCCACTTGACTATTTACCCAAAGTTATCAAAATAGGTATTAACATTGCATTATTTAAATAAAATAAACAAAATTATGTTTTGGATATTTTTCTTCAAGAACAAATGTATATATATGTATATATATTTATTTTAATAAGCATGTGTATTTTAATTTTTTACTAGTTATAAATACAGAATATATGTGTGATTATTAATTAGATTACTTGAGTAGGTAATTGTGAGAAACTTAAATTATTAGGCTATTCAGTTAACTTTAACCTATGCTTTTCTTTTCATGGGAATATAGACTTAGAGTGGGAAAGTACCTTAATGATCTTACCTCATATCAATAGACATTTGAGGAAATTGAGGTTGAGACATGCTCAAAGTCACAGAGGTTTTAGAGTGTTTGAAGCATAATTGAATCCAGATCTTTCTAATTCTAATCCCAGTACCAACTGCTTTACATATATATATAAAGGTACAGGGACAGACAGGATAGCCTGTTTTAGATCTGATAGAGCTGACAAGTGTTCTAGCTATAATTTGAGGGGTTCAGGGACTGAATCCCTTGTTAGTGCTATAAGGGATTTAGTAATTTCCCCATAGCAAGGAATCCATTGTCTACAAAACCCTGTTGCTCCTAAAATTGCTCTCAACTGTTTCTTAGTGGTAGGAGTGCTTAAATTTTGAATATTTTCAATTCATTTGGGAGAAATAGAATAGGCACCCACAGTCAGAATGAACCCCAAATATTCTACTTTAGGGAGACACCACTGAACTTTATCCTTTGAGATCTTATGCCCTCTTTTGTGCAGTTTACTATCTTCCTGACATGCTTCTGAGCCTGTTGAAGCCAAGAGTAGATCATCTACATATTTGATTAATTTGCTATTTTTAAATGTTATATTATCTCTGTCGTGACTGAAAATTTGTGCAAATAAACTTGGGCTTTCCACAAACCCTTGTGGCAGATGACTCTCTATATATTTGGAGCCCTTCCAGGTGAAAGCAAAGATATGCCTGGAGTTCTCATGTATGGGTATGGAAAAGAAGGCTGAGCACAAGTCTATTACCTTAAAGTATGTAGCTGTGCTAGGAATAGAAGAAATAATCATATGTATGTTGGAAACTATGGAATGTCTCTTTATAACGTGGTTGTTCACAGCCCTCAGGTCCTGTATGAATCTATAGAGGTGCTTGACATCCGGCCCCCATTTTGGTTTTTTAGCAGACAGGATGGGCGTGTTGTATTCAGATTTATAAGGGATTATTACTCCCTGTTCAATTAATGAGTTTATTACTGAGGTAATACCCTCAATTGTCTCTTTTGAGAGGGGATACTGAGGAATGGAAGGAGGTGGGCTAGATTTAGTTTTTATCTGCACAGGAACAGCCGACTTAAGTAAGCCTACATCGGAAGAAGATGTGACCCAAAGAGATTCCAGTATATCTGCAGGTATTACAAATGTGGGATGCTCTTTCCTCTCCTGACTCTCTGAGAGAATTACAGGGAGTAAATTTCAAGATTCCTCAGGTACTTCCAATGATAAGGAACCATCTGGGGAGCAAGTTATCTTGACTCTGAGTTTGCATAGAAGATCCCTCCCCAGCAAATTTAAAGGGGAGTCAGGCGTCAAAAAGGAAGGAATGTTGTACCTTTAGGGGTCCTACAGACACCATTCTAGGGGAAAGTTTTTTAACCCTTTGGGGTATTCCCGACACTCCCATTACACTCTCTGAGCCAACGGAATAACATTGTAAATCAGGTGTTCTCTTTAATACAGACCTGGAAGCTCCAGTGTCTAAAAGACAATCATTAAGATTAAGATTAAGGGGTCTGGAATATCAAAGGTTGTATCCTCTGATTCCTGTGCCCCAGCCCCCTCCACCCCCCCCCACCACCCCCCCCCCCGCCCCACCACCTTCATTGTATTTGGGAAGTTCCTTGGGTACCCCCCTGAGGGGCATTAGCACCCCGAGTATTTTTTGGATGAGCACCACTTAAGTTATATTGTTGTGGAATTCATTTGGTTTGAGTTTATCATTTTCCTAATATCTATTCCTATAGTTATCATTCCTAATGTTGTGGTTTCCATTATCATTATTGTAGTTATTTCTATAATTATCACTTCCGTAGTTGTTATTAAACTGCATATTCCTTCTGAGTGCCTTGAATAAAGTTCTACACTCTATCATTCTATGGCCCTTCTTCTCACAGAATTGGCAGGTAATGGATCGATTATTAGATTCCTGGAGAGGGCCATTGGTTGAGTATCATGCCCAC
The DNA here is from genome assembly GCF_027887165.1 of Monodelphis domestica. Lineage (NCBI taxonomy): Eukaryota > Metazoa > Chordata > Mammalia > Didelphimorphia > Didelphidae > Monodelphis > Monodelphis domestica. The sequence continues at coordinate 75,430,784 of NC_077230.1, forward strand.
TTTCCAGTTTAGCAATCTTAACTTTTAAATATCTCAGTTCTTTCTTCCTTTCCTCCATGAGATCATTATTTTCTTCCTCCTTTTCTTTGTTTCCCTTTGAAACATAGAGCTGTTTTCCACAATTCTTCAAGGTCCATCTCTGGCCATCTCGGTCAATGTGTTCTAAAATATTCCCTAATCACTTTGCAAGAGTTATTGACAAAGTGCCTTAATTGTCTTATGCAATTTTCTTTAGATAAGTCAAAATCCAGGTATCTACCCCCAAACTCAATTATTCTGTCCATGAATCTGGAGGGTGTCTCTTCCTCATTTTGCTTAATCCTTTCTAATTCTGTCCACTTATCTGTACTGTCTGCATACTTTCTCATTGCTGTTAAGATGACCTCTCTACAATGGTATAGTTGTAAATAATCCTCAGAGTTGTTATAGTCCCATTTGGGATCCTGAGATTGCCAGTGTGCTACATTGTACCCCCGGATTTTGTTGACATGTGAAATTATTTTACTTCTCTCACGTTCAGTTAAAAAAGCCTGTAGCAAGTTCTCAACATCTTTGTAAGATGGATTATATTGAAAAAATATGTCTGTTATTTTTTTTTTTTTGTTACCAGAAAGGGATCTTGTTCATATGTGGGAATATTTTGTGTAAATTCATTTTCTTGGGGAGCAAACAGTATATTGTGCCTTAAAGTCACCACATCCCCATTTCATCTTATTTCAGGTACTTCTCTTAGAGAAAATAGGCCTCTAATTGAATTTGGTACCTGTGGGTAAGTTTGACTAAGACGAGTTTCTTTAGAAGGACGAAATTTTCTTGGGGCTGGAATTGGTTTTTGTGTAGGAGAAGGGACAGGAGAAACTGGGATTTCAGGAGAAGGGTCTTGGGGATTAAGTTCCGTCAAGATTTGCAGACCATGAGACAACCAGTCTGTTAGCTGAGCTATAGGGAAGGTATTTTCCATCTCCGTTTCAGGGAAGGGAATTTCCGCATTTAGAGGTTCAGAAACAGTTCTGTCAAGTTCAGACCTGTTTTTGGTGGGGTAGATGTTTGCCAATTGATCCTGTAAGAAGCATTTTAAATTATCCAATTAGGCTTGCATGTTTTTTATGTTTTCCTGTGCTTTATCTTCAGATTTTTGCATAATTTTCTGTATTTTAGCTTCTGAATTTTGCATGTTTTTCTGCATTTTAGGTTCAAATAGTTTTTTTTTAATATTAGCATCTCTTAACACAGTACTGAGGAGTACAAAAATGACATTACTTAATAACATAAAAAATTGGAGGTATCCTGAATTCCTCAATGTCCCTAATTCTTCAGCCATCATATAAATGTCGAAGAATGTAGTATTCATTTATATCTATATCTATATCTATATCTATATCTATATCTATATCTATATCTATATCTCTATATCTATATCTCTATATCTATATCTATATCTATATAGATTTAGATATAGATATAGATCTCTGCTGCTAGGTCTCTGAAGGAGATTAGAGGCTTCTAAGGATAAAGTTTGGAAAGTAAAGGAGGAAAAACTCAGCCAGAAACTCGCCACCGAAGCAGACAATAGCTGTAGCCATGCCAAGATGCCAAAAGTCCCAACACACTGCCACCAGCCACCTCTCTGCCGCCGAAAGGTACCGGAGAGAGGAAGTGAGCCAAATATATAGACCTTTTACTCTTATCTATTTATATATAGATATAGATATAGATATAGATATAGATATAGATATAGATATAGATATAGATATAGATATATATTGTAATTATTTTCCTAGCGGGCTTCACAAAACACATGGGGAACAGGACAAGGCCAAAACTCTTTCCAGGTCTCCCTCACTCCTAATTAAGAGTAATCTAGGCAGTATTGTCAGTGAAGATTGCCTAATTGGGTTGTTTGTGCCCTGAGGGAAAGGGGATTTGTAGCTAAACAGCTTCCCCAGTCCTGTGCTTTTTGTTTTTGTGTGTGTGTTTTTTTAAACAGCTTTATTCAATTCAAATTAAGGAGAAAAGAGAAATAAAAATGTTTTATGCTCACCTGCTCTTGCATCTGTGTTTCAAACTGTTTAAAAAGCTGGCTTGAGTAAATAATAAAGAAAGGAAAGAGATTTTACAGAAATTTGAGGGTCCTGGTCACAACCTTCATGGATTAGCCAGACTGTAAAGATAATTTAAGGGTTATGATTTAAAATCTAAATTAATTGGTCGCCAGGGGGGAAAAAATCCCAAAATAAAATACCCAAGTCTGTCTGGAAATTTATTGAATTTTTAAATTAACATAGAGGGAAGGATTTAAGAAGAAAGAGGGAAGAGGGTATAGGATTTCTCCCTTAAGGAGAAAGAGGGAAGAGAGTATAGGATTTCTCTCACCTGGCCTTTGCCAGGGGGAGTTCAAGATCTCTGCTGCTAGGTCTCTGAAGGAGATTAGAGGCTTCTAAGGATAAAGTTTGGAAAGTAAAGGAGGAAAAACTCAGCCAGAAACTCGCCACCGAAGCAGACAATAGCTGTAGCCATGCCAAGATGCCAAAAGTCCCAACACACTGCCACCAGCCACCTCTCTGCCGCCGAAAGGTACCGGAGAGAGGAAGTGAGCCAAATATATAGACCTTTTACTCTTGTGTCCCCTCCTCTAAATTTTCACGTCTACCAATCACACATCAGAGGCTTTGTCCAGGACTGCCCATTCTTTAGTTCTCATCTTCTTTGATTAGGTTTTATCTTTTGAGTTACTTAACACTTCTTTGTTAAGTTCATCTTTTGTTAGTTACTTAACCTTTTTGTGATTAATTTACCCTTTATAGTTACGTAACACCTTTTTGTATTAAGTCTTAAAATAGACTTAGCTTAAAGTTCTAGCTTCACTATAAAGTAAGAACTAAGTACCTTCATTGTTTAATCAGGAGATTACAATTTCATCTTCTCCATAAAGTAAGATCTAATTAGGGTGGAGTAATTTAAAGTTCACAATGGAAAGATGGTTTCTTATTTTTTCCCCATTTTTTTTTCAGTTCCTTAATAATTCTTACTAAGTTTCATCTGTGGGAAAATAATGATATGAAAATTCCTTCCTCTTCCAGAAGAGCAAATTGCAACCAATCTAAAACAGCAAATGAAACCTGGCATGGCCTAAAGGAAAAAAAAGAGTTTAGGGTATTCACATGGTGGAAAAAGTTTTGGATTTTCTTTTAAAACTCTTATCTTCTGTCTTAGAATGGATACTAAGTAGAAGAGCAGTAAGAGCTAGGCAATGAGGGTTGTGATTTTGCCCAGGCTTATATAGCCAAGAAGTATCTGAGGCTAGATTTGAACCCATGAGCTCTCATCACTGGCCTGGCTCTCAATCCTAGGCACTCTGTGTCCTGGATTTTTAATTAGAGGACTCCAGTTTAAATGCTTCTTTGGTCACTTCCTACCTGTGTAAACTATATTTTGAACTAGATGTACATTGAGGGAACGGTGCAATTCCAAGGTCCTTCCCATTTCTACATCTAAGATCTTATGAAGCTGTGTTTCATACCGCAGGCCTAGCACTGTCTAACAACCCCATATTGCTTCTAAGGAAGTGACTTAAAAGAAACCTTTTTTTTCCCCTTATTTTGTTTATTTCTCACAATTTTCTGATTTTTGTTTGTTTGTTTGTTAGTATAACTGTAGTATTTGGCAGATAAACTATAAGGTCTTGACTGACAATAGTAGGAATGGAATGAAATAAAGTTGATTTCAAGGTGGTTATTAAAAGGGTAAGGTAGACAGTGGATAGATCCAGAAATAGGAGGTCCTGGGTTCAAATGTGACCTCGGACACTTCCTATCTGTATGAGCCTGGGCAAATCTCAAGCCCTTACTGCTATTCTAAGACAGAAGGTAAGGCTTTAACAAATAAAGGTTTAGATATTTGTTTATGAAAAAATAGATGTAATGTTCACCAGGGCCAAGAAAGTTTGGGTGCATGTGTGTATGCATGTGTGAGTGTGTAGTATATAAGTATCTTGATAAGTTTTTAAATAGAGACTTAAGTAAAATATATAATAGAGAAATTTAATAGAAAGTTCAACTATGTAACCTCCAAGAGCCTTCCCATCTTTTAAGATTCTATAATCTCTATATAAATCTTCCTGTTATTCACAGCCTAGTTCAATGCTCCCTCTTCCATAAAGCCTTTCCTAATTGCCCTAGCCAAAAGTGAATTCTTTGTCTTTTCAACTTTATTTTGGGGGTCACTGACATCATATCATTATCATTCTTATTGGTGCTTGTGTTTTCTTCCCCACTAATTTATAAGCACCTGGAGTATGAATCTTGATGTATATATATCTATATCTATATATACATCTATAGCTATGATTTTACATGCAGTGCAAAGAATATACCATTAATGTAATGGATATATCAAGAGGAATGCTCAACTTCTACTTATCAAGATATTTATCCTAAAGGAAATATTGACAAACCCATCATATTTATAAAATTATCCACAGTTGAAACAATTCCCACTCTATTCAGAATGAGCATTTTTAGCATCCAAAAATGGATACTCATTTAGGACATTGTCAGATTAAAGTACTTTAGTGAAAATACACAAATAATTTCTGATATTGGCCTGCCAAAACTGCTAAAAGAAATTGTTTTCATTGGTTCTAAACTTGTTTTTTTCAGAAGCTTATAGTTGAATACTTTTCTACAGGCCACATAGAGGATGAAGACAGGTAGCCATTATCATCTACTTGTCTTGATTGTATTTTTCCTACTTCACCTGTGTGTTTACTGCATTTAATATGGTTTGCTGAATTCATTGTTATTCCATTTATCTTCAAGTTCAATAGCATTTTAGTTTCTTTTGTTGAAAAAGGCTTATATGGTTCTGGTTCTCAGTATATTTAAAAAAATATATCTGAAATAGCTAAACACAATTTGTAGTTCTCATTTTCAAAGCATTTTCTTTATGGAAAAATTGTGGTTCTTCTATTATTTTGATATTACTTTATTTTCTTTAACTTCATTTAGAACCAATGGTGGAAGTTATAGGGAGATATATTTCAGTTCAGCCTAACAAATAAGGCCATTGAAAAAATATGGTTGCAAGGCTGGAGAGGGAGAGCAACTAGGTCACTCTTTGGATTGAGAGCCAGACCCTGAGATGAGAATTCCTGGGTTCAAATTTGACCTCAGTCACTTCCACGCTATGTGAGCCTGGGCAAGTCACTTAACCTCCATTGCCTATCTCATACCACTCTTCTGTCTTGGAACCTATACACAGTATTGATTCTAAAATGGAGGGTAAGTTTGTTTGTTTGTTTTGTTTTGTTTTTAAATGCAAGCTAGGTTGCTCAGTGGATTGAAAGCTGGGCCTAGAGATGGAAAATTCTAGGTTCCAATCTGGCCTCAGACATTTCCTAACTGTATGACCCTGGGCAATTCATTTAACCCCCATTGCCTCACCCTTACTACTCTGCTCTTCTGCCTTGGAGAAGGTAATGTTTTAAAAAATAAAAATAAAATAAAAAATGCAATGGCTTGTGTTATTCCATAGTACATTTTCTTTCATGAGTTATATGGAGAAATAGGGATTCAATTATGTAACCTCCAAGGACCATTCCCACTTTAAGATTCTGTAATTCTCTGTTAATCTTCCTATCATTTATTGCCTAGTTCAAATGCTTCTTCCCTAAGGCTTTCCTTGATTGCCTTATCTGAAAGTGAATTCTTTTCCCTTTCAACTTTGGTAGCCCTTATTTTTGGTGTCACTGACAAGGTATTTACCATATTGTTCAATATCATTATTATTTGGATGCTTGGATGTGTTTTCTCAAAATCCTACTAATTTGTAAGTTCCAGGAATCTTGATGCTTTACAATTCCCAACCTTTCTTTTTTTTTTTTAAATAATATTTTATTTGATCATTTCCAAGCATTATTCATTAAAGACAAAGATCATTTTCTTTTCCTACCCCCACCCCCCATAGCCGACGCGTGATTCCACTGGGTGTCACATGTGTTCTTGATTCGAACCCATTTCTATGTTGTCAATATTTGCATTAGAGTGTTCGTTTAGAGTCTCTCCTCTGTCATGTCCCCTCAACCGTAGTTGTAGTCAGGCAGTTGCTTTTCCTTGGTGTTTCTACTCCCTCAGTTTGTCCTCTGTTTATGGATAGTGTTTTTTCTCCTAGATCCCTGCAGATTGTTCAGGGACATTGCATTGCCACTAATGGAGAAGTCCATCACCTTCGATTGTACCACAGTGTACCACTGTGTACAATGTTCTCCTGGTTCTGCTCCTTTCGCTCTGCATCACTTCCTGGAGGTTGTTCCAGTCTCCATGGAACTCCTCCACTTTATTATTCCTTTTAGCACAATAGTATTCCATCACCAACATATACCACAATTTGTTCAGCCATTCCCCAATTGATGGGCATCCCCTCGCTTTCCAGTTTTTGGCCACCACAAAGAGCGCAGCTATGAATATTCTTGTACAAGTCTTTTTGTCCATTATCTCTTTGGGGTACAGACCCAGCAGTGCTATGGCTGGGTCAAAGGGTAGACATTCTTTTATCGCCCTTTGGGCATAGTTCCAAATTGCCCTCCAGAATGAATTCCCAACCTTTCTTAGCACAATATCTTACACATAGTGAGCATTCAATAAATATTTGTTGAATGAAGGATTATATGAGTTATAGATGAAGAAGTTGACTTAGTCTATGTTCTTCCTAGTAAGCAAATGCCCCTGGGAAATTAGGTGATGCTAAGTAGGCTGCTTGGCAAGAATTTAGAATGAGAGAGAGCCAAAGAATGTAGATTTCTCAAGGGGATGTATTTATCAAGCTGAGATAGCCATATGAGTCATTTCTCTTCTTGGGCAGTACTATATTTTTCCTGAGAATAATAATTATTAAATTAACTGACAAGTTATTATCATGTCTGGCACATAGTAAGCATTTAATAAATGCTTTAACTACAAGTAATTGCTGATAGTAACTCATAATGCTTTACATTCACATTGAGTTTTTCAAAATCATAATACTAGAACTTTTTTTTTTAACTTTTACCTTCTGTTTTAGAAATAATGTGTTTTGGTTCCAAAGCAAAAGTGCAGTAAGGGATAGGCAGTGGGGGTTAACTGACCTGCCCAGGGTCTCACAGGAAATATCTGAGGCCAAATTTGAATCTAGGATCTCCCATCTGTAGACCTGGCTCTTTATCCACTGAGCTGCAAGCTGCCCCCATTCTAGATCTTTTAAAAGATAGATTCTTAATTTATATAGCTTTCATTTTGAAAAATGAGTATCTTTAAATATATACACATATCTTTATATCTTCTAAATATATTGTCAATTATTGTTTTTATTTTTTAAATTTTATTTATTTATTTTTTAATATTTTTCCATGTTTATATGATTCATTTTCTTTCCCTCTCCTCTTCCCTCCCCACTCCCAGAGCCGACAAGTAATTCTACTGGGTTGTACAAATGTTATTGCTTGATACTTATTTCCATCTTACTCATTTTTGCTGTAGAGTGATTTTTTAAAACCTAAACCCCAAATCATATATTCATATATACATGTGATAAGTGATGTCATATGTTTTGCTTTTGCATTTCTACTCCCATAGTTCTTTCTCTCAATATGGATAGCATTCTTTTACATAAGTCCTTCAGGAATGTCCTGGCTTGTTGCATTGCTACTAGTAGCAAAGTTCATTACATTGAATTTTTCCACAATGTTTTACTTTCTGTGTACAGTGTTCATTTCACTTAGCATCAGTTCATTATTGAGGTTCTCCAGGTTCATATGGAAAGCCTCAATCCTTAACAGCACAATAGTAGTATTCCATCTCCATCATATACCACAATTTGTTCAGCCATTCCCTAGTCAATGGACACCCTCTCACTTTCCATTTTTTTTGCCACCACAAAGAGTGTGGCTATGAACATTTTTGTACAAGTATTTTTCCTTATTATCTTTTTGGGGTACAAACCCAGCAGTGGTATTGCTGGATCAAAGGGCAGGCAGTCTTTTAAAGCCCTTTGTGTATATAATTCCAAATTGCCTTCCAGAATGGCTGGATTAATTCACAACTCCAACAGCAATGCCAATTATTGTTTTTATACGAAAAAAGTATTACTTCTTCGTCTTCTTTTCTAACTATTTCTCATTATCTAATTTTTAGTCATCTCTCTAGTTAGATACTTTTCACTTAAACAATTAAGCCAGAAAAAAAGTATTTGTTTGTTATATATGTCAAAAATAATTAGCTTTCTGTCATTTTGATACTTGTATTTCCATCTAATTGTTTTTTAATCAATCCTATATATTTCATACATTTCAAAACACAATTCTGAGAAGGGTTCATAGACTTCACCAGATTGAGAAAAGGGATCCACAATAAACAAAAAAAAGTTTAAGATTCCTTGCTTTATGGGATAAAAACTGTCCAAGTTGGACTGAGTTCATACAATTCCTTTTCTCTGTAAATGTGGACATGGCTAATTAGGGCAGTCTAGAAATTAGCTTTTTCTCTCTCCATTTATCTTTTAGTAAAGTCTCCTCCACTGTTGATAGTGCTGTGAACTGGAAAGCAGTTTGGAACAATGTCCATTTTGCAGTGATACTGGTACTAGGCATATACCCTAAAGAGATTAAAGAAAGAGGGAAAAGGCCCCATATAAAAATATTTATAGCAATTTTGTTATCGGTGGAAACTGTGGGGATGCCTATCAATTGGGAAATGGCTAAATGGATGGTTTCAGAAAAATCTGTTTAGACTTCTATGAACTGAAGCAAAGGAAAGTGAGCAGAACCAGGAAAACAATTTACTATATACAATAACCACAATATTGTAAAGATAAGCAACTTTGAAAGATTTAACAACTTTAAATAATATATTACCATTCCAAAGGCCCTATGGTGAAACATACTCAAGAGAACTGATAGATTCAGAGTGAAAATTGAAACATTTTCTTTTCTTTTGTTTTCTTTTTTCTTGGCTTATGACTAATGCAGGGATTTATTCTTAATAGGTTGGGGAAGAAGGAGAAAGAATTCAAAATTGAAAAGAAAATCAAACTTAAAAAAATAAAGATAGTGAAAAAATGATACATGCATAATAAATAAATAAAGTTTCTTCTAGACTACTGACCATGAGCATGCTCTGTTGTATCAGGCTGTAGGAATACCTTGAGTCTGGTATCTTAGGCAGGTTTCCCAGGGAAGAAGGCAAGGCAAGATAGTGGCACCTCTTTACAGGTGAAATCTCAGAGAAATTAGATGTGTTGCCCAAAGCCATAAGAATGGTACATGGCAAATGACAGGTTAGAAATCAGGTATTTCAGCCCCTAACTCAGAGCTCTTTATTTGGGCTATATACCATTTGATAAATAGTATAAATGATACCACATTAAATGGAATTTTAATAAATGCATTTAAGGATAAGTACCTCCTGTTGCTTTTTCACATTTATTTTGGATAACCTATCTCAGAAAACAGTAATTATAGACCTGCCTGGTTGACCTTCTGAGTCACCTAAGTGTAGAATGAATGATTAGGCAATTGAGTAATCCTTCTAACTCAGAAAGCATGCATATCCAATTACTATTATTTGGAATGAAAGACTCTTCATAGCCACTTCTTATTACTATAACCTAGGTTTCCACAGCTAGGAAGGAGTTTAGCAGTAAGCTCTATTGGGAGTAGGGATTATATATCTTAAATACATCTTTGTATTTTTCTTTCTCTAGCAGTTGCAGATATTTGTAAATCTCTGTTGAATGAATGAATCTGTCTTGAATCAACTTGAAATATTAAGAATCCTAAGCAAAACTATTTTAGAGACAAAGTATATAAAAAGGATATACATATATTTGTGTTTGGCTAATTTATTGTTTAGTGAATTTAGTAACCTAGTTCTGCTGCTGATTTGTATTAGACCCTTTTAGTATGTTTTACTTCATTGCTAGACATAGACATAAACCAGCCCTTATCTATATGTACACTTTTATAATTTTAAATGTTTTTAAAATGTTAGTATCACTTATGCATTTAAAGGACAATTCATAGGAATTGATAGTGCTGTTTATCATTGCGAAACCCTAATCTTTTCAGCTACAAACATTTCTTTTTGTTTTTCAAATACATACAAAATCTATAAGATACAGCTTTTTTCATAAACTATTTCTCTCTATGATTACAATATTCAAATGAATTCTTTGTTTATAGTGAATCTTACTTTTCTTTTTGGGGAGATGAGAAAAATATATGAAATAACTATATTTTTTTATTCATGGCATTTATGAATGATTGGTTGGGATTTCCCCCTCTAAGTTATGAATTTTTTGTTTGTCTTCATTGACATAATATCTTTTTCAGAAGCTACCATTTGTATGACCTCTTTTAGGCACTGTACAGTTGCATTATTATTATAATATCACTTTCATGCACCTTCAACTTTTGAGGTATCTAACATTTATTTCCATTTTATATAGAAGGGAGAACTTCTATATATGTGGCAGAGCTCAAGTTAAGGCAGGTAGGTCTCCTGATTCATAGTCCACCCTATTGTCTATACTGATCTTTGCCCTTATAGATTTAATAACCTAAAGATGTGATAGGATGTCTTTCTCTCCAAATTTTCTTAGGGGTCTTTGCCTAGAATTCCCTTTTCCTTTTTCACATTCTCCTTTGTGTCATACTTATTTTTTGTGTCATATTCCTGCGATTATCTTTATAATCCCTTGGGACACACACCTTCCCCACTTGCTTCTTCCAGAAAAGTTCATCTAGGTTCAAGCTATTCGTTGGAGTCCATATATGTCCTACCCAGCACATATGCACTTTTATTAGGCAACCAGAGGACACATTAGATCAAAGAAAAAGGTCTTAATGAATTATGATAGCAAATAGAATCCTAAGAAGATTCACCCCCTTTTACATTCTCTCACATATAACAGACTACCAGATGAAGGTACATATTGAATTAAGACCACTTACATCAGCAATCTGAATGACTTCTCTCTTTCTCAGTTTGAAGAGTTTTAAAGGAAGGAGATTTTATTAGTTTCTCCCAGGCCCTTCAGTTTCTATTTTTGGTGGCAAAGGCTGAGTGTTTGTGTGGTAATTCAGTGTCTACAGTAGGGAAAGAAAAAGGAGAAAATCCATGTGTAAGACTTACATATATATCTAAAAGCTATTTACTGGGAGATCTTCTTTACAATGTCCTAGAAGAAAGAGGTGAGTTCACAGGCTTCCAGCCTGGGATGGTGGCGTGGTAGTCACTTTAAAGATGGCTTTCCTTTTTTTTTTTTACAGGAAAAATGTCTAGTATATAGTAGAGATGATCCCTGATTTTGGGAAGTTCTACAGTTATGTTTAGTGTGAATTAAGCAGTTGTCTCTTCCCATAGCTTTCAGATGTGTGCTTTGGGATTTTGGAGCACATTAATAATTAGGAAAACTGGGGAGCTTCTCATCTGTTTTTGAGGGTGAAAGCAAAAATAAGTTAAAATTATGTAGACATGTAGCTCAGTTTCCATTTAAATGGACATAAGTTTTCCCATGACTTTCTGTCTGTAAATTCCCTGGCAAGTCCAAGAAAGATGGCCTTGGGTTGTTTACATGGGTATTAGAGGACTGACAGAGATACTTACAACATTCCCCTTGTGAATGTTAATTGAGATTCTGGAAAGAAAAGACTAAACTTCCAAAAACATCATGATCTTAACATGGGCCATGGTGATTAATAAAGCTATGTATAGATATCCATTCAGATATATATTCTTTGCTAAGCAGTAACAATTCATTTGCATTCCCAAAGCAAGGGTGGCATTTTTTTCTATAACATTCTTCTTTTTTTTAAAATCCCTACCTTCTGTCTTAGAATTGATACAAAGCATTGATTCCAAGGCATAAGAGTAGTAAGGACTAGGTAGACAACAGGGGATAAGTGACTTGCCCAGAGTCACACAGCTAAGAAGAATCTGAGGCCAGAGTTGAACTCAGGACCTCTTGTCTCTAGGCCTGCCTTTCTATCCACTGAGCCACCTAGCTGTTGCTCTCTACAAATTCTAAAATGCATATATATCCTTATTAATATCATAAGAAAGTGGTGAAACCAGAAACCAAGTACTATGAAATCAGTTATATTTTCAGGCGTCATAGTCAGGAAGACCAGAGTTCAAATTTGACCTTAGATACTTATTGTATGACCCAGGACAAGACATTTAACTTCTGTTTGCCTCAGTTTCCTCATATGCAAAGTGGGGATAATGGTAGCACCTACCTCTTAGGGTAGATGTAAGGATAAAATGAGTAACGTGCTTAGCATAGTGCCAGCCACATATTAAGCACTTTATAAATGTTAGCTTTTAAATGACCTGTAAAGGTAACATGGATTGGGATCCTACATAGGGAACTCTTCTGACCAGGTACATACATAACTTTTGTGCCACTAATGTTTCTGGTCATGTCATCATGCTGGTCTCTGCCATTAGGCATGTACTTTCTATTGTTCTCCATTGGCTTCACCAGCAGTTATGATGTGGGATACCTCCACTGGTCACCAAACTTCTTTCTGCTGCCATTTTGGTTCTAGTCTATTAAGGTGCAGTGACTAGAAGGTCTTTCTCGGGTCAGAGTAGGCTGACAATTCTTTAATCTTCGCTGAGGTTATAAGCCACCAAACGCTGGTGGACAAAAGCTAGGCACTGTAACCCTGGCCCAAGAATTTCACTTCATTTCTAGGCCTGTGGTTCAATCTGAGTTCATTCCTGGGCAACCGTTTGACTTAACGTTAGAAACTTTCAAGATTATCAGCGTTATTACTATGGTATAAAGATAAGTTTTAGTCATAACAGAATCTAATCCCAGGCAAAATCATTGTCCTTTACTCTCCTGGTTGACATTCCAGGCCCTTTTCTATATATGATATCTCTCCATCTATCTAATCAATCTAGCTATGGCCGTATATATATTTTGGTCTGCAGAATGACTGTAGGCTCCTTGAGGTTGAGGATGATTCTGTCTGGTTTTATAACTTTGCAGCCCCAGCACCTAGAACATTGTTTCAAAAATAGGAAATCCTTAATACATGTTTATGGAATTGAATGAAATAGAATATTTATTCATCTGACTCCTACTGTCATATATTCCTGACTAAATGAAGTGGGGGAGAAGAGGACACCATTGAAACGGTGGTTAGTCAGAATTATAGAATAAACTTAAAGAAATGAAGCTTTAACTCTTTCCCATATATATATTTAGTATGTAAATCAAAATAGGCTCCCATGGTGCTTCTCAGTGATTTGTCTTAGGGGAGCTGCTCTAAAGCATAAATAACCGTGAGCTGTAATTAACATATCAGTGTTAAATGGAGGTACCAACAGTTCTTGAGGGTCCTTAAACATTGTTCACTGAAGTGTTTTCAGTATTTCCCTAGGCAGTGTGGTCTGGAAGGAGTGAGTACATATTCATTTTCTCATAAGCTTTCTTTCCTTACATTATATATTAAAGACAGACTGTCCTCTCTTGCCTCAATGTGAGGACTTTGTAGGTCAGTCGGTCAACAAACATTTATTAAATATTTACTACTAGCCAGGTGCTATGCTAAGCACTGTGGAAAGAAAGAGAGACAAAACCATGGTACTTTTCCTCAGAGAATATCACGTTCTCATGGGAGAGAAAGAATCATCCTACATATAAAATATACAAATCTGTATAAATGAAAAAATATATGTTAGAGGTGGACCTTAATTTTAAAGGGAAGCCACTAGCACTGGGGTGGTCTAGGAAATGCCTGACTCACGTGCCTACTTAGATTCAGTATTAGAACCAAATGAGGCACTTGAATAGTAGAAATGATTTTACTCATCCATAGCTAGAAGATATTCAACAAAATTAGACAGTGAGATAACTTATGTTGGTTCAACTGATGAGCTTCCTTGCCTTGGGTTGCCAGCAGAGATAACCAAACCTCAGAGAATTCTTGGAGTTCTTCATGGCTACTTTATACCTGGGTGACCAGGAAATGTCAATGGGCCTTAATCCTCCGAGCCCGATATTAGGCAGAGTTACTAACAGAGGAAGTGGAAAAGCTGGAACAGAAATGTAATCAGAACAAACGAAGCAAAACAATAGAATAATCCCTTAAGGTGTAACTGAATCTGGGAGTATCTTGAGAAAGACAAGTGGAGTCCCCCAGATTTATGTGAATCAGGGCTTTATAAGTGTGGGGATGAGATGACAAATCTTTGCATTTCTCAATGAGGCTCTCATTGTAAAAAGGAGCCCATGAAGATCATCAGGCTACAGCAAAGATGATACAATGATAATACTCAGCACCTGGGAAGGGGAATTCTCTTATGTTGCCTTTCATTTAGGGTTTCTTGGCCTACCAACCAGCACCTCCTCCCTACTGCTGGTAGTCTCATTAACTGGGAGTGGGGGAGTTAAAACGGAGGTTAAAGTTAATGCCACATCCAATTATAAGTTAAATGTGAGAAAACACTGTGTAATTATAGCAGCTACAACCCAATTTATTTAAAACAAGTTGATGAAAAGTGGATAAAAGAAAATACATCAAAATTTGGACATTATCATTTAAAGAAGTTTAACTGTTGCAAAAATAGTTTACAAAATATGACCAAAAGAACTTAGAATGGGGGCAGCTGTGTGGCTCAATGGATTGAGAGCCAGACCTATAGGAGGCAGATCTTAAGTTCAAATGTGACCTCAGACACTTACTAGCTATGTTACCTTGGGCAAGTCACTTGACCCCCATTGGCTAACCCTTACTTCTCTTCTGCTTTGGAACAAATATACTGTATTGATTCTAAGATGGAAGGTAAGGGTTTAAAAAACAAACAAACCTAGAGAACCTACTTCACCACATCACTTTATTTCCTTTGCAAATGGAGATACATGACAGCTAAAAGGCTCATTTGATAAATGTTAGAGTGAATGACAGTAGACTATGAGCTGTAATACTTCATAAATGAACAGCAAAAAGCAGCTTAGAAGAAAAGTGACCTGAAAAGAAGTTTCAGCTGAGTTAGATCACTCAGAGAACATATGAGCCATAAGCCACAATGCATTAATGTGAATTTTCTCATCAGCAGTGATGATATTGCAGTTCCCACAGTTTGATCCAATGCATGTGACATGAAAGTGACAAGAGTAGCTGAACCTGACCATGTTGGAAATGATGCGATTTAAAAGGCATTCATAATAATAATAGTTAACATTTATATAGAACTTACTATGTGTCAGGTACTACTGTGTTAAATACCTGACAGTGACTATTTATTTTATACTTATAATAACCCTGGGAGGTAGGTACTATTATTATTATTATTATTATTCCCATTTTACAGTTTGAGGCAAATAGAGACTAAGTGACTTGTCCTGAATTATACAGCTAGTAAGTGTCTGAGTTTGGATTTGAACTCAAGTTTTCCTGATTCCAGACCTGGCTCTCTATGCACTTTGTCACCTAACTACCCTGTTCATGTATCACTTTTCAGAATATTTCAAAGGTAATAAAAGATGGAAGAGATTGCAGGTGGTACTTTTACCCTCTTCCCTCCAAAATAAAAGAAAAATCCGTGGCCAAGAAGACACTAACAGCTATCAGCTCACATATCTCTTTTATCATCTTGTGAAAATGAAGGCTCTGGTCAGAAATGGAGTAGTCAAATCTTCTGCCTATCAGTAGTGGTAATGTGGCCTTGAGTGGCAGGAGCATTTGCAGCCTGGGTGTGATAGGGAGATTCCCATCTCAACAAAATAAACCTTCTCCCCACCCCCCACCCCAATGCACAACCAAAGAAACATTTGACTTACTTGAACAAAATATAGCCTTAAAGAGTTTGTTCAAGAAAAATATTTTCCATGATTAACATTATGTCAAACTTTTATTATAGTTATGACTATGGAGATAATATTGTCATCCATTAAGGAAGAAAAGCATGTTTACTTATTTGTCAATTACATTTTAATCTGGTTTGCTCTGCACTTGGAAGTGTTGTAGGTCACATGTGACCCATGACTAGAGCAATGAGAGGCTCAGTAATTTGCCAGCCCTGAAATTGGCATTCAATCTGGCTTCAGATACTTGTTAGCTGTGTGATGCTGGGCAAATCATTTAATCCCAATTTGCCTAGCCCTTACCCCTGTTCTGCCTTAGAATCTCTCTATAGTATTGGTATGATAGATGGAAGGTAAAGGTTTTTTTTTAGAAAATGTAATTGGTAAATATTTGACAGTAAATAAACATGCAACAAAAAAAAGATAATGTTAATAGGTGGTTTTCTAACAATATGTGCCTGCAGAGATCCTTTTGTATGGTTTAGTTGCCCTCATTTCTATTTGAATTTGACATTATTGCTCTAGACAATAAGACTGTATATAAAAGGCATTTCATGGAGGATTTATAGAAAGAGCATGATAAGAATTATATAAGATGAGAATATATGGAAGCACTGAGATCTGTACTACCCACACCAGAGGGATCCAGAGGTCCATGTAAATATCGTGTCTAGATATCGTAGTCTGAAAATCCAAATAACTTACATTAATTTGGACCCAGCACAATAAAGTTTCAGGTTGTTCTGGAATTGTCAAAGACATTTCACTTGTTCTAGATTCTAAGACAGAAAGTAAGAGTTATTTAAAAAAACATTTGCTAAACACTGTGTTGATCAGGCATCTATCTCTCTATTGCCCTTTGAGTGATCTGCAATTTCAATTCTTTGGTTACTGTTGTATTTTATGGTTTGTAACCTTATAGTGTCTTGGGAATGCTGATGTTAAAAACATGGAATTTTATTTCAAGAAGCTTGGAATTATTGAAAATACTATACAATTTCCCCAATGCAATCTAGCCTGCTCTCCTACTCCTCTTCAATTCAGGGGCCAATTCATTGTCTCTCTTCATTGTCCGTTAACAGTGGCCACTGATAGACAGACAGCTTGATGAATTATCCTTTTCAATGGCATATCATAGTCTATGAACAATAGGTGTTCTTAATCCGCTTGATTTTTTTCTTTTATAGATTATTAGCTCAATGTTTTTGAGTTATTGTAAAATCTGTTTAGAAAGCTCTGCTGTATTTTCAGACTTAATACAAGCAGCCCAGTACAGTCTTAAAATAGAAACACATAGAGGACTTAACCATTTTGATTGGGGATTCTTAGCCTGGAGTTTCTGAATTTTTTTAAAAAAATTTTTGTTGGGAGTAGCCGAGTGGCTCCATGGAGAGAGAGCCACACTTGGAGATGTGAGGTCCTGGGTACAAATCTGCCCTCAGATACTTCCTAGTTGTGTGACCCTGGGCAAGTAACTTAATTTCCATACTTAGTACTTTTTTGCCTTGGGACCAATACATATTATTGATTCTAAGATGGAAGGTAAGAGTTTAAAAAAAATGAAAAAAGAAAAGGAACCTGACATAGGATTTATAAATAAATCTAAAGTAAAATGTAAAATTCTTTTTCCCACAAGTAAATCTAATAAAGCTAAGATAAAGAGTTAAACAATTAACTCAGGAAAAAAATCATTGCATCAGGTTTCCCTAATGAAAGTGTATTTTCTAAGCTATATAATGAATTGAATCAAATTTATGAAATTAAGTGCCAATTGCTGACTGAGTTTTTTTCTTTTTTGCCTTTAAAAAGTTCTATTGGTTTTTATGAACTAACTCTTAGGACATACCGTGAAATACTGGAGAAAACCATGATGATGGCTAAATAAAGGCAAAAAACTAATAAAAATTTATTTAAAAAAAGAATTAGAACCATTTCTCACTTGATGGTGGTTTAAGGATATGAGCAGAAAGTTCTCAAGGGAGGAAACTGAGATTATCTGTAGCCTTATGAAAAAATGCTTCAAAATCACGATTTATTAGAGAAATACAAATTAAAAATACTCTGTATTTCTACCCCACACTTATGAGAGTGGCAAAGATTTTTAAAAAAAGGAAAATAATAAGCATTGTTAGTGTGGTGGAAGATTAGCTACACTGATATACAGTTGGTTGGCCTATGAATTGGTACAAACATTCTGGAAAGCCATTTGGAAAAAATTACAAAGTAGCATATGCCTTTTGTTTGATACATGGGGGCAGCTAGATGGTGCAATGGATAGAGCACTAAACCTGGAATCAGGAAGATCTGAGTTCAGATATTGGCTCCCATACTTACTAGCCGTGTGACCCTTTGCAAGTTTCTTAACTCCTATTTTCCTCAGTTCCTCATATGTAAAATGGGAGTACATGGAGAAGGAAATAGCAAATCACCAACATCTTTGCTAAGAAAACCTCATGTGCAAAGTCTATGGAGTCATGTGAAGTTGGGACATAACTGAATGACTGAACAACATATTCTTTAACCCATCTATTATATCATTGCTAGGCCTATACTCAAAAGAGATCAAAGAAAGAGGAAAAAATCCTTTATGTACAAAAAATATTGTTCTTTTTGTGGTGACAAAAAGATTGAAAACTAAGGAAATGCTTATTAATTGGTGACTGAGTGATTGAGATATGGTTTTTGAATATAATTTACTGTTGTGCTATTAAGAAATGAGGAAAGGGGCAGCTAGGTGACTCAGTGGATTGAGAGCCAGGTCTAGAGATGGGAAGTCCTAGGTTTAAATCTGGCTGGAGTTACTTTCTAGCTGTGTGACCTTGGGCAAGTCACTTAACCCCCATTGCCTAGCCTCTACTGCTCTTTTGGCTTGGAACAAATACACAGCATTGATTCTAAGATGGAAGGTTAAAAGTTTAAACAAGCCAACAGAAAGAAATGAGGAAATTAAAAAAAAAACAGCATACTCATATATACTGATATAGAGTGAAGTGAGCATAACCAGGAGAATAGTTTATATAGTAACAACATTATAAGAACCAATGTGTAACAACTATGATCAGCAAAGTGATTATTCATGATTCCATAGGACCAGTGATGAAACATGCTATACTTGAGAGAGGGGTACTTAATAAGACATATATTTTTGTATATAGCCAGAGGAAATTTATTTTGCTTGACTGTGCATGCTTGTTAAAAGGAATTTGGTTTTCTACTTTTTTTTCCCCAAATGTGGGAAGGAAAAGCCAGATTTCTGTCAATTAAAAAAAAATAGGGAAGTGGAGGCAATACTATAGATTTGGGATGTTTTATGTATTTTTAAAAGCAATCACTTTCTTGTAATTTTTACTTAGTTATTTTACTTTGTTGCAAAGACCTCCTACGGAATGAGAGAAAACTATAAATGTTTATAATGTAAAAATAAACCACCGTAGTTAAAAAAAGAAAGAAAATGAAGACACAAGGACCATGTTTCATCTTGTCAGCTACTCAGATATTTATTGTATCTCACTTATCACTCAATATATATAGATAAAGCAGTCCACTGAACTGAGATCTACAGTTTAGTGGGGTCAATAAGACTTATAAAAGATATATTGGTGGTTGTGTTTTTCATTCTAAAATTTTAGTTTAATTTTCTTTTTTTAATTCTTAGCTTCTGTCTCTTTTCCTAAGATCTTTAGTCTAGTTGACATCTATCTATAGCTGTAGGTAGATAAGCTTCATATTTAAAGAATAGTCCTTCCTACTGGAAATATATAGCCAGGCCATTTCACTTTCTGTAAGGAAAAGATTAACCACTGACTGAACTTAGTACAGTTATTTACTCTTTCTAGATAAGAATGAACTTGGTAAAAATACTACTGATTAACAAGTATGTACAAAGAGCACTGTAAGAAGCAGAATTCCATAGCAATAACACAAATTGTGACACTTGATTTTTGGTGACCATGAGCTACTCCAACCCAACCTGTGTGTGTATTTTTAACCCTTGCTATCTGTCTTAGTAACAACTAAGTAACTATCTGTCTAAGTAACAACTTAGTAACAACTTAGTAACAAGATAGAAGGACAAGAGCTAGGCAAATGGGGTTAAGTGACTTGTCCAGGTTCATATAGCTAGGAAGTATCCAAGGCCAGATTAACCTAGGTCCTTCCATTTTCTAGGCCTGATTCTTTATTCACTGAGCCACCTAGCTGCCCTCCAACTTGCTTTCAATTAAGTATGTTCATTTATTTAGGGTAAGATATCTATGATTGTTAGTTTTATTAGAGCATTTGTTCTTAGATCATAATCCATTTCTAAAGGAGAAACTGGTTATAACTTGAAAGTAGTAGAAAACCATGTTAATGACTTACATGTTAAATGATCTCTTAGAAAGGAAAAATCTATTAATTCCAAAGTTGCTGAATGACAGATTTCCTAATGAAAGATATAATGAGAAGGCCATTTCCCCCTTATAGATCTATAGAGGAAAGAAAGTGAACAACTTTTGCTAGGTTAAAAACTTGCTGGAGCAAAATATGCCACATTTTCCCTATTAAAGGAAAAATAAGCCATTTAAGTTAAATTAATTCCTAAAATTTGTCAAATTGAAAATCTTTTTTCAAATTATGATAATGTATGATTGAGGAATTAGGTGCGCCACATAAGTGAAGTTTCTAATTAATTTTGATTTGTTCCTTCAGGAATTAAAAACTTCTGATTTTAGTCACTTTTGATGGAAAAATTTAAAAATATGAATCAGTTTTCTTATCAACTTGATATAAATTTCAGTAAATACAAAATGAGGAATGAACCCATAATAATATCAGAACATAAAAAGATAAGAACATAAAGCTCAATAAAATAATAATAATAATGAACTTATTCTGGGTCCTTATTTTTATCTCTTTTAGTTTGTACAGTAAGTTTTTTTTTACTACAATTGTTTTGATATAAGCAGTAAGGTTCTGACTCTTCTTTCTATGTCTGCACATTTTTGTTATATTTGTAATGTTTAATGAATAATGGCTGACCTTTATACTGTGGATTTCATGTTTGGAAAACACTTTATATACATAATTTAATTTGATCTTTACAATGACTTGAAGCAAATAAAAAGGGATATGTTACAGGCCCATTTTACAGATGAGGAAAAAACCTCAGTAGAGAGTGACCTGCCCCGGGTTAGTAACTAGTGAGTGTTTGAGGTAGGATTTCAATGCAAGTTTATTGGCTTTAGGTCCAGTATTCTCTCCATGACATGGTACTGCTCAGACCTTTTTCTTCATAACTTTACCAACATTTAATTCTATTGGTTGTAAACCCTTTATTTTGGTTCACTTAGTAGATATAAAGTACCTTGACTCAAAAATTTTCATTTCTCTCATTAAAGTAGACTTTGAACAATTTTTCATGATTATTTATAATCTTTCAGAAAAAAACTATTACTCATACTTGGGTTAATTCTTCATATATTAAAGATCTCAAACTTTTATCAGTTGTATTTATCACAAAAGTGTTTTAATCTCCCTGCCTCCCCACCCCCATCTTTTTCCTTTTTCTTTTGGTTATGATGTTTTTGTTGTGTAAAAGATTTTTTTATGCTCAAATTTACCTATTTCATTGTCAATAATTTCTCCGATGCTTGATAAAGATTTTCCCTTGTCTATAACAAAAGATAAATATATTATTTGTTTTCTTTTGAATTTTAAATACTTTTTAAAAAATGTATGGAATTTTAGAATTTAAAGACCTACCTTTGCCAGACTTGTAAAGCAAAATTCATTTTTGAAAATAAAAAATTGCAGAGCATACTATCTTTATATGTAGAAGCAATTTAATCTGCTATATAGATTGTTTTTTTTTGAAGGATTGGAAGAAAATCTTGGTGCCTTCTTATGTGGTAGTTTATTAATGGCCTTTCTGATAATAGGTACCTGTTTCTGCTGCTGTTACTCAAACTCCTCCTCTTGCAAATTCCATCTTGGCAACCCATCCTTACGCTGTTATCCTTCCCCCTTCTTCCCCCCCCCCCCGCCCCCCATATTCAGGCGGTTTATATTTATAGATTCATGTAAACCCAGTTAGGCATTTGTGAATAGAATTTTTAAGAAAATGTAGAGAAGAAGGGATGGGTATACATGTATAGGGGATGGTAAATAAAGAGATGAAAATGTGAGAAATGCTATAGGGGATGCCAAGGAGATTTAATTTGGTTGGAGTTATTCAGTTAATGGTGAATTTTATGACATCTTACTGGAAAAGTAGAGTGGTAGCATATTATGGATCATCTTGAATGTTATAGTAAGAACTTGGGAATTATTTAATAAATAATAGGGAGTGAATAAAAAGAGGTCTTTCCAGAAGAAAAGAGCCTTTTTTCATAATACTTTAATAATATTCAATCTTGTTTTTGAAACTAGTTCTCCATTTATCTCAAGGGGTGGTATAATACAGGGGGGAAAGTGTCACATTTTCATATTTTTATAAGGTACACAAAACATTGGGCAACATTCTGGAGTCATATAAAGATGCTGAGTGTAAGCAGAGTGACAACCCTGCCCAGGTCAACCTCCCTTATGAATTAGGAGAAAAGATGATTTTCTAACTTACCTCTCTAGTAAAGGGGGCAGCTATTAGGATAATTTGAGAATAAGTAGTACAGAGACAAAGTCCTTAAATTTTAGTTATCTAGAGTTTTGGATTGTCTAAAATCCCTTATCAAAGTTATCTCTTTTAAAAACTTTGAATTTTACAAATATTAACAAAAATGAACACAGGTTAAAAAAAGACAATTATATATAAAACAATCATTATCTATGGCTTGGTTTTTTATGAAAATATATATCAAACTAACATTGTAGTACTGATATTACTCTGCTTGTCTATGTCTCCTTCTGAATGTCCTACTGTTTTCTTTGGTTATTATAATTTCTTTGATTTCACTGGCACTCTTTTCTTTCTTTTCTTTTTTTTGACATCACTGTCTCTTCTCCCTTAATTCTGTCATATCTCTCCTATATTGGTCATATCTGAGAGTATACATTTCATGATATTGTTCTCATGCATTAGGTAGATAGATGATAAACACATACATATATCTATAACACACATGTATAATATACACATGTATGCATACATATAATATAATATGTACACACATGCATATAATGTATATTCTCTTGTCTGTTACCTATCAAAAAGTGGAAAGGAGGCAGTGAGGTAGCACAGTGGATAGAGTACCTGGCCTAGAGTTGGGAGGACTTATATTTGACCTTGGACACTTCCTAGCTGTGTGACCCTAGACAAGTCACATAACCTCATTTGTCTAGTCCTTGTCCTTCTGTCTTAAGAGTTATTAAGACAAGAAAGTGAGGATTAAAAAAAAGTGGAAAGTATGATTCATTATCTGTCTTTTGGATTGGTCATTGCATTTTTAAGGCTTTCTAAGTTGTTTTCCTTTTCAGTATTGAAGTTCTCATATAAATTGTTCTCCTGGCTATGCTCTAAAGTCTCCTCTCATTCCAATAAGATGATCATTATTTAAATTCAGGATTGAATCAGTATTTTGAGTTTTTCTTTCAGTATTTGGAATAAGTAGACATACTGTCATTTAAGAGCATTAGAAGCATATTGGATCATATGATACTAAGCTCAAAGAATCATAGATTGAGATCTGGAAAGGGATTTTTGAAGCCATTTAATCTAATCTCATTTTAAAGATAAAGAAATTGAGGCTCCACATTAAGTAAATGAACAAGGTCTCCAAAGTGGTAAGCATCAGAGGTAGTATTTGATCTCAGGTCTCCTGATAGCAGAGTGAATATATAACTTATATTTCTAGTAACTTCTTGTGATTTTTTATTTCTTATATTACAGTGTGAAGTTAATGTTTTAAGGATCACTAATAATAATTAAATGTGTAGTGCTCAAATTAATTTAACTCTTTTTACTATTTCAGATCTCAAGTTCTACCTACAAATACAGAAATGAAGAATTCAAAAGACAATTTTCCCATCTTCCTGAATCAGAGAGGCTAGTAGTTGGTAAGAAGGAAGAAAATTCCTGAAAAATTGTTTTTACTGATGTTGCTAAAATAGAACTGATGGATAAGAATATAGACAGTTTTAGCTTTTTGTTAGACCACAAATATTTTTCATGATAAGCAAAATCTTAATATTTTGAAATACTCTGAATCTGAATAAGAATATGCATTAAAGTATTTTATGAATTTAAAAACATTAGTTATTATTTGAAAAGATATGTAAGAGAAACATGATTAGGTATGATTTTACTTTCCTTACTTATCTCTCTCATTGTTTTGGAGAAATAATTTAAACTTAATATCAAATATCCAGTTTCTTTTTCCATAAGAGAGGACTCTTCAGTATCATATGTGCTAACAGTGATTTCTTGAAAAAATTTTTTTTATTTCTAATGTACTGATAGATTTTCCCATATGCAAGGTTAAAACAATTGCATGAATGTCTATTACCTATAGCTTATTATAAATGTATAGTTGAACTTAACAAGGTAGTGATACCTTTATGAAATTTTTTGATGCTCCTTTCTATTTTTTTTTTTTGGTGGAATTGGAGATTGAGTATTTGTCACTTCCTATAAATTCCCCCTTTCTCATCTCCCCATAGAAGCGTTCCCTGTAAGAAATAAGCATGTGTATGAAAAACAAATTAATATATTGTACATGTCTGAAAACCTTTGCCTCCCTTCTGTATCATTAGTCCATTACCTTTCTTCCAGGAGGCATATTTCATCATGATTGTGAAGTCTTGATTGGATATTCCTACAGAGTGATTTCTAAAAATGAATCTCATTAGTATAGCTTTATAAACATATTTTTAATGTAAATTGGATCTAGCTACCTAGTTAAAAATGTTCAATTTAAGCATGTGTTTTACTATAAAAAATGTATTCTTGTTTGACATGATCTTAATATGTTTTTTTTTTTAAATTACAAGATATGTTTCATTTTTGTGTATTCCAGCCAATGGTTGTTTTCTGTTTAGAGAAATTCCATTACAGCTTGGGGCATTCTTTCCATTTTTTTCAGGGCTAGTTTCATCTTATTATCCTAATTATTCATCTGATTATTTTAATTCAATATACTTAAAGTTGTTGAAGACTTTGGATAGAATGAAAGCTTTGTAGGTACAGAGTAGCAAGGACATAGTTATTATTAAGGAGGTACCATCTTTCCGGGGTGTATGGGGTGCTCAGGGAGGGGTAGTATCTCTGGTATGGAGGGCTTATCGTGCCCTCCTAGGGCAGCTCTCCAGCCTCTGACCCCCACCTGACACCCAGCTCTCACTTGTGGCTCCCAGTAGCTGCTAGCATGAGGCAGCGGCCACACCCCGGGCAATGGCTTCAACGGGCCGGCTAAACCTTGTGAGGGTAGCCATCGGGTCGTCGTGGACGCCTGGTGAACCAGGGCTTTGCTCACCCAGCATGTGAAGACTGGGCTGAACAGACGGAAGAAACCAGTAAGAAGGTTCAACGGCTGAGAGGGCGATGCAGCAAAGCACTGTGGAGTGCTTAGGGCATGTTGGAGCACAAAAGACAACACGGCCATCCAATGCAGCTGAGGAAGTCTCCAGGTGTAATGACTTTTCGTGCCAATGGACCCAGGCTTCCAACACCGAGAGAGGGGGACTGTCTCTGTGCATCGACTCTTCCACTTAAATCTTCACGCACAAGTGTCTTTGTGCACACTCATCTATCCTGACCCCGTCCACCCTCTTCAAGACCTGCAGTGATGGGGGAGGGGCGAAGCAACAGGTAGAGGTGACCACTGGCAGTTGTAGTCACGATCCTGCACGTAGGCGGCCCACGGACCAGTGGTCGCTCGGCCCTGTGGGCAGCAGGGATGTTCAGCAGCATCCTGGGCGACTGAGCAGCCCTCTCTAGGACAGCACTGCTCACCCTAATCAAGGGAGGGGACTAGAAAAGGTGTCCCAAACATTGCCTGCCCTACAAACACCCGGACAGCACACCGCGGCTGGCGGGTCATCCCTTTAAGCGGTCGAAATAAAAAAAAAATACAAAGAAACTCCTACTAGGAGCATGGAACATCAGGACATTACTTGACAGAGAGAATTACCCCAAAACCTGAGAGAAGAACAGCTCTAATTGGTAAAGAACTGGCGCAATATAACATCGACATCACAGCCTTAAGTGAAACACGCTTACCAGAAGAGGGATCACTCAGCGAACCCACCACTGGATACACCTTCTTCTGGATCCATAGTTACCACTTTAGTTAAGGCCCTCATCACTTCTTTCCTTCATTGTGCCAGCAAGCCTCCTTATTGGCTTTGCCTAAAGATCTTGCTGTTGTCCATTTTTCAGTATGTTGCCGACATGTTTAACCAAAGCACTCCCTTAGAAGAGGTTTATTGTCAATCAATAAGTGTTGATTGTATGCCTACTATTTAATTAGTATAGTGCTAGCTAGGTCCTTTGGAGGTGCAGAAGAATTATGGAGTTGAAAGAAACCTTGGAGGCTTTTTTGCTCTACCATGCTTCTATCTAATCCATATTTTAAAAAAATGAATTGTATCTTCTCATTACCATAGTCTAGTCATGGTCACTCTGTTTATTTCTCAGACTTGTAGAGAATCACTGTTTTTACTGCCTTTCTTCCTGGGTATTGTCCTCTGTGAAATACTGAGCATCCCTTCTTTTCAGTTTTTTGACTCTGAGTAGTTTCCAATCCAGGCCAAGATCACCATTCCTGTTTCTTCTACTCTAGTCCAGAATTCCAAGTGCCATATTTTACCAGCATCTTCCCCAGCTGTTTATTTTACTTCTTTTATGTAATAATCACAGGTCACTTGGTATCTTAGTGTCAGGGCACTTCCTGTTTAGTTGATGGGATTGAAGGTTTGGAGTAGCCATGGAGTCCTGGAAATGCAAAGGAAGGAGTCCACACCTTAGAAGTATTCCGTAGTTCAACTAAATAAGAAATGGTCAACCAAACCGTGAACTCACTCCTGGGCACAGACTGCTTCAAACCCTCATCCCTAGCCCCCTTTTCTGCAGAGGATGCAGCCAGAATCGTCTGTCAGCATCATAAGTTACGTTGGGGTCCCTCATCGAGAGAAAATATCAGCCCTCTCCTGCCTACATGCCACCTGCCTCAGACTCTGAGGGAATTCGGAGAATGGCTTCTTCCAGTTCTCATGGGTTACCATCCTAGCTGGAAGGAGATAAATACAGCTGAGGCATGCTAGTGTCTGAAGGTGATGAATCACTGTGACATCCTGGTGAGCAGCCCAGAGAGTCCTGGACTGAGATGCCACACCTGAGGAGCTGGGCCAGCTGCCCAGAATCGTCTGACAGAAGCTCTCCTGGCAGCAGAGAGAACAGCAGCCAGCTCTGAGGCTTTTGGGGCCCCAGTGCAGCCTGGAAGGAGCTCTTCTTGTACTGATACCTTTGCCCCACTGCACAGGGAAGGACTCTGTGAGGTCTGGAGAAAAGAAAGGCCCTGGCAGGGCCCCTTGTGAGGCTTGAACAGGGGTGTTCCCTGTAGATGGGTCTCAGGATCGTTGAACTGTGAGTTAATTCCCATTATTTCCCTTGGGCTCTGTGTCTGTTTGTGGGGGGAGCATGCTCCTACTTTGAGGGGAATCACCACAAGTAGAAGAAACACTGTTCTTGAGGGGCTGTTTGAGGAAATAAATACCTTTGTAAGTACTAACCTAGGGAACAGAAGCAGCTGCCCTGCCCCTCTAAGACCCTGGCCTTGGGGCAGGTTAGGGGGAGTGAGCCTACAGGATGACAGAGGAATTGTTTATAGCTGTTGTTGCCCATTGTTGGGCAGAAGCTCCATGAGGGCACAGACCATGTCTTGCCCCAGCTCTGTAACTCCCCCCTCCCCCCCCACCTAGTTCAGTCTTCTACAAATGGTGTATAATTTTAATAATGGTTTTAAAAATTAAATATGTGTACATGTGGGACTTTTGTAAAGATAAAGTGAGAAAATATATGCAGACCACTTACAAACCTTAAAGGGATATATAAATAATCTGCAAAACTCCTGGGTGTATAATCAGTATTGTTATTTAAAGTAGTCACGTTGGGAGGGCAGGTATTTATTCCACTGATGCTGCAGTTGCTTAAAATACTTCTGAAGTGCCTCTTGAGGAATTGCCTTCAAAGTTAGAAGGATATTCTTTTGAATATGTGATATGACTGATGGCAAATGATCATCTTATATGGGAATTTGATTTTTTTTAATGGCCAAAAATCTGGGGAATACAAAGCATCATCAAGCTGAATAATGCTATTTTTGGTTAAAACAAGGCATGGTTAAAAAGTTATATTTTTAAAACATGTGGCTTCTAGGCCATATCTGAAGACTATTTTTAAAGAGGAAACAAAAAATGTTTTGTGTAATGACATTAACCTCATTAGAATAAATTTTCCAAAGTGACTACAACTTAGTTATGCTGATGATAGTTGATATGTATGCTCATGGTTCTTGATGTTTTGCAAACTATTTTACCTACATCATCTCATTGATCCTCATAATAATCCAGTGACTTGCCTTTGGTCACTTAGCTCATTAAATGCTTAATGTAGGATTCCAACCCAGTTCTTCAAGTCTAGCATTCTGTTAAATCATTTGTATGTATGGTACATTCTTTTGGTATTTTTGTTTGTAAATAATGTCATTAACTTTATAATCACAATTCAGAATGGTAAACTGAAATTGTTCAGTGAACAGCTTATATGAACTATATATGTGTATAACTTATTTAATTCGTCCCTTCATATATTTAGTGGGCTCCAAGAAAAGAAACAACATCCATATCCATATGTAGTGGGAAAATGAAGATCACTGTCTTTAAAAAAATTTTTTTTAGCCCTTATCTTCTGGCTGTGTATTAATTCTTTTTATAAAATTTTATTTAATTGATTAATTTAGTGTATTGATTCTTTTAAGGCAGAAGAGCAGTGAAGGTTAGGCAATTGGGGTTAAGTAACTTGCCCAGGGTTGCACAGCTTGGAAGTGTCTGAGGCCAAATTTGAAACCAGACCTGGCACTCTACCCACTAGGCGACCCAGCTACCCCAGTCACTGTCTTATGAAAGATAAAAAGTCACAGGTCTCTGACTGCACCTGGAAAAGAGAGTATCTTTTTTAGTCCTAGAGGGAAGGGAAGCCAAAATCTAATGAGAGGTAAGGAAAAAAGTATGAACAGTGGTCAAAATCCCAAGAACTTTCTGTGACAAAGAGAACAGAGATGGTACCTGGAGTCAAAGCAGCAGCTGCTGCTGGCTCTCTTGCTACTACTTCCACACCAGGGGCCCAGTTGAGATTATGTAACATCGATAGTGAATGTTTTTTGTGAAAAGGTACCTCTTTACCTTTTCATAGGATAGTCTATTCCCAAAATGCAGGGCTCTCCCTTTTTTCCTCTTTCCCTTGACTCCTTCTTCAAGACTCAACTGAAAGGCCATTCATTTTCAAGAAGCCTTTCCTAATCTCCCTCAGTTGTAGATGCTTCTCTAATTACTGTACTTATTTTGTATATTTACCTTTATTTATCTGTGAGACATTGTGGTACAGTGAAAAGAGTACTTTGGAGACAGCAGTCCTGGGCTCAAATACATTCCCTATTTATTACTTGGTGACTTTGGGCAAGTCACTTACTATATCTAGTTCTCAGTTCCTCCCATATAAAAGGTGGGTATTAGACTAGATGACCTATAGGGTCCTTTCCATCTCTAAATGTATTTTTGAGACAAATTTGCATTTGTATCCCTCCTAGATGTAGCATAGTAGCTTGAATAGGCCTGTAATAAATTATTGTTGATTGAATGATTGATTAAAACAGCTTTTTAAAAACCTGTTGCTAAACATGTTGGAAAGTGACCATTTGGCATCAAAAGATTGGGTTTTAAACTATTGCATCCAATGGATAGTTCCTTTAGTACTTTCTAATATTTCTAATTCTGACTTTTATAAAAGCTTATAAAATGGAAAGCTTTTAAAACTGAAATGTGAAAAACTTAGTCATTTATTTGATATGTAGCCTACAAATGTTTATTATGAAATGAAAAGCTTTTAAAACTGACATGTATAACTCAGCCATTTATTTGATAATCTTTTAGGGCTTTTTTTGATGAATCAAATGATATTGACATTATGTTAATTTCATAGAGAAATGTAGAAATAATTATTTCATTTTATTAGACAATCTATTATTAAAATGTCTGGTCAGGTAGGATCTTTCTGGTTCTTAAATATTCTGCTTATTTTGTTATATATTTGTCTTTTGAGATGAGTCTAAGATTTGAAAATGAATCTTTTGCTGTCATGGATAAAAGAAAGATGTCATCTTTCTTTAAAGCAAGATAATGCAACATTAAAGTCTTAAATACTGAATCATATGCTTAGTTAAATACTTAACTCAGCACCTTGCATACAGTTAGTACTCAAGAACTATTTGTCATACTGACTTACTGTTTGGTATCTGATATTGGATGCTTTGGCTGTAGCCATTTTAAAAAGTACTAGGGTAGTAGCAGCTAGGTGGCTCAGTGGATAAAGAGCCAGGCCTGTGTTCAAATCTTGCCTCAGATACTTCCTAGCTATGTGACCCTTGGCAAGTCACTTAACCCCCATTGCCTAGCCCTTAACTTTCTTTTCCCTTGGAACAAATACATAATATTGATTTTAACCACAGAAGGTAAGGGCTTTTAAAAAACAAATAAAAAGTACTATTGCCTAGCACTTAGGTAATGCCTTTATGAAAAGACCGTCAACCAAAATCATGTTGTTTAAATAAATACTTTAAGAATTCTGAATAATTTAAGCCAAATTAATAAAAAGTTTCAATGTTTTGAATAAAAATTGCAGTCAGCTTCATTGTGGCCACCAATTGCATTCTTCACCAAAGAGTAGTTATGTATGCTAAATGAATAACCTGTCTGCTTCATTATTTTATAGGATTCTTTTTGCTTGAGGATTTGAGAGGCATTCCTCTTACAGTCTATTTTGCTGTCAAAATTCATAGGAATAACTAATTTGCTTTTCTTTGTAACATTTATTTTGCTTGATTATATGCCATTATCAGAGTATTTACTTGCCAATTTAATATAATTTGATTTTTGGTTTTGGGGTACTTTTGGATTTGGAAGGCTGTTTAAAAAAATCTTTTTTTATATTTTAGAATTCAATGGTTAAATAAGATTACTCATATCAACCCATTTTCTCATCAGCAGAGATAATCTAGGAATGAATTCTCATATTAGGAAAATAGAAAAATCCTAGACCTTAAAATTAAAAAAAAAATCATTTATTTGTTTCTCTGTGGGATATACAGTAAAATTCTTGTTGAGAATGTCAAATGCTCATTGGTATTCACCCCTGATTCTTCTGGCTGTTATTGCAGAGGTAGAGGTTTAACTGTGATGATTTTCTCTATAGCTTTTTTTTCCATCTACAAGTGGTAATCATGACTTTGTATTTTGAGAGACCCTATATTTTTTTCAAGTTGCTGCTAGGTTTTTGGATCAACTCCTTTCTTATCTTTGTATGTTCAGATTATGCCTGTGCTCTTCAGAAGGACATTCTGCTTCAGGGACGCCTCTACCTTTCAGAAAACTGGCTCTGTTTCCATAGCAACATCTTTAGATGGGAAACCACAGTAAGACATATTCTGATTTCAATGTCTTAAAACAATTATCTGAGAAACCTGGTATCATAACTTCAAATAGCAAATGGGAAGGTTGTTGGTCACCTAGGTGGTGCAGTATTGGCTCACTATACTAATCATGTTAAATCTTACTATTTAAAACCGTGTCAGGTCCCTTATTGCTTATATTAACTTGGAGGAGGTTCCCCCAAAACATATTTCATTCCTCTTATTTTTTTATTTCATTTCAAAGTCAGAGCAAAAATCATTAGGGTTTTGTAGATTCCTATCAACTGAAAATGAAAGGATAACAGAATCTATCACATCAACTATATTGAGGATGTAATGAGTTATACTGTATGGAAGAGAGTCAGAGAAGTGATTTATTTTATTCCCCTACATTTACATATATACACAGAAATCAACACTGATCATTGATAACTACTATCTGCAATTGACCCCAGCTCAGTGTTGATTCATTCCGTAGTTATGTGGCCTATTTTTCTGTTTGTTGTGCAAGACCTAATCAAAAGCCTTGATTAAATCAATATAGATTTTATGGACCAATTTTGAGGATTAAGTCTAATTTTAGTAGCTTTCAACTGGAAAATATAATTAAAAGGGTCCTTGGCCCACAGAAATGTAACACATTTTTACTTGTCACAGTTTCTATATCTAAAGACTTTTTTTATTTAGGACCAACATTATTTTGGAGGTGCACTATTTAAGGGAAGTGAGATACACAATCCATAGGGAGGTACAGAATGTAGAAGAATCTTTCCTATGATATATGAAATATTTTGGAATGTAAAGATACATTTGACCCATAGAAATGTTTATTTTTGTATACACGAATGTGCATGCAGTCATAAAAACTTAGCATTATATTTCTTTAACATTTTCTTTTTTCACTTGATATTTTTATGCTCAATTTGCATATTTAGTTAAGAACTAATAATGAATTTTCAGCTGAAATAAGCTTAGTGCATTTTTCCTGATGGCAGTGCCAAAAAGATGTCTTATGTGGTAGACTGTCTGCTATCAGTTTGCTTGTTTATATATTAATTCAGGATATGAACATCCACATGTCTTTTTATATGTCATTTAATGTCAGAAATAGAGAACTGGTTATAGGAGAGATACTTAAAAGGATACTGTGTTTCAGAGAATATCTGTTTATTAATGCTTTGTAAGTTTATTTTGCTTAAATATTGACCATTAGGCTAATGTTAAATAAAAAGTTTAGTGTATGTATTTTGTTCTATAATGCATTTTGATGCCCTGGAATTTTTTGTATGTTTTAGATTTCCATTGCTTTGAAGGACATAACCTTTATGACCAAAGAGAAGACTGCTCGACTCATTCCAAATGCCATTCAGATCATTACAGAGAGTGAAAAGGTTCAACAGCCTATGCAAATCCTTATACATATTCTCTCTTTTTCTTGCCTATTCATTTGAAAGTGTTTTTTGAGAATTTATAAAACCAACTACTGCTATTGATCTCTTTGAATTTAGGCTCATTGTTCATTAAAGAGTTTCTAATTAATGTTGACAACTAAGAGAATTGCATGCTGTTAGAAATAAGTGGGTACAGATCTTTGGCTTCCTTGGTTTGCAGAACTTCTAGTAAGGAAACTCCATCTGCAGATCAAGATCCATAGCTCTTTTGCAGTTTATAGTCTTAGAGAGTTACCTGAGGCCCTGGGAGGATAAGTGACTTGCTGAATGAGGTTCACTTAGGTAGGATGTTATAGAGGTGGGTCTTGACCCAGGTCATCCTGATATAGTTCTTAGTAAATAGTGTTCTATTCTACAGTTTAGACTTTTTGATGGAGTAGTCATATTCCTTATACTTGGAGGGGCGGGCTGCCAGAGCAAATAGAGAACCAGCCTCAGAGGCAGGAACAGCCTCTTAAACATACGCTTGACTGTGTGACCGAAAGTAAATCACTTAACATCTTAGTGCTCACAGCAGTTCTCTAAGGCCAGAAGTTGTAGAGAAGGTGGTGGTGCTATGCATTTCTAGAAGGAATTTCTTTCATGGAAATCTCCTGTAACTTTGAAATCAAATGTCCAGTTTCTTCTCATACTTTTGTGATTTTTTTAAATTGTTGCTTCATAAGTATTAAGGAAAAAATGAATAATTTGCTTTGGATTTTCATTGGAACATACCAGTCATAGACTTCTTAAGAGTCCATCTGGTCTGACTCCATCATAAAGAAACAATTTAGACGACTCATTACTTACACCATTCCTGTGTCAGGGAGCTGGGGATCTTCCTTTTCTGTGCCCTAACTCATCAGTGGATAACATCTGCTTCCCCTAAGGAAAACCAGTTTAATGCCTTCCCAAAACAGGCCCCAGAGCCTGATTACCATGCAAGAATCACTCACTATTCATTGGATGCTCATCTCCAAATATTTACCTTTCCTGGAGGTATCCCAGAACTCACTGTCTTCTTGGAAGGGAACTATCTCCTAAGGTCCTCTAGGCCTCACCATCTGCCATGCTACTTGCCCTTCCTAAATACTATCTGACTTTTCCAGATCCCATGAATTAAACATAAACATGGACTCTCCCTACCCACTACCTCCCAATTAGAATGCAAGTTCCTTGAATGTAGAGGTTGTCTTTCTTTCTTTCTCTTTAAAAATGAAACCCTTCCCCTTTCTGTCTTAGAATCAATATCTGTATTGATTCCATGGCAGAAGATTGGTAAGGGCTAGGCAATGAGGATTAAGCAACTGATCCAGGGTCACATAGCTAGGAAGTATCTGAAGTCAGATTTGAACCCAAAACCTCTTGGCTTTAGGTCAGCCTCTTAAACCACTTAACCACCTCAATGCCCCCACTTATTTTGTATTTGTATTTTGTATGTTCAGAGCTTAGCACT
Organism: Monodelphis domestica; assembly: GCF_027887165.1. NCBI lineage: Eukaryota > Metazoa > Chordata > Mammalia > Didelphimorphia > Didelphidae > Monodelphis > Monodelphis domestica. The sequence continues at coordinate 75,465,175 of NC_077230.1, forward strand.
GTGCTTGGGACACTTAGATGCTTAAATCAGCATCTAATTAGTAAGCTTTTCCATTCCATTAAATAATTTGCTTAATGTTCCATAGAGGGTAAAGGAAGGAGTCGGGATTTCAACAGAGGCCTTTGAATGCCAAGTTCCAGTGCAGAGTAATTCTTATTCAGGTATAAGTTGGATAAGATGTTCTCTGAATTCTCTTCCAGCTCTTAAGAGTCTGTGATTGTATGACTGGGCAATATTTAAGGCAATGTGAGGCAAAGGAAAATATACTGAGCTTTGGGCCACTGAACCCAAATTCTATTTCTGAATCTTTGACTAACTACCTGTTGGGCAAGTTAATTCAACTCACTGGGCCTCCATTTAGTTATCTGCAAAATGAAGTAGTTAGACTAGATAATATCCAAGCTAGAATGAAGTGATTAGATAATTTCCCTTCTAGCTCTAAATCTTTGCTTATATAAACCCCAGTGCACAAAGAATTGAATGACAGAGAAGGGTAACATGACACCATCACAGTTATTATTGTAATTATTTTTAAGCTGTTCTTTATTCATCTGAATTTTTTAATGATATTTTTCACCAAAGAATATGGACACTTGATTCTATAACCTGAGTGTTGCTCATTCCTGTTTCCTGGATTTGCTGCTAGGACTGACTCTGGTCTTCAGCCTACATAAACAGATGGGGTGGTATGTCTTAAAAAGTAACAAGATGTAGACCAAGATTAAGAAAGTGCCATGATAGAGAGGCTCATGGGTTAAACAGTCCTGTAATACACATTCATTCATTCATTCATTCATTCATTCATTCACCTTTAGGAAGAAAGAATCCTCAATTATTAAATTGTTACTCTTCCATTGAGGAAAGGCTGATTGCCTTTCCTGGGTTCAGGATGGAATATATATATATATATATATATATTTTTTTTTATATATATATTTTTATATATATATATATGGAAGGAGGTAATTGTTGGACCAAATGTATTCATGGACTGTTAGAAGTTGCTTGCCTTAGATTAGTTTGACCAAAAAAGTTAATCATTTTTCTAAATGAAGTTGTAGACAGAGGATGGGATTTGTCTCTATTTAACATTTCCTCTATTCCAAGGAGGCAAGCAGGACTCTACAGGAGGAAATTCTTGTAGAACATAACCTGTACTTTGAATTCATTCTTCCTAATCTCTTAACATTCTTTCTTTCCTTCAAGTCTCTGTGACTCTTTTATTTTTTAATTTTATTTATTTTTTGTTTTTAGTTTTTAAAACATTATTTTATTTGGTCATTTTCATACATTATTCATTGGAAACAGATCATTTTCTTTTCCTACCCCACCTCCCCCCTGCCACCCCTTCCCTAGCTGACGCGCAATTTGTCTGGGAACTGTGACTCTTTTATTAAGGGGGCCTTTTCCCTACTTCTTCCATGTGTTAGTGATCACACTCTCATCCAGTTATCTGAGTTCTGCCCCTTTTCCCAATCCCTCTCACTCCACCTAAGGATCTTGATTTCTGTTTTTGTGACCCCATTCCTAGCATATATTAGGTAATCACTCAGTGTTGGTTGAATTAAATTAAATGGGGTTGGGGGTCACCTTTGGGATTGATGAGGGTTAGTGATGTGTGTCTGGGCTTGAGGATAAAAATTATTAAAGAGGGGATTTGAAGTGCAGTTAAGAGGCTAAATAAGATAGTTTAGGTGTGCGCATAAGTTTTAGTAATCTATCAGTAACTCTGGAATATAGTTTTAAGATTGTTGTTAGAGAACAGAAGGCAAAACTACCTGGGCTAAGAAAAAAGAAGCTGTGTCAGCATATTACCATTGTTTCCTATATTATATAGCCTATGTTATTTCCAGCCATTTAGATGGGGGGAAAGCATTTTAATAGTGTTAGAACAGAATTTTGGCTTAGTTTGAGAATAACTATTTGAGAATTTCAAGTAAAAATCTTTTACAAATCCAAAGTATTAATATTTTGACAGAGCCATAACTAGGTAGGGGTGACTGTAGATATTTGGGAGACATGCCAGTATAGAGACTACTATACCAAGAATCTCCCAAAATTATATCCCTTTCCTGGGCTACCTTTACCCCTTGCCCCCCAACTGTTAGAGGCATAGGCCAAATTCCCCAGAGGAAGAGTTGCTTGCCTTCTCTCACTATGTGAATTATATTCATTGTCACACAATCCTCTCTCTGAACTGCTGCTTTCTGATCAATTTTTTTTTGCCTGAGGTAAAATAATTCCTAGTTACAGCTCTGGATTTTGACATATCATTTGATAAACCAAGAATTAAATGGGGAAGGAAAAACTGAACTCTCATACTCTTAAAGATAACTCCCTTTTAATGATAAATGATGCCATTGATTATGTGATTTAAGAGGAATTTGTACTACCTGTTTTATATATAAATGAAGTAGTATAATTCTAGTGCTGACATCTGTTACTTTTTATAACTGGCCTATTAAAAATACTGCTTTGCAAATATTAATTGAATTCTAAGAAAAAATTGTTTCTAGAAGCAAGCACACATTATAGTATGCCCTAAGAAAGTGAAATGCCATTTTTATTTTGCATCATTAAATTGGAAAATCCAGTTTCAATTTGATATGTAGGTTTTCATATGTAAGTAGCAGAAGTACTAGGCATTTGGGGATATATTGTGTATAAGAAGTCATATGACTAATGTAAACGAATTATACAATTTTGATATCTAAATGACATTCCACCAATTTTTTGCATTTCTGTTTTATTCCATGGTCATACTAGGCCCATAAGGCAGAAATAAAGCAAGAATATTTTTTATGGAAGTTTTTTCCATTTCTGTATTTAGTGTCTTTTTATTAAAATGGGGATAAACATAAAGTATGTAATTGTTTCTTAGTAAAACATGATTAAAGCCATGTTTACAATAGAAAGTATACTTAAGTAAATTATGTGAAAGGATCTTTTTTCATTCTAGTGTCTATATATACAGACTCTTTTCTTTCGATACAATAAGGCTTATAAATAATTTATAGTTAGTAGTAATGAATTCTAGCAATAATATCCTTAGATCAAAGAAAGTCCCAGTAAGTGCTTTTCTTCTTTTTCCCCCAGTATACTTTTGTGACAGATGCTTCCCTTTTGCTTTTTACGATACTGAAGTCCTACTATTATTTTTCATACAGTTTTTTTTTACGTCCTTTGGCGCCAGAGATAGAAGTTACCTCAGTATCTTCAGATTGTGGCAGAATGTGTTACTAGACAAGGTAAGATTTTAGGTGGGAGGTGATTACCAACCTTCAGGTTTTTAACTGGAGAGTATTAGAATTGAAGAGATTTATATGATTTCCTTACTGGCCTAATCTCAAAAGAACATAATTCTAGTACTTGCTAACTCTGAATTATCAATGCCATAGGTTAGTAATTTCTAATGTTTATACAGAATTTAAGTTCTGAATATTATGTCATTATTATTAGTATTAAAGAAATTTCATCTTACCTCAATATTTTCCTTTTTGCATGACAGTATTTTGAACACTAAAAGGAGGATAATAAGAAATGATTGAGTTACCATGTATTTGCAATTTTTTCCTATATGACAAAATAAGTTTATAGGAGGGAGTTTTAAAAGATCAACTTCCAGGATATATAATGGGTTTATTGAAAATTTAGTCCTTCATTTCTTGTATTCATTATATTTATGGTATAAAATGTATAACAATTATTGATGTTCAGAATGACCCTGAGATACTACATGAACCTCAGTCATCAAAGAAAGATTAAATCATATTCAATGTACTCCATTTTCCTAGACAAGAAAGTGTACAATACACTTCAGAATATTTGTCAACAAGAGTTGAAATCAAAAGAAAGAAAAAATCACCAGAGAATTCATTTAAACAATACATTTCATTACTTATGTATTCTGTACCTTTGATATGCTCCCATCCCATTTTCTCTAGCAATTTGATTTCTCACAGGATATTTCTTTGCCTAAACTTCAGCCTCTCACAGTCCTTTGGTTCCTCGCCTGCTGCTTTCCAACAAAACCCAGTTCTCTCCAGTCCTTAAACAGCCGTAGGTCCTTCCATCCACTCAAGCAGTTGTTCTGTATTTTGCCCTCCCTTTATCATCCAAACACTTAGAATTTATCTTTGTTTGTTGCCTCCATTTCTTTTTCTCTCCTTGGTTGGTCAGAGTTCTTTAATCTTTCAAAGTTGTTTGTCTTCATAATGTTGTTATTATATAAATTGTTCTCCATTTTTGCTTACTTTGGTTTGCATCAGTTCATACAAGTCTAGGAGTCTTTGAAATCCGCTTCATCACTTCTACTAGCACAAAAATATTCTATTGCATTCAGGTGCTGTAATATGATCAGCTATTCCGTGGTGGATAGGTACTCCCTCAGTTTCTACTTCTTTGTTCTTACAAAACAGTTGCTCTAAATATTTTTGCACACATGGATCCTTTTCTTTCTCTGATCTCTTTAGGGTATAGCCTTTGTAGTGGTAGTCAGTCAACATTTATTGAGCACCTACTATGTGCTAGGCACTGTGCTTGCTACACACTAGGAATACAGAGAGAGGCATTCTTTCCCAGTTTGATGAGGGAGATGACATGCAAACTTGTCTGAGCAGGTAAGCTTTATATAGCCTACATTGGAAATAATGTATGGAAACAAGGCTCTAGAATGAAAGGGGATGGAGAAAAGCTTCCAGTAGATTGTGAAATTTTTGCTGAACCTGGGAAGAAGATTGGGGAAGCCAATAAGTAGAAATGACCAAGGAGAACCTTCTAGGTATGGGGGACAACCTAAAGGATGTCTTTGTTTTGTGAATTTTAAGGCATGGTTCCAAATTGTTTTTTAGAAAGGTTAGACTGGTTCAAAACACCACCAGCAATGCATTAATAGACCTATTTTCCCAGAGCCTTTTTTTTTTAAACCCTTACCTTCCATCTTGGAGTCAATACTATGTATTGGCTCCAAGACAGACATGGTAAGGGCTAGGCAATGGGGGTCAAGTGACTTGCCCAGGGTCACACAGCTGGGAAGTGTCTGAGGTCAGATTTGAACCCAGGACCTCCCATCTCTAGGCCTGGCCCTCAATCCACTGAGTCACCCAGCTGTCCCCCCAGAGCCCTTTTTTTGTCAACTTTGTCGATTTGGTGGATGTGAGGTGGAACCTCAGAGGGTTCCTTAATTTGCATTTCTCTGATTATTAATGATTTAGAACTTTTTTCACATGACTATTAATGGCTTGGATTTCTTCTGTAAAGACTATTTTATATATTTTCATAATTCCTCTGTCTTGGCAGGTAGATTCTCAAGTATTTTATACATTCTATGATTATTTTAAATGGCATTCTTCTTATCTCTGCTTTCTGGGTTTTGTTGATTATACATAAAAATGTGAATGATATTTATGTGGATTTACTTTATATCCTACAACTTGGCTAGAGTTATTGTTTCAACTAATTTCTTCATTGATTCTTTAAGGAAACCATAATATCATCTATTAAAAAAAGACAATTTTTCTTCCTTCCTATGACAATTACCTCAGATTTTTTTCTTGACTTAGTGCTATACTTAGGAATTCTGCTACTATTCCAAAATAAGAATATCCTTACTTTACTACTGATTTTACTGGACAGACCCAGGGATTTTTGGAGTCATAGCCAGTGGATAAATTTTTAGTGTGATCATTCAGTGTGTAAACGCCTCAGAAATCAGCAATCTTCATTTTTTTCCCTTTTTAAAAAAAATTAATTTATTTAGTCAATTTAGAACATTATTCCTTGGTTACAATAATCATATTAGAAATCAGCAATCTTTATGAAAAAGGAATCTGATTTATTGTTTTTACTGATTGTCCAGATTTAAGAAGATGATGGACAAAGTGTTAATGATCGAGATTCAACTTAAAAGTGCATCCTGGGGGCAGCTGAGTTCTAAGTGGATAGAGAGCCAGGCCTATATAGAGAAAGTCTTGGGTTCAAATTTGACCTCAGACACAGCCTAGCTGTGTGACCCTGGGCAAGTCACTTAACCCCAATTGCTTTATCCTTATTGAATACTTAATATTGATTCTAAGGCAGAAGGTAACGGTCTTTCTTTCTTTCTTTCTTTCTTTCTTTCTTTCTTTCTTTCTTTCTTCATTCATTTATTTATTTGTTTATTTACTTATTCATTCATTTATTTATTTTTAAAGTGTATCCTACATTTTGGAAAACCAGTTGGCAAACATTTATCAGCACATGCAGGAAAGGATTCTAATTTATACTCATTACATATAATGCTGGCCCTTGGTTTTTGATAGGTACCATTTATCATATCAAGATCCATTGATTCCTGTTTTCTTGTATTTAGAAGGAATAGATATTGTATCTTGTCCAAAGTGTTTTTTTTAATCTATTGATAAAATCATATGATTTTTGTTATTTGTTTTATTATTATAGCCTATTATGCTGATAGTTTTAAAAAATATTAACCAATCCTATATTCCTGGTATAATTCTGACCTGGTCATAGCATATAATGTTTTGGATCAAATTTTCCTTCTCTGCCTTTATAAGATCTCTCTCTTCTCATCCCCTTCTCTCTGCTTTACCTTCACTGAAGTCCTATTCCCTCTCCATTAGTAGTGACTACTGGCCTGCTTCCTACTTGGTCTCCCTACTCATTTCTCATTTTAGTCCATTCTCTACATTGCTTCCCACTGATTTTCTTTCAGCATAGGTCCAACCATGTCCCTGCTGTCCTTGGTAAGCTCCCTGTTGCTTCTAGGTTCAAGCCTGACCCCAGCCTAGCCTTCCAGCCTCATTCTACATTACTGCCACCTTCCCAGTCACCCAGGATTGTAGCTGAGGTGTCATCCTTGACTCCCCACTATCTCTCACCCTCTCAGGTGACAGTTCTTGTATATACCCCCTTCTTTCCTTTAGCACTGCCATCACACTCACGTAGGCCCTTATCATCTCACATCTGGACTATCTTTGCCAGAAATCTCTTCCCATTAGAATCCATCCTGCACTTAGGTGTCAAAATGATCTTCCTAAAGACGGGTCTAAGCATATCATTTCTAGATAGAGCTAATTTACAACAAATGGCTTGTATTCTATTTAATTTCTAGCTCCTATAAACTGAGAATGTGTTCTCTAATAATATATGCATTGCTCCAAAAGAACAAAAAAGAGATACTCAATGGAATTCATTGAGATTGGATTTGAATAGTATTAGAAAAGACACAATTGGCTGTCTATACATCTTTTTCCTTTAATGTTCGCATAATGAATTTTGAAACATGAGCCAGACTTTATAATTTTTGCTTTACCTTTTTTTTTCTGGACCCCCCCAACCCAAAAACAATGAATGAATTATGATTAGTAAATTGGAAGTGTCAGAAGAGAATCTCTGTGGGCCTACAGGTAGGCATACATTTTAAAAATGGAAAATGACGGTTTAAAAAAAAAGTAAAAATGAAGGAAGATTGTAATTTTTTCTCTGTGTGTTTACGTCTGTGTGTTCATATACTTGTGAATTTACTGTTTTGGGGAATTCTTGGTATGGAAACATTCACCATTGATGCAAATCTTCAACTTGTCTAACTTGTCATTTTTTAAAGTTTCCTGGGAGACTAAGAGGTTAAGTGAGTCATCTTTGCTTAAGAAGATGTGTGTGTCAAGGGCAGGATTTGAATCTATAAGTGCAGCCCTCTTTCCACTATTTTGTGTTGCTTTAAGCTATAAAATATATGAGGCCTGTAAAAGCAGAAGGAACTCGTACTTTATTTGCAAGGCACAGAGCTCCTATTTAACGGGCTACATTCTGACCTTTTTACTTGTTCAAGCATTATCAAATACTTAAATTGTCGCCCTGTATGGCCTGCTTTTCTTGCTATTTTCTGACATTCAGTTTACAGTTACTCAAGGCTGAGATATACACACTGAGAATAGAAGTAAAGGGATTAACAAAGAATTATTCTTTTATTACTGAAGTTATACAAAATAGCAAGTAACAATATATTTTGGGCAATAAATAGATGTTTTCATCTGATTTGAATGGAAATGTTAGGGAACAGACAGCTATGATTTGCATAGTACAATCCAGAAGATGGAAAGTGGGATTGTTCTGGTATTTCTAAATTCCAGATATTAATTTAAATCTTTTTAGAATAAATATTTGACATAGAGTGTAAATGTAAACTAGAGGTTTAATTCAGCTAAAAAAAAATAGGAACTGTATCTTTAAAAAAAAACTCTGTTTACCTGTCCTCTTCTAGTAGGAGTGGCTTAGGAACCAGTTGAGTGAGGTATTACTTCCAATTCTGTATACCAGCTACCTGAAGAGAAAGCTGATGCTACAGACCAGGAAGTTAGAAATAAATAAGCTTAAAACCACACCAGAACTTGTCTTTTATAAATAAAAGCATCCCATGACAAAATAAGGAGACTGGAAATAGCAAATTTATGCTTTTCATTAAATGTCTGGAGCCCTTGTGATAACTGAAGTGTTTTGTGACTTACTTGGATTACAAAGCTTCCTACGCCGAAAATTGATCTTCTGACTTTTGAAACTTAACTGATATCTTCGTGGCTCATCGTTAAACAAACCTCTGGGTGAAACATTGAGACTGTCCTTTGTTCAAAGGTAGATGCTTTTTTTTCCCTTATAAATGTAAATTTTTTCTAAGGTTATACATATTAGTTTTAGATAAAAGATAGCAATTCTGTTACTGTCTATTTAAATATTTAGGAAATTCATGCTTGAAGTTTTAATTTGGAACTGTATTATAAATAACTATTGTGTGTGACTTCTGGATAATGTCATGGAAGAAAAAAATTGTCTTTTAAATGAAACAGGAGATTTTAAATTAATGGAATCTTGGGATCCAAAGCTTGAAAGGAATAGTCTAAACCAATCCCCGTTATTATTATTATTATTTTTACTGAGAAAGAAATTGAAGCCTTCCGATGCTAGTGCGTTTTCTGAGATCACATAACTACTGAACTCATATTTAATTATAGAAAGGAACACTGAGTTTGTTGTAGAGGCCTTGGTCTTGAATCTGTTTCATTTTCACTACTTACTACCTGTATGAACTTGGGAAAGCTGGAAGAGAATACTTTTCTTAGTCTTAGTTTCTTGGTCCATAAAATTGGAAGATTTGAACCGGATGATTTCCAAGCCCCATTGTAGATTTAAACCAGAAGTTATTTGTATCATGGACACCTTTGATAGTCTGGGGAAGCCAGTGGAAAGACCTCTTCTCAGAATTGTGTTTTTAAAAACATAAAATAAAACTCATAGACCCCACATTAAGAACTACTCTAAAGTCCTCTCATTTTTCTAATTCTAAATCTAGTACTATTCCATGAACTAAAACAAACACGGCTTATATACATTACAGCCAAACATTTGCTTTCTGGAAATGTGTAGGTAGACATGTGCTTAAAATATTTCCATTATTACTTATATGAAATACTGCTTTTGGTATTAGTTTTTTAATTCTGGTGTAAATTTCAGTTTACTATTTTAGTGAGTATTTCTAAGTTTCATTTATTGTTTCATTCTCTTGTTCAAGCTTTGTCTATTTTATTTTGAAGCTGACTGTTTCAGAAAGTACTTTTACAATCTTACCTTTCTTGAAATCATTTTCATATTAAGTCAACTACCCTTTTGACTGTTATGGCAGTGATAATGTTTCAAGAAAAATGTCTCTGAGGAGAATCAACTTACAAGATAAATGAGAATTATAGCCTCATAGAATGTAAGTATTTGAAAGAGAATTCCACAAATGATTCTAATGGGTCAGGAGAATTACATTCATATTTGCTCCATTTAGGTACAGGGATAGAAGCCTGGGTTACAATGAAGAAAATGAAGGTTTCATCTTTTGTAGGATAATCAGCAAAGTACTTGACCTATACCAGGCTGGAGTCAGAAAATAATTTGTTCTGAGTTCCTGAGTACCCCTGGGTAGCACTGATGGACCTAAACTGGATGAAG